>NC_071512.1:85226894-85534644 GCF_027887155.1 Malaclemys terrapin pileata
CAACTACTTTGGAGGACAGGGTCATAATTCAAAATGATCTGGACAAATTGGAGAAATGGTCTGAGTTAAACAGGATGAAGTTTAACAAAGACAAATGCAAAGTGCTCCACTTAGGAAGGAAAAATCAATTTCACACATACAGAATGGGAAAAGACTGTCTAGGAAGGAGTACGGCAGAAAGGGATCTAGGGGTTATAGTGGACCACAAGCTAAATATGAGTCAACAGTGTGATGCTGTTGCAAAAAAAGCAAACATGATTCTGGGATGCATTAACAGGTGTGTTGTGAGCAAGACACGAGAAGTCATTCTTCCGCTCTACTCTGCTCTGGTTAGGCCTCAGCTGGAGTATTGTGTCCAGTTCTGGGCGCCGCATTTTAAAAAAGATGTGGAGAAACTGGAAAGGGTCCAAAGAAGAGCAACAAGAATGATTAAAGGTCTTGAGAACATGACCTATGAAGGAAGGCTGAAAGAATTGGGTTTGTTTAGTTTGGAAAAGAGAAGACTGAGAGGGGACATGATAGCAGTTTTCAGGTATATAAAAGGGTGTCATAAGGAGGAGGGAGAGAACTTGTTCACCTTAGCCTCTAAGGATAGAACCAGAAACAATGGGTTTAAACTGCAGCAAGGGAGGTCTAGATTGGACATTAGGAAAAAGTTCCTAACTGTCAGGGTGGTTAAACACTGGAACAAATTGCCTAGGGAGGTTGTGGAATCTCCGTCTCTGGAGATATTTAAGGGTAGGTTAGATAAATGTCTACTAGGGATGGTCTAGGCAGTATTTGGTCCTGCCATGCGGGCAGGGGACTGGACTCGATGACCTCTCGAGGTCCCTTCCAGTCCTAGAATCTATGAATCTATGAATCTATGAGATTGATCCCATGATTAGGAATAAGATCTTGATCAATACAATGACGCTGGGAGCATGCTAGGGCACCCAAGGCCCTTCATCTGGAGAAGAAAGGGCTTAATATCACCCCTTAAAGATGACAAAAGTGTGGGGAGGAGGGAAATGATTAAAAACATATGCCTTGTTCACTGAATCTGGGATCAACTACCATTACTTCACTGTGGAATCTCTGAGATCCACAAAGTAGATCATATGGGACAAATTCATCTCCCGATATAACTTTATTAACTTCAATGGAGTTACACTGGGCATGAATTTGGTCCTATACAATTTCCTCAATAAATATATATTTTAACATAGACAATCTGAGAACCTCAGATGAAAAGGTGACTGATAAGACAGGCCCATAGTCCAGTAGTCTGGGGACCAGACGGACAGCGAGGAAATCTTGAGCTCTAATCCCACTCCAAAACCATACTTTAGTATTAAATGTGAGTATTCTTTATTACTACTAGGTCTGTAACTGAGCTGCAGTTTTATGAAGGGCTATGAGCTTCTAAATCGAAGACATAATAGATATATGGGTGATTACTACATACTTCTGAAGTTCTGACATGATGCAAAAACCTAAGATATTATGGGTCCCGTGCTACATTCCATACATACCCAAATGTACAGGGGGAGAGAGCGCTCAGTGGTTTGAGCAGAGGTCTACTAAACCCAGGGTTGTGAGTTCAATCCTTGAAGGGGCCACTTAGGGATCTGGGGCAAAATCAGTACTTGGTCCTGGCTAGTGAAGGCAGGGGACTGGACTCAATGACCTTTCGGGGTCCCGTCCAGTTCTATGAGATAGACTTACCTATCCGTTGAGTTGATTAAAGTAGTTTAGTTTTATTTTCACAAATATTCAAAATTCTGAGCACATAGCTGTGATACTTCTGCTAATCTCATACTTACTTGTAGGGGGTTCAGTCATGACTGCAGGTGCTAGCTCATGTTGCGGACAAGCGAAACCTCCCACCACATACAAAGCTCTGGTAGGAATTCTACCTAAGGGAGACGTTCTGACATGATGCAAAAACCTAAGATATTATGGGTCCCGTGCTACATTCCATACATACCCAAATGTACAGGGGGAGAGAGCGCTCAGTGGTTTGAGCAGAGGTCTACTAAACCCAGGGTTGTGAGTTCAATCCTTGAAGGGGCCACTTAGGGATCTGGGGCAAAATCAGTACTTGGTCCTGGCTAGTGAAGGCAGGGGACTGGACTCAATGACCTTTCGGGGTCCCGTCCAGTTCTATGAGATAGACTTACCTATCCTTTGAGTTGATTAAAGTAGTTTAGTTTTATTTTCACAAATATTCAAAATTCTGAGCACATAGCTGTGATACTTCTGCTAATCTCATACTTACTTGTAGGGGGTTCAGTCATGACTGCAGGTGCTAGCTCATGTTGCGGACAAGCGAAACCTCCCACCACATACAAAGCTCTGGTAGGAATTCTACCTAAGGGAGACGCAATTTTTCCAGGAGCACGGCACCCATGAAGAAAGCAATATACCCACCTTGCTGCTCCAAGCCAGGTCTGGAGACTGGCATAGCGAGGATGGCTCTGCCTCCTCCCTGCCCCTTTTGGGGTTTCTTACATCTCAGCATGTTCAAAGGGAGCATTTCCTGTGCTCCAAGACGAAGCAGCCCAGGGACATAATGAGGGAGCCTCTTGCCCCAGACCTCTCATACATCCATATAGTAGCCGGGCACAAGCTAAACTAGCATTTTTGCCTATTTTGCTATTCTGTTGGCAACCAAGGCCAACCAATGAACTTATTACTTAGACTTCCTGAACTGGTAGATGCGAGGCATGTCAGGGAGGTGAATGAATCAACTTCAGTACTCTTTAATTTGTACCACATGCTAAACTAGGGGTTGATCCAAAAATCTACTCAAATCAGCAAAAAGACTCCCATTGACTTCAATGGGCTTTTGATCGGGTCCCTATGGAACAATGTTAAAAGTTGTATTAAAACTATCTAATCTCTTCTCTGCTCACTTCTTGTGAGGGAGGGAAGGAGTGATGAAGAAAGAAAGAAAATTGGTGATTACTTAGGTTTCATTAATTTTTCATAAAAATCTGAGTCACAATTGTCATTACAAAACAGAAAATATAACAAACCTCAAAAGTCTACAAACAGCTCTCAAAGTAAAGACTATAAACAGCAATGAAAATAAATTAAAGGAGTGATTTGCTGCTAATTCGGCTACATCTACACTTGGAGTTAGTGTAATTCCCATCTTGCATACACATACTGGCACTGACTCTCATCAAGATAGCATGCTAAAAGTAGTGGTGTAGCTGGGGCAGCACAGGCAATGGTGAGTGGTGGCATTGGCTAGCCATGCCAAGTATGTACCCAGAGACTTCAGGAGAGTTTGTACTCAGCATGGCTAGCCCACGCTGCCACTTCCCACGCTATCGCGGCTACACTACTATTTTAGTGTGCTAGTTGGATAAGAGCTAGCACAAGTATTCCCATGCAAGCTGGGAATCATACCCCCAGCTCCATATGTAAATATACTCCAAAATGCATTCTGCTTCAGTCAACAGAAGCAAAGTATTTCCCAGTTTGTCCATCAGTGAATTTCTTGTGGATAATATAATTTAAACTTTGTTCAGTCACTCATTCATCCGTTCTCATCTTCTCTCCCTGCAGGCTTTCATCCCAATCCCCCTCTTACTGCTTCTAGCTAATCTGGGCCCTATTCTCCACTCTGATCCCAGTGATCAGTAAGTAGATGATGCAAAGAATACTGTTCCAAACTGCTGAGGGAGATTCAATACCATTATGGGAAATAGGGAATGTATCTGAAGTTTATGCAGGGGCTCTCAGCCAGTGCAAAGCAATTTATATCCTTCACATGTGACAGTCAGGAACTGAGCAGTGAACATCACACTGTCATTTCAGCTGAGTAGGCAGTTCAGTATGAACCAAAGAGGGGATTGCTGATGGGGTGGTGTGAATGTGCTTTTGTCATCTGACCTAGATGGCAGGAGCGGGTTTGATTCCTCACTGAATTGAATAGAGTGTATCCATTTTGTGGCCAGTGTGGGTATACAGATTACCACAAAGCCCCTACATGAATTGGTCTGGTTTCCCACAGCTGTGCTAGTAAAGGCTGATAATGCATGATTACTCCAGCATCCATATAGATGATTAATCTTTTCAGTGGGAGTTAGGTTTACTGTTACCACTAATGTTCGGGTTAGCACTACAACTAGATCTGATATTAGACCCATGATTAAGAATGGATTTGCTATGTACTATGGACGAATTAACTGTTTGCTTGTCATACAAATAGCAAGACTATTGCCCTTATTCAGCAAAGCATTGAAGCACCTGCTTAATCTGAAACACAGGAATAGTCCCATTGTGTTGATAGCCACAGCAGCTCTATTAGTTATCAGCACATACCAAGGAAGTTATAAAACAGAGTGATGGACAAAACTGAGAAATAATGTACTGGAATCCATTTTAATCTTGGAGAATAATGAGCCATTTTTCCTTTGATGCATATCCTGGAATTGTTATTGATAGGTAAGAAGATGAGAAAGAGGAATTATGTGAGTGTCTAAAGTGTAGGTATGGAAGCAGAGAAAATAATTGGTGCAGAGTAATCACCACTTAACTGCAGCAAGGCAAAACTGTGTATTCCTTGGCCTGATGTATATTTTTTTCCCCTTGTGTAAATAGATTTATATATGTGAGAGCAGAAAACAACTTCTGTGGTCACTTAATCTATCCCCCTTTATCACTGCAGGATAGAATACATAGATTTTTACAACATCTCTATTAGCTCCCTGTATAATCTTGCCTTGAATATCTTGAATAATATTGATAGTGATTGCAACACCTCCACTGGCAGGTTTTCCATCTTTATCACTCCCTCTGTGATATGGTGGTCTGTATTAGTTACCCTAAATTTCTCCTCTTGATTTTAGGCCATTACTTCTTGTTGTATCACAGTATGATCCATTGACTGCTGAGTATACCAATCATATACACACTGCCGTTAGGTGAATTAAAGGGAATTAGTGTTCTCTCAACGCGTATAAGAATCTGAACAGAGACAAAATGTAGAGGAAATTGTAGAGGAAACAAGATCTTGCTATATTTAATGCAGGATCTTCAAGCTCTGAGGGGGCAGAAGCACCAAGCTTTTTCCATGGGAAGATGTCTTTTTCCATGGGAAGATGTTAGAGGCAACATCAGGCTGTGTGTGCTCTTACCCTCTCTCTCATTCCTTTCCCTCAGGACGTGCTGCAGGATGCTTCTCCCTGAAGTGCTGCCTGCTGCCTACCTGGTAACAAGAGAGGGGCAAAACACTGTGGCATTGATGTCTGGGACAGGCAAAGAGGTCCCGTGATGGCAAGGACACAGCCTGGCAGGGAGCAGAGAGTCACAGCCATGCCAAACCAAAAAGAGAGAATTCAAGGTGAAGGGAGGAGATTGGGAGTCACTAACAGAGCAAGGAGCCTCAGGAAAGGAGGAAAGAGAAATGGGGAAAGCAACCAGAAAACAGGTAGAAATAGTGGAAGAGCTACCAGAGTAGAGGTGAAGCAAAAAAAAAAAAAAAAACTAGATAAACAGAAAGGAAAAATACACACACAAACACACAGCATGAGGCAACAAATTTAAGAATAGAAAAGAAATAGAAAAGGACAGGATGGAGGAAAAGGAAAGGGTCAGGTGGGGGGGGGTGGATAGCAATCACTCCAGGGCATTGCTTCTTCAGAAGGATCCACATGTCAGGCCATTGTGATGGCAAACAAACTGGTTGGAAACAAGTGGGGCAGAGAGGAAAAATAATGTTTTATGAGAAACAACAGTTTATATCACACCAAGTGGTATGTTGCAAATAGGAAATTTTGGAAGTTGTGGCACAGGGAAGCAGCAGGCTGGAGAAGTTAGCAGTGTCTACTCTAAATGAACACTCCCCTGTAAAAGAAGATTGAGTTCCCAAATCAGCCTGCAAGACATTAAAATGTGTGTTCAATGTTCTTTTAGACTGAAAGTGTCAATTCATGACAGAGAAACTGATGACTGTTTATTTTTTAAAAGTTTCTTGCTGTGAAGGCTTCGAGGCAGCAGACAAGAAGAATTTAGTGTCCAGAGATGCAGTCGTGTTACCTTTTTCCTCTCGAATTAGACTTTTTCCTATTCCTTAAAATAATCTTTGGAGTCACAGGAAATCGGATGGAAAAAACTTGTCAAGAGTTTAATATTATATTATTACACTACTCTTATATTTTATGGACCAAATTCTGTCCTTGGATGCACACACAAGTGGCTCCCATTAATATCAATGGGAGATGTGCACTTATCACATAAGCAGATCATTGTGTTGAATGGTCTGCAGAGATGTGAACTTTTGGCAAGCATGCCCATCCAAACTCCTGGGCTTTAGCTGGCATCATTGGCTCCCTGCCAATCCTTTGACAGAGGATGAATTGTAATCAATGGAGAAACTCCCATTAAGTTCACTGGTGGGAGGGTGAGACTTCACCCGGTGAATGTAATGAAAAAATACACACTTTGTTTTCCTGTGATTAGGAGGCAGAAGGTTATGTGGGTAGCAGCCCAAAGTCGATGACGTATGGAAGGAAAAGGGACAAAAGCAATACTATTTAGAAAGCAGTAAAAGGCATGATACTGGCCATAAGTAGATCTAATGCAAGTAGAGAACGTGTGATGCAAAAATGGAAAAAGATTTAGAACAGATGTTGAACTAGAAGCTCAGATATTCTCGTGGAAGGGGCCATATACATACATAGATAGAGAAGAGGCAATCCAAATCATCCAATAAGGATCAGTTCCATCTTCAGATTTCACCTTCTGAGGCTTCTATTGATTTGACCCTTTACTGATAAATCTTGTCATTACTGATGGTGAAATTACACATCTATTTGCTAAACAAGATTTAGAATGAGATATAAACAGATGCAGTTCAAGATTTTTAAAAGTGACTAGCGACTTTGGATGCCTCAGTTATTGGATATCAAGCTTGAAACATATTAAATGGGCTTGATTTCCTGAAAGCGCAGAGCTCCTGCTCTGAAAATCAGGTGTCTCAAATTGGATGTCCAGAACGTGAGGCCCCTAGACTCATCACTTTTGGAAATTTTGGCCGAAATTTCACTCATGTTATTTAATATTCAAGACTGTTCCTTTAAGCAATATATTATTACTTTTTTAACATTTGGTTTAGTTAGGTACAGGATGACCAGATAGCAACTGTGAAAAAACGGGATGGGGGTGGAGGGGTAATAGGCGCCTATATAGGAAAAAGTCCCCAAAAACGGGACTGTCCCTATAAAAAAGGGACATCTGGTCACCCTAGTTAGGTATCTATTGCTGCCACCACATACAACACAAAGATATCAATTTTTTGTTGTATATTTGGTTTACAACTACCCCCCAGTGAGATTGTCCCTTAACGTTTCTGGACAAACTAAAAAAGCCAGTATCTCCCCGTTTAAATATATTTTTCCTCAGCACCATTACTGGTAATTCTTCAAATGGGCCTACAGTTCCTATCTTACAAGCAGGGACGACTCTAGCTTTTTTGCCGCCCCAAGCATGGCAGGCAGGCTGCCTTCGGCGGCATGCCTGAGGGAGGTCCGCCGGTCCCACAGCTTCGGCGTACCCGCTGCCGAATTGCCACCGAATCTGCGGGACCAGCAGACCTCCCGCAGGCATGCCACCGAAGGCAGCCTGACGGCCGCCCTCACAGGGACCGCAGGCCACTACCCACGGCTTGCTGCCCCAGGCACATGCGTGGAGCGCTGGTGCCTGGAGCCACCACTGCTTACAAGAGTATTGTGAGGTTAAATTAAGTAATGTTGTCAAATTCTCAGAGACATATGATAGAAATGTGCAAAATGTTACTATTATTTAGTTATCCATGGGATGAGTAATCACAGCAAAGGTCTTCCTGACCAGCCCATATTGTCCACCTGAGTTTTGATTGCCTGTTTCTGGGTTCCATTACCTTACAAATATCTAAACTTTCCTTCGTGCATCATTAGGAATCTAGGCAGTAGAGCAGGGATTTGTTGGTGGATGAATCTGAAACATACCATAAATTTGATCAAGTATGCAGCTATCCAGATAAAAAGTACATAAACCCACTGCTAGCTCACAAGCACAGTTCAAACTCAAACTCAAGATAAGGCTGATTTCAAGCATATTGGCAACAAGTTGAACAGTTCACACAGGTCTAATGACTAAAAATCCAAGTTTGGCTTCAGACGGGATTGGGGATATAAAACACTGAAGATTTGCAGTCATCTCTTGCTTTGGGCTGGCTGAGGGGTAACATATGTTCTTTGATGCTCACTGATCTGTCTGCTATTTCAAATTGCATTGTCAGGGAACCCTCTTGGATCACTGACTGCAGCTGATATGGATCGGTCTTCAGTCACATGGAGTGACTGCCATTTGTCACTTACACATCCTTTTCTTCTAGTCAGACTTCTGTTCATTCCCGGACTCTGGCTTTTCAGTCTGCATCTGACACTTTTGCAGTTGCCATTCTGGGCTAAACAAATATACCCACTCTGATATTCAGCATTACTGTTTTTCCCCCCTCTATGGGGTCTCCTCATTTACGGTGTAATTTCCAGTTTGAGGAGAATTACACCTCCAGCTCCAAGTACAGACATACCCTAAAACCCTGGAGAAATCTCAGTTTTTGGAGGGAGGGACAGATACTCCCCTGCTTGAACAAACACAGATTTTCCAGTTGTAAAGATGTCTATACAGTCAAGTGGCTGTCCAGTACTCAGTTTAATATACACTATGAGAGATTTCCGAAGGTAGTTAGGCACTTAAAGGTGCAGATAGGCACCTACTGGGATTTTCAACGCTCCCATGAGAGTTAGACACATAGGTGCTTTTGAAAAATCCATTAGATGCCTAGCTGCATTTTTAGTGCCTAAATATCTTTGGAGATCTTGCCCCCTCTGAACTATGACTAGCTCATTGTGATTAGCTTTTATTACTAGCAGATTCATTTTGCATCATTTCATGGCATAAGCCCTTTATTAATGTGACAATCACACATTAGGTACAATTCCTATGAATATACAGTAAAATGTTTCCTCTAATAAATGATCATTTCACACAATTCCACTTGCATTTAACCTTAAATCTGGACAGTAATGCCACAGATACTCTTACAATGTAGAAGCCCTGATTGTTTCACTCCTCCAGAATTGCTGTTAGAACAAGATCTGTGCCTGGGGAATAGCAGTTGAACACCTCAAACTAGAGGAGACCTTTAGCAACCTATAAGGGCATGGGTGAAAGCACAGTCTGAGGTTTGCATGCAGACTAGCCTGTATATCTAAAATGACATTTGTATGAGATGAGAAAAAATGGTTAGCATCTTCAGCTACCTCTTATTAATCTATGTTCTCCAGCAATCACTGCAAACCAGCAAGGCTATGCTGTGAAACAGATTCTACCATTAACCCATACTATCATACTTTTCATGCTTCACCCTCCTACCCCAATCCCAGCACTTAGGAGTTAGGAGAACTTCATGATACTTCTGGTCCTGAACAACTCAAGGAGCAAAGCATGAGGTTGCATCTAAATGTGTTTCCTTACATAGCCTCACAGAGTGTTATCCACCAGGCCACTGAGTTTGCCCAACATGTTTAGATTTAACAGTGTCAGAAGCAACTGTTGAGAGACAAGTGCCTTTATATATGTAGAAATACAATATCATTTGCTTTCATGATGTACAATGTTTTATGTGACTAAAATCAAGGATAATATTATGGATGGCAACTTGTGGCTACTTTGACAGCCAAGATGAAACAAAATAATGACCTTGTAAATTCCTGTCAGTAACATATATTGATGTTCTTGGCCTTGTCCATTTAACAATAAACTTCAGCATATGGAGGGCCTTGTCATGCCAGGCTATCTCAAAGCACTTTACAAATGAAGTATTATAAATTAATAACCTATACTGCAATGCCAAATAAATGATTAAAGTTAGGGGAGAATACGTGACTTTGATTTGATTTAAAATGTGACGACATCCTTGACGTATTCAGGCAATGAGTTCCATGCAGAAGATGCTAAATGGCTGAAGCTACAGATATCTAGCAGGGCAGATGTAGACAAGTAGGCCAGGTTCTGATGACTACAGCTGAAGTTTATGGATTAAATGGTGCACCTTGAAGCCAAGACAGAATCCCACTAGCTACGAGCATAACTGAACCTGAACTATGAATCTTCAGCTACTTCTTATTAATCTACATTCTCCAGCAATCACTGCAAACCAGCAAGGCTATGCTGTGAAACAGATTCTACCATTAACCCATACTATCATACTTTTCATGCTTCACCCTCCTACCCCAATCCCAGCAGTTAGGAGTTAGGAGAACTTCATGAACTATGAATTATGTGCTCATTCCATCTGGTCCCTGCTCCAGCAGTATGCTGAATCAGCTACCAACACACTAATCCCCCGTGAATAACGTAGCTGAAGTCGAAGTACCTTAGTTCGAATTTACCGCGGGTCCAGATGCAGCAGGGAGGCTCCCCCATTGACTCCGCGTACGCCTATCGCGGAGCAGGAGTACCGGCGTCGACGGCGAGCACTTCCGGGATAGATCCGGGATCGATTTATCGCGTCTAGACAAGACGCGATAAATCAAACCCAGAAGATCGATTGCTTACCGCCGGACCCAGAGGTAAGTATAGACGTACCCTAACATGCCAAAGGTTCTTCCAAATGAGAATCAGAACTGCTATCACATCAGAGATGTATTGGGCTACACCTGGCACCCTATAGAAGGACATATAACTTCAATAAAACATGGTAAACATGTTGATAGTATTGTATTGTTTAAGAATAATTATAGTATTATAGTATTAACACACTATTATAATTCTGATAGACTCGGCTCTGTCTACACTACCGCAGTAAGTCGACCTAAGTTACTCTACACCACCTACGTGAATAACGTAGCTGGAGTCGACATAGCGTAGGTCGACTTACCTTACTCTTCTTGTTCGGGGTGAAGTACCAGGGTCAACCAGAGAGCAATCTGCGGTTGATTTGGCGATCTGCGGTTGATTTGGCGGGTCTTCACTAGATTTGCTAAATCAATCCCCAGTGCATTGATCGCAGCATGTCGATCTGGCGGTAGTGTAGACATAGACTTGAAGTTCAGAAGGGACTGTCATGATCATCAACTCTGTCCTGTGACCCCTCCAACATTTGTGCCACACCAGGCAATTTTTGTAAGATAAATACATTTTCATATGGATTTTATGGAGTCTTACATCCTGTATATTTGCAACATTTGCTTATAAAGTGAACTAAGTCTGCAGAGCATAGATGTGGATGATATGGTCTGTAATACTTATATCTACAACCAACCAGCGCACCTAATGTGAAAGACAGATACCTTTTGTTTGGAGCGTAAAGAAGTCTGGAGCCACAAGTACAGTAAATATGTATCTGTGCGAAGTTTTATTATGACAATCGTTCAGAACCTTGGGCCAGTGAACTGTCCCTTTTGCTAAGGATTTCTACATGTCTTTTTTGGCATTTGCATATGGGTTTAATGAAGACAGGAGAATTCTTCTGTGTCTATTCTACCTAATGTTGTATAATCTCTGTTTAAATCAGTGGCTCTCAAACTATTGACTTGTGACCCATTTCACATAGCAAGCCTCTGAGTGCGACCTGCCTTATCAAGTAAAACCACTTGTTTATATATTTAACACCATTATAAATACTGGAGGCAAAGCGGGGTTTGGAGTGGAGACTGACAGCTAATGACCCCCCCGTGTAATAACCTCGTGACCCCCTGAGAGGTCCCGACTGCCAGTTTGAGAACCCCTGGGTTAAATACTATAGTATGGATAACTATATTATAGTTGGTAATTGGACTATATGGCCTGTAAGAGAACAATATTCACAAATATCCCAACATCAGCGACATCTCCATCTTCTGGGCTCACTGCTCCATCCATTTGTCTAGCACCAGTCTCCTCTCTTCTTTAGCACAATAGCACCACTCTTGGCCTAAGAGTAATTCACAACAGCCTTTCCATATTGCTCATCCTCACCATCTCTCCATCTATTTTTAAATCTCATTTGATAACAGATCTTTTCTCCCTTACCTATACTTCCTAAGACCCTACCCCTCTGTTACAGTGATCTCTCTAACCATATTATTTAACTCTGTAAAGAAGTTTTTAGAGATTGTTTGAAATTGTGCTATACAAAATACAGCAACATTGTAATTTGCATATAGTTGCACCTTTATCAAAGATAAGGAGTTTAGCTTCATGAGTAAGAAATCGCCTGTCCATTAAAAGCTTAAAGTATAGTTATTTAAAGTATTCCATTTTTAATACCTGTTCTTGGTCTGGGGACAACATTATTTTTAAAGTACTTCTTTAGTCCTTAATTTGTATAACATATTTTAAGGTCAATGCTTAAATAATGTCCAAACAAAACCAACATATTAATACATGAACAATTAGATGTATCTACTAGTAACATCTGTTCCATGAATCTTAACAAGTAAAGAGACTCACTCGTGCACTTTTAACTTGTGAAGTGATACTCTTGATCCAACAAGAGTCTCAGAACCCAGGAGATCAATAGTTTGTCCTTTTTTAAGAACTCTTTTCTTTCAAGTGACTAAAGTAGCCACCCAGGTCAGAATGTTGCATATAGGAGGCAGGCACTCAGGAAATAAAGGGCATTGCACACTTTTTTAAAAAAAAAACAAAACCAACAACTTGTTTTTCAAGAAAGAAAAAAAAAGTGGGGAAATGAGTAAAACTTTTATTTTGGTCAACGACTGGTCCTCCTACGCGATTGGTTTCAATGGAGATACTAGTGTGAATAAGACAAGCAGGATTTGGCCTAGGGAATGAGCTGGGAAATGATTTTGGGGTATTAAAATCACACAAAAAGAAAGACTTTCCCAATTCAAAGAAGCTTTTTAGAGTTTTCTGGAATCTATTTTCCTAAGTAGATTCAAATACCTCTGTGCTGGGATCCAACTCTGGTTGAAATGCCCCTATAATAAAGATATAGAGAAGTATTAAATATTTGCATTTTATTCTTGTTAATGTATTTAGGATGTATGGAATTCAATCTCAGTACACCTTTACTTTGAAGAAGTGCAAATAAGAAGGATAGAGGCTCAGCTGCTGTAAATTGGCATGGCGAACAGGCCTACAGGGTGGAAGGATGGTTCAGTGGTTAGGTTATTTGCCTGGAACTTTAAAAAAAACAGCTTCAATTCCCTGCTGTGCTATAGATTTCCTGTTTGACCTAGGGTGAGGCAATTAGACTCTCTCTGCTTTAGTTCCCCATCTGTAAAATGGTATAGTAGTATATTCCTACCTCACAGGGTAATTGTGAGGATAAATAAAGATTGTGTGGTGCTTGGTTACTATGGTGATAGGGACTATACAAATACCCAAGACAGATAGTCCCATTGAAATCAACGGAGCTATATCAATTTGCACCAGGTGAGAATCTGGCCCAGCCAATGTTATGTCTTCACTTTCACTTTTGACATTTTTATCTAACACTGATATTTCCTCCTTGCACTATTAACCACCAAAGCCATTCTGTAGATAAAAAATAGTTTTGAAACAAAATTAAAATAAATGTATATATTGTTATAAAAATAGTTTTAAAATATAGAAAGACCTTTTTAATTGGGAAATGAGATTCCACTTTAAGAAGTGAAGTCATTCTAGCCTCAATTCAGCCTCCCTTACTCACATTCAGTACTACCTTACTCTGCAAGTGGTCCCATTGAAATGAATGCACAGAAAAGAGGGATGGAACAAGAGAGAATTTTCTACTGAAATAGTTACATCAAAATAGGGTGACCAGCTAGCAACTGTGAAAAAAATGGGACGGGGTGTGTGTGGAGGGAGCAGGTGGGTAATAGGCGCCTATATAGGAAAAAGTCCCCAAAAATGGGACTGTCCCTATAAAAACAGGACATCTGGTCACCCTATGTCAAAACAACACATAGCTTTTATATCAATATAAAAGTGCTCATATTGGTAGAGTTTATTACTATTCCCTTTTGGAATAAGCTATACTAATGTATGCACCTTTATGCTGATATAACTGAGTCTGCTGTGTGTGAGGAGGATGGCAGGGGGCTGTTGTACCACTTAACTATACCAATATAGTTAAAAGCAGTACAATTGGTATGTGTAGATCTAGCGAATGGTAATGTATGTAATACTGTCCCTCTTTCATGCACATCTGGAAACCCTATAACATGCAAGTACAAAAAAAAGAAAATGAATAATTTAAACCAGTGTGATAAATTTCACATGACCAAATGAACATTTCAACCTTTGTGCTTTAACCACATCTTCTTTCAGAGACAGCCCTAATACATAGTGCTTAGAGATTTACAGCACAAGTTATGTCTATTCACTCTTCGGGAATCAATTCCAAGGGGGGAAACTGCATCTGGATCTGGTGAGTTCACTTGCAATCAGGAAGTGAAGAAGTGTTGCAATAATAATGGAGAGATATTTTCATGGCTTGCGTGTGTGCGCATATATGGGTATATATAAATATTATATTTATTGGGGCCAAGGTTGTGTCTTCTACTAAACTCAAGTGTTTTCAAGGTTATTTCAATAAACACAGCTATGCTTTAAAAATAAAAATTCTAAGCTGATGACTTAGACATAACAAAATGTGTAGGAAGATTAAAAAAGTGTTATACATCATATTAAGAGTACATTTATATATAGTTTCTAAAGGGATAATAAATTATTAATAGATATTATAAGCATGTTACAGACATGAGTACTATGTATTATGGATAGTTATAAGCACATCAGTAGAAGAAAATATCAGTGGTTATCAGACATGGTAATAAGCAACAGATTGATCTGCTGGACTCTATAATAATTGATTAACTGTTTATCAAAGCTATTCATGTATAAACTGTTAAGAATATCTTTAATGTAAAGTGTGACCTTTAACAGTGAAGAGGGGAGAACTCAAGGGTATATGGATTTCACAAAACCTTTAGAATATTTTGTTTTTCATTTGCATCTTGCAAAACTTTCTCAAGTTTCAAGAAACATTTTCCTTCTGAATTTAAAGCACCAAGGGCAGACTCTCTTCTGGTGTAAATTGAGCTCAAAGATGGTATGACCATTTTCATTAGCTGAGAATCTGCCCTTGTATTTGAAAGGAAGAATAATTTTAAAACTTTATAACTAAATGGAAACTATCCTTTGAATGAAAAAGGCCTCATATTCACTGATGGAAAGGAAACAAATGATAGCAGAAGGCTGAAATTCAGTAGTGAAGACAGGAAGATTTAGAGGCAGGAGTCTGATTGAGCAAATATAGTATTTGAGAAAAGTTCTGGATTGACATCACCACATTTCCCTGCCAATGTGTCTTAATTCTGACCTTGACGGGCCATCTGTAGAGGGAACGGGGAGTTCAGTCTTTGTGGCCACTTCAATCTTTTGTATCTCTGCTGAGATTGCTAATAAGGATGCTAGTTACTATTAAAGTTAGTGATTATTATTAATAGGTGGGAACTGGAATGGATCATCAGACATAGTTTTCAGATCATAACAGCTTTTGATCAATACCAACCAAAACCAATTTGAGCCAGTGATGCAGGGGGGAAATGCCCTACTACTTACAAATACCCTGAGACAACCAGTTCCCCCTGTTATTTCTCTTCTATGATTTCCCTTGGGGTGGTTATCTCTATAAAGTGGACACACTTGGCTACCAGGAATTAGATGAACTACTATGTAGTATGAATGTAAAGTCTCCAGTTTCCCAAGAATTATGGTCCATCCATGCTTAGGTGCAGAGAGAACTGCGACAAATTAAGCGAGGGTTCTTTCTAACAGACAACCAGAGAAAAGGGTAAGAGAGGTTTGGAGACACAAGAAAACTACAAATCAAGCTACTAACCCAAACTTCCTTCTGTAACAAATGAGCTGCAATGTGAAATCTGAGTGAGGACTTAGCTTAGAGCACATTTCAAGGGAGAAACCACAGTTGTAGCTTCCTCCTCATAGGGCTCTACTAGAGTAGTTGCAGCTCTAGAGTCTAGTATGTAAAAAAACTATGGGGGTGGGAAGGGAGATGTGCAGCTACGCTTTCATCCAGCTTCAGATCATCATCTTTCGGAACTGGAGGCACATGCAAGAAGAGAGCTGATGACACAAAACTCACTATTGCAGCCAACGCACCCATCTTCACCTCTCTACTTAGCATAGCAAAAGCAGCCGTGTCACCACTATGAGGCTGATGGGCCACAGTCCATCATCAAGGGCAAACATTGACCGCTAGTGATGCAGTCAAACATGTCAACATGATCATCACAGTCAACACCACAGAGACATGGTTATATTGGATAACAAATTAAACTTCCCTAAATAAGAGAACTGCTTTCTGCCAGCTGGCTTCTCTCTGTGACAGATTTCCCAGAAAACGTAGCTACTGACTCACCGATTTGTTTCCAAAAACCTGAAGCTTAAATTCTGTTTTCTTCTTAATTAAGTTCCAAGCCCTTCCAGTTGTTAAGAAAACCCACTGAATATGACCCAAAGCTACGCTGTCTTCCTGAGGTTGGAGACAGACAAACGTGTCAGAGATGTATGCAGCCCCTCAATGGGGTTCAAATGTTGAAATCTAATGGTGACAGTTTACATTATTCAAACACAGCTTTTTCCCCTGCTGATCATTTAGCAAAGACATCCACTTGTTTCCCCTCCCCAATCACACATGGTCTGACATAGTTAAGATTCATTGATAAGGAATATGGCTATTCCGTATACCCTAACCTGGCAAGTACATTTCCCATTCTACATCCATGTGGGATATTTTTATTATGGGCATACCCTGTCTGGCAAATATGTTCCAGTTTGGTAAGCTTGAATTTATTAAGCTATTTGATTAACATTGTTCTTGTGCCTGTGGTGACAAATAACAACTCGGGTTAGATTTATTACTGCCAATGCAATGAAATAAATGTAACACAAACAAAAGCTTTGTTCTGTGATGAGCCCATAGCTGGCACCTGAGCAACCCTCTCCCCTGCAGCACTGGCTGAAGCTGATTTTGATTAGGTAAGTTGCACTTGAACACGGGAAAGATTTTTTGTTGTTGCTCTTTCATCCTGGATTCAAACCACTTCAGAAATGATTGGATCGGGAGGGATGCAAGAACCCACAGTCTCTGGAAGGGGTGTGTCCCTCTTTCCATTACTGATCTGGATCCTAATCTGTGTTTGCATTGGATAAGGTAACAGTACTACTTCCCTTCCTTTTCTTTGCCGCACTATTGAGAAACCACTGGAAACAATGACCTACCTTCACTGAGTCGTCGTATTATAAATACTTTTATTTGTTACTAGAGATGGGCCTTAATGGGGAACCCATATCTGAGCTCCCCAGCCTGCCACTGGGTGGAAGTTTGGATTCTAACTCTAACTTAATCTGGAACTCAAAATTTAAGGAAATTTTGGACTTGTAGCAGAATCCAGATCTGAACTTTGCAGCTCAAATTAATATTTAATCAAAAAGTAGAGATGATCCTGAACTGGAACGTAATATCTGAACATAAACATCTTTAGGAAATTAGCATCAATACCCAGATCTGAACCTCATGTTTCTAATCTGTCTTTATACAGGGGTTTAAACTGAACCACCAAATCCAAATAAAAGAAGCTTTGAAAATATTCTGATCCAAATCCAGATCCAAATTCTGTGGCTCAGAAACATGTCTATTTATAACACTGGTCTACAATTTTTGAGAAGTCGTCTGCCTCAGAGATAAAATGTGCTATTTATTACGTATTTTGATGTGCTGAATTCAAATATGACAATTAAAACAACTGATTGGCTACTGTTTCTAAGATATTTAAGTTTTTACATTTTATGTCTATGTATATTGTGTAGATAGTAGAGTTTTAATCATAAATTGTAAACCTAGGTCTTTTCATGTGTTTATGGTTGCTTTACATGATAATATTTCACCTGTCCTGTTTATGTAACACTTTAAAAATCAGCAAAAGGGTTCTATAAATAAAATTTATTATGAAACAAAAGGCAAAAAACTATTCTGTACATAGTTTAGTCCTATTCAGTGTCTACTCGGCACTTCTTGGCTTGTCTCTTGTATTCATTAAATGGAGCATCTCTTGTCACTGTTCAACAATAGTCTGCAAGCATTGATGGGCTCCATTTCCCCTGATAGCATTTCTCCATTGTTGCAATGTCCTGGTGAAATCGCTTGCCGTGCTCGTCGCTCACTGCTCCGCAGTTCAGTGGAAAAAAATCTAGACGAGAATGCAAAAAATGTATCTTTAGTGACATGTTGCAACCAAGGCTTTTGTATGCCTTGAGGAGGTTTTCCACCAACAACCTGTAGTTGTCTGCCTTGTTGTTTCCGAGAAAATTTATTGCCACTAACTGGAAGGCTTTCCATGCCGTCTTTTCCTTGCCACGCAGAGCATGGTCAAATGCATCATCTCGAAGAAGTTCACGAATCTGAGGACCAACAAAGACACCTTCCTTTATCTTAGCTTCACTTAACCTTGGACATTTTCCACGGAGGTATTTGAAAGCTGCTTGTGTTTTGTCAATGGCCTTGACAAAGTTCTTCATCAGACCCAGCTTGATGTGTAAGGATGGTAACAAAATCTTCCTTGATTCAACAAGTGGTGGATGCTGAACACTTTTCCTCCCAGGCACCAATGACTGTCGGAGTGGCCAATCTTTCTTGATGTAGTGGGAATCTCTTGCACGACTATCCCATTCGCAGAGAAAACAGCAGCACTTTGTGTATCCAGTCTGCAGACCAAGCAAGAGAGCAACAACCTTCAAATCGCCACAGAGCTGCCACTGATGTTGGTCATAGTTTATGCACCTCAAAAGTTGTTTTATATTGTCATAGGTTTGCTTCATATGGACTGCATGACCAACTGGAATTGATGGCAAAACATTGCCATTATGCAGTAAAACAGCTTTAAGACTCGTCTTCGATGAATCAATGAACAGTCTCCACTCATCTGGATCGTGAACGATGTTGAGGGCTGCCATCACACCATCGATGCTGTTGCAGGCTACAAGATCACCTTCCATGAAGAAGAATGGGACAAGATCCTTTTGACGGTCACGGAACATGGAAACCCTAACATCACCTGCCAGGAAATTCCACTGCTGTTGTCTGGAGCCCAACAGCTCTGCCTTACTCTTGGGTAGTTCCAAATCCCTGACAAAGTCATTCAGTTCACCTTGTATTATGAGGTGTGGTTCAAAGGAGGAGGATGGGAGAAAATGTGGGTCCTGTGACATTGATGGTTCAGGACCAGAAGTTTCATCCTCTTCCTCTTCCTTGTCTGACTCAAGTGAGAATGATTCGGGTGCATCAGGAACCGGCAGTCCTTCTCCGTGGGGTACTGGGCGTATAGCTGATGGAATGTTTGGATAATGCACAGTCCACTTTTTCTTCTTTGACACACCTTTCCCAACTGGAGGAACCATGCAGAAGTAACAATTGCTGGTATGATCTGTTGGCTCTCTCCAAATCATTGGCACTGCAAAAGGCATAGATTTCCTTTTCCTGTTCAACCACTGGCGAAGATTTGTTGCACAAGTGTTGCAGCATATGTGTGGGGCCCACCTCTTGTCCTGCTCTCCAATTTTGCAGCCAAAATAAAGGTGATAGGCTTTCTTAACCATAGTGGTTATACTGCGCTTTTGTGATGCAAAAGTCACTTCACCACAAACATAGCAGAAGTTATCTGCACTGTTCACACAAGTACGAGGCATCTCTGCTCACTTTGGCTAAACAGAAATGTGTCCCTTTGCAAAATCAAACACTGACAAATAAGAGAGCATGACACTGTATGATTTCTAGAGCTGATATAGGGCAATTTGTTCAGCAGAGTGATGTAAGCTTCGTTATGATTGCATCATCCATGACTTGTAGGAATAACATGATGCAATTCATATCATGTATGACGCAATACCAGCTTCAGATTGCATCATTCATTGTTTTGCCTAAAAAGCAAGTACTGTCCAAACCCAGTCATAGATTTATTCATAGATCCAGTCAAAGATGTATTTTAGTCATGTCTGGTTTAAATTGAGATCCCTTCCCTTTATAACTCACTTATCCTCCGCCATTCCCAAGTCAAGGGTCGTATATACTGACCCAATAGCATATCTTGAAAACCAGAGGCAATCAACAATTTTAAGCATCATTTTCATTCTCAGTGACCCAGAATTAGTAAAGTTTGACTACATTTATTTCAGAAGCATTTTGGCTGTAGAGCAGTGTAATTAGAGCTGTGCAAAATGCAGTGGTTTCACTTCTCCTAGGGCTTGCGTGAACATTTCCATTAGTTTTGATCCACATTAGGTTTGCATACCCAAGATTCACTTTGAGTTTCAGGATTAAACAAAGCCAAAAATCTCAAAGCAAAATCCTGTAAAGTTTTACCCAGTGGGATGTCAAAACCACAAATTCTGCATCATTTTTCTGCAAAGGGTTTGAAAGTTTTTTGAGCCTTTTGATTAACACAACCTGAATTTTGAATTTCTAAAAAACCTCAAACCAACAAGTTTCATGTGGTTTGGGATTTCTTTGCAAGGATTTCACATGGCCCTGCTGAAACACCACCTAAGAGAAGCAAGAGAACACTCTTTAAGTCCCAATAAAAACTAATGGGCTAGTCCAATCTTTCTCCCCTGCTATAAAATCTTCCATTAAAAAGAAAAGAGGTAGGTTTCAACAAATGAAGTGACAAGAACATAGAAAAAAGAAAATACAAATAAATATTATTTATGACCAGTGAGTAAGGCTATTAACAGACCCATTAATATCCAGGAAGTATGTGTGGGTGTGCAACAATAATCGTCAATCCACAAAAATGCAGAATATTGAGACAGCTGTTCTTTCGATACAAAAAGGGCACCACTCGCTATTGTTCACTCCTTTTTAAAGCATTTCTGATAGCTACGTGTAAAATTTAATAAAACTGGGGAAAACTTGACAGTGAAAAGTTCAGAAAATATTCATAAAGTTATACTCAGATGTCCCATCCACCACAAGCCTCAACATTTTGTTTATTTAATAGGAAGGCTGAGGAATGTGTGCGCCTAATATTGTTGGATCAAGTGGTGTAGGTGTTCCGCAGGCATAACTCCCACTGAAGTCAAACTCCCATTGCCTGAGGAATGTCTGCAGGGTTTGGCTCACAGTTAATCACACTGCACTGATAGAGAGAACAGTGACAGGTGCTGTGGTGTTATAATAAAGCCCATTACAATAAGATATGCCTTAACGTTCATAAATAGTAGCAGTCTGGACAACAACAACGCAGATCAAAAAAAGTGACTCGAATTTCTGGAGCTGTAGACCATTCTTCACTGGTACAGATAATGTTTTGTTTTGTTTTGTTATTTGTTTTTCTTCAAAAAAAAGTAAAGCTCAGTGACAAGAAGTCATGTAAATTAGAACACCAGAGCAGGTTAGGTTTAAGGGTAGTAGAAGCTGGTGACATTTGGAAAGTGGGTAAGTAAATCCCACCGTTTTCTTTGGGTCAGGTCCCTTCTTTTCTCCTTTTGTTTTCCTTTGTCTCTCCGAGGTCTGTGAAGAGTGCTGTAAAAAAAGGCAGACACTGCTCACCCTGCCTACTTTGGACCAGTCACTATGGTTTAGAGGCCAAGAGCATATGAATCACACATTGGTTTTGTTTCCTTTATTTATTCACACTGTCTAGCTTCAGCATGTAGCCTTAAGCCACCAAAAACAAACAGTAAGTAAAAAGAAAATGTGTAAAAGAAATGAACAAGCTGGAGCCCAATCCTAAAAATCTTCAACTATTCAAATAATCCAGTACTCAGGTACCACATTGATTAGACAAATAGGATATTAGTACCATAGTTCCATTGAAGTAAATGGGGCTATGAACAAGGGTAGGAAAGAACCACATGTGTAAGTAGGGATCTACAGGATCAAGTCCCTACTTGGAATTTACCTTACAAACATCTGATAGCAAAGTAGACCAATAACAGATGGTTATACTGTGACAGAGAACAAGTGAATGGATACAGGGACATAATGGAAATGTTGCTTAAGAATTATTGAGCAATCTCCTGTAAGGAAATTCCTGATTATGAGAAACCTTTTCCTAAGGGATTTTCTATGTCTTGAAAAATGTTACATAATTTGACTCGGGAAGTATTTCAAAGTTTCAGTGCTTTGGATTTTTGTGTGGGTGGGTGGGTGGGTGTGTTTTTTTTCCTTTAAAAGCTGATAGGGGGTTCCTTTCCTAAACATAGAAAAATGCAAGCCAAATTTTCCCCAAAGGGAAACAGCCCCTACTTGCTCTCATTATCTACCCAGCCACCCTGATGTCCTGAAAACTTCCCCACCCTAAATTAATCTAGCGTAGCAGCATTTTTGTCCATTTCCAAATTTCAGCCACTCTTATGATATTTATTGGGACTGAAACAAAATCCAGTGAAGTCAATGGGAACCTTTTCTCTGACTTTACTGGGCTTTGGATGACGTCTGTTGAGATCACTTTGTTGACTTGTCTCCAACCCCCACAAACAATACATCTACTGAATGCAAGTCAGCAGGAAGGTTGGAGGGTAGAGGCATGAAGTAGCTTATTTGGCTTCAGAAGGATCCTGACAAGGTTGACAACTCCAAAGTTAGATTTACTAACTCTTTTGGATTATGAGACAAGGGAACATTTCTCTGTGTGTCTTTGCTGATTGCCTGATTCCGTCAGAGAGTCGGCCCAATTAGGATTTCACTTCCTGGTTGTAGAGAGCTAATTGCACTTTTGATTTGAGTTATTTTTAGAATAAGTTCAGTTTACAGCTTTTATAAATTGTGTTTCATTAACAAGAAACAAACTTTTCCCACTTGGAGTGGCCAGCCACGACAATCAGAGTAGTTTTGGTTCTTTATTTCCTACATTCAGAGTGTTGTTCTGCATATTGCATTTTTATAATAGAAAATATAGTTTGTATTTTTTGTTATGTATGAAAGCTGCAAAGCTCTTTCTGATCTGTTTTATGAATCTCCCCCCATTCATCTCCTGCCCACCAAAGATAACTAAAACAAATATCCATGTGCTGATAATATAGTAACTCTTCCCAATCTACTGTCCATGTCTTCCCAATCTGCTGTCCATCTATACGAAGCACATCATGGGACACCGTCAGTACTAGGATGAGTAAATGAGACCGCAGGTCAGGGAAATAACCCACTTCCTTCCCTGACAAACCAAGAGACGCACCCCATCCATGTACCTGTTCGCTACACCAATACTGACGTGGACTCTAAATACATTCTGTGGGTGACATACCCAAAATCACTTATTCACTGACGCTTTAAAAACTCCTGCACCCCAATCTGGGTCTATGCTGGTTATGTACTATGTATGTATCTTGGGAACCTTGTAACCAATACTTGTAATCTCTCATAATTCAAGCCTGACCTCAAATGTACAGTACCTTCCCCCTTAACCTGTCTAAACTTGATTTTAAACACTAGCTTTAATAAATTATTAGAGTGCTGCCACCTTTTGGTTACTTTCTGTCACAATGATTAATAATTAGGAATTGTTTCCAAAGCCTAGGACAGGGAATATATCTATACATTGCAACAAAGACATGGAATCTTAAGAATAAAGGAAACTTGGTAAATAGAAATCTTACTGTACTACCTCTGCAATTTTTAATATTACTGAAGCAAATGTAGTATTATTTTATAATAGGATAATTCTAGACAGCAAAATCTCAGGATTTTTAGGAACATAGACAGAAGTTTGAGTAGTGACTAGAGCTGTATATATAAATCACAATGGATATCAACTTTTTAAAGCTTGTGACTCATCCCCAAACAATTTGTAATCTTTGTTAACTTCTACATTTAAAATTATTTACCTTTCAAACATTCACTTAATTTTCACTGAACATTTTTCCAAGGGAATGTGATTACTAGAATCGGAGCAGGAAGCCAACACAAACAAGTTCAAAATTTTTCTTCAAGTGACTATTCACAAATATTTTTGTTAAAAGTATTCGCTCATCCCTAGTGATGATATAATACTCAGTAGTATTTGGGAACTGCTAGATATAAAAGCCTGTTGTGAACACATTTCTATTTGAGTTTTCCAGAAGAAAGATCTCTGAAAGTCCCACATAACTGTCTTTGAACTGTTTTAGAATATATATACACTTGCAATCTCTGCAAATCTGAAATATCATAAAATTGAATGCTGAGTTCTTTGGCCCATCTAACCTAAATGGCACAATGTACGCACATTAGAGAATAAAGAGAGAGTACAGACACAACCTCCTTTGTTTTTGCTTTACAATTACTAAAATTGCAAACTTCTATCACGGCTTCAAGAGCGATCCAGCCTTCTTGTACTGTGAATATAATAGCCACAAGCTGTTTCATTTAGGAGAACAGAACATAAGCTGTACAAAGCATACAGTTTATAATCAATTTAGCAGCTGAATGAATATGGCTCCCAAATTATCTTCCCCGTTACATTGTCTCATGAAGTAGGTAATGTAGGTAAAAGTAACACAACATCACTCTTTTCCTTCTTCTAGTACAAGACACATTGACTCTTACTGAAATATTGGGAAAATCAGGGGGAGAGAAATGGCGAAAGCCACTTACTTCTCTGCAGCCCTTTAATAGGCAACAGAAGGAAAGGCCAGGATAAAAAAAAATATTGTAACAAATCTGTGGCCACTTAGGACTCCATAGTTGTTATTCTATTGCACACCATCTGCACTTGGAATGTCAAATGGCAGCAGAGACAGAATTCACTTTCTCCTGCCTGAGAAGGCAAAGGCCCTTTATCACTTGAGCTAAAAGGAGAATCCTCTTCAGCTATCAGCTGTATAAAGCCTATGAGACACAGCTAAGCAGTTCTGATTCATCCCAGAAAGGGCAGTGGCACACTGAAAAACAACCCATGTCTATTTTACATATTTTTCTTGCACCAAAAATTTGAAAGAAGGAAATGCGGCCAGCCAGGGGACAGGTAGGTGAACAGCAAATGGTACATAAAGCTACATAAGAACTTACATTCTTGCAGAGAATGTCATTTAAATCTCCCTTTTTCAGATGCTGGAAGGACTAGAATTTGTTAATGTTATTATTAAATGTTTATATTATAGTAGCACCCTAGGGCCACAAACAGGAATGGAGACTCATTGTGCTGAGGCTGCACGAACACAGAAAAGAGACAATACCTGCCCCACCAGGCTTATGGTCTATTTGACCAAGATGTTTTTATTTCATTCACTAAGATATAAAATGAGACAAACTAGCCCACCTTTTATTCTGCTACATGTATCTGACTAGCACCATTAAGTTCCAAGATTCAGAAGACGGGTCCTTTTGCAGGCATTAGATACAATGGGAATGGGCACAGTGCAGAAAGCTGAAAAGAATAAAAGAACAGAATAGGATATGTAGATAAAAAGAAGCTGATAGGAAATAACTGTTCAATTGCAAGAAAATATATTATGAGGCTTTGGTCTGAGGACTCCGTTCTGTCACTTACAGAGTGAACACATAGAATGAACTTGGACATCCCAATGGAACAGTCCATTTCAGGATGTTTAGGAGTTTAAGGAAATATGTAATGCAGAGCTTGTAATGCAAGCTTTGATGTGGCCGCACCTTCAAATCCTCTGCTATGTTAATTGCATTTAAATCAGTGCATGATCCTCGTTATTTAAAATATGAAACAAATCTGATGCTTCCTTTGACAACTACCCCTGACTACCCCTGTGACACCACCCAGCTGGATCAAGGTTGCTGGTGATGATAAGCAAATGGGAGAGAGACCCCCTTGCTTTTCAAATCCCTGAGTGTGTTTGCAGGAATGGCAGGAAGTAACATCCTTACTACTTGTAAACGGAACAAATCTGATCTTGAGTCACTGAGACACAATAAACAAGAATCCCCACAATGGCATTTTCACAGCATCACTGCTCAGTGCACGAGCACCACACTTTAAATGGTTTAATAAGTTTAAATAAGTTCCTTCACTTGGAGAAGTGGAAAGAAGGTTTGATATAGTGGCTTGTGTCTCCGTGAAAGAATAAACACTCTGTACTCGCTGTCAAGCTGAGATATGTTATTATAGTGTGTCATATTTAACGAATAGAAACCAGACCTCCTATTAATTTTAATTCTACAGTAGTGCAAAAAGAATTTCTCTTCATATGGAATGAATCCTTTAACGTTAATGTTATTTTCTAATTTCAAACGTTCCTTCAAATAATAAACACCAAGGGCCAGATTTTTTTAAGGTATTTGGACCCAGATCTTCAAAGATATTTAGGTGCCTAACTCCCATTGAAACCAATAAAAAGTTAGGCATCTAAATACCTTTGAGGATATGGGCCATAGGCACCTGAAGATGTAGATAGGTGCCTATTGGGGTTTTCAAAAATAGATGGATCCCACTAGGTGTTTTTCTACATCTTTAGGGCCTAATTCCCTTTAAAAATCTGGCCCTTTGTATAAAGTACTGTTTAATTACAATAGGAGGGATAGAGTTTCTTTTACTATAATTATATCTGAAACTTAATTATGATAGACCCATTTCATCATATTGCAGATCTCTCGCTGATTTCAAGGGCAGTTCCCTGAGCAATGGATCAGGCCTTCAGTGTGGTATTGAGCTGCACTATTTTTAATGCTAGAAATTAGGCCGTTTGTACCACAGCATCCACCACTTCATACTGCTCAAGTGTTCTCCACAATATCTGTGTCCAGATGTATTTAACCTATTACTGAGCCAGCCGATGAAAAATGCCTGGTTAGTAGAACATTTTAGAAAGTATAATTCTTGCATTTTGTTACGGCTAAATACTGTTGATCCCGTCTAACTTGTATTATCAATGGATGAAAGCTTCTTGTGACAGATGCAATGCTTTGGAAACATGGAATATTTGAAAACTATTATACTGATATGTAACAGATGCTATGGACTCATGGAATATTCAAAGACTTGCATCAACTTTATAAATATATCCGTATGGGTTGGCTAGTGATTGTATTCCTGATTCAATGGGTGAACTTAATGGTGTTTCCTGCATGAACTAAAGTCACTCAGGGTGAGTGGTAGGAGAGAAAGAGTCATTAATGTGAATCCCAAATGCTGAAACAATACAGGTAGTAACTCTGTGGAAGTTTAGTCCCCGGAAGAAATAGCATATATTGCTTTGACCTGAGGCCTGGTAGGCAAAGAACTTGAAACAATATAAAGTGTGAGGTCTCTCACACTCAGTCCAAGAACTGACATAAGACTGTGATCAAGAGAGATAGGCCCTGTGAGAAGGACTGAAGTACTTTAGTCCTGCCATGGTCTCTATGTGGAAAATGGGTAAGCCAGGCATACATATAAACTTTTTATTGTTTTTATTAAATGTTTTCTCTAAAATGTTCTTGTTCTGAAGAACCGTGTCATTCCCCTGACAGAACAGGAGTGCAGTGCTAAATTAAAGTCAGACCTGTTGAGATGATCACAGAGGACAATCACAGGAGTCTGAAGTCCAAATCTCCAATCTGAAGGATCCCACAGAAAGAAAGATAATAACTAAAGGCCTTAGACCAAAGTGAGGTGCCCTGAAGGAGGCCACCAAGGGATCAGAGGTGCAGTTACCTCATGAACTGTGTCACCTCTCAGACACATACAACTCCAGTAAGCGTTGGATATGGCTCAGGGCAGAAGACGAAAACCACAAAGAAGCCATTTGCCGCTCCCCAGTCCTGAGGCTAGCTCATCATGGCACAGTTTAAAGCACCCAACATGTTGCTCTTAAACTACACCTAGCTGGCTATGACCCCAAAGGACTGAGCTGTGCACCCAGCCAGGAATTACCAAGGGCACTGCAATCCATACCCACTCCTGTCCCCAGCACACATCCTACATCAGGGTATGGGAAGGAAGAGGCATTGATGCTGGTTACAATAGCTCTAAGCCATCTCAGGATTTCTAGTCCCTTTGTGGCATTAGACTGACAGGCAGAGGAATGGAGCTCAGAATCAAGTCCCAGGCCTTTCTCTAGTACTTTATTGTACTTCTGAAGATCTACACCTCTTTTTCATCTGACTTTCTCTCATAAGAATCTTTGCTGCCCATGCACCTGCACAATGAGAGCTACTACTTCAGGTCTACTTCTACATCACATATTTCCTGCCCCAGACCTATAGCATGTAATCAGATTAGCTGGTGGCAAGTGAGTGATCTATCAATCAAATTCCTTTCCCCACAGCTAGTCCTGGGACTTGTAGACTAGACCATTTACAAGAAGATCAACGTACTCAGCATAACATGTAGGTATTTGTGTTAGAATGAAAACTGTCACTCAGAGAAATCAGCATCTCCTCCTGCTTCTTCCAGCAGCAGACTCCATTCTATGATTGTGGACAGAGAGAAGGTAAACTCCTCCTTTGAAATATTATATGTATGAACATTTTCTTTAGAATGAAAAGTTCTCTTGTAAGGGACATTTGAACCTCAGAAATTTAGTTTCTCTAGGGAAAATATTCCCAGACAGAAGAAATTTGAAATGCCAGCAAGGAGGAAGTTTCTGCTACAACAGGTGATACTAGAAGTATTTTGTTTTATTTTGAATATGCATCCCTGGAATTAGACAAACTAAAACAAAGCTATGGAAATCATAGAATATCAGGGGGTTGTAAGGGATCTCAGGAGGTCATCTAGTCCAATCCCCTGCTCAAAGCAAGACTAATCCCCAGACAGATTTTTACCCCAGTTCCCTAAATGGCCCCCTTAAGGATTGAGCTCACAACCCTGGGTTTAGCAGGCCAATGCTCAAACCACTGAGCTATCCCTCCCCCGCCCCCCCTGGGTTTCTGTCAAACTAAGATTGTGCAAATGTGTTAAAAATGGCTCTATTCACACAGGTGGTGGATACAGAAAAGAGGAAATAACCCCCCAAATTCAAGGTTTTTCCACCTGAATAGCCCTTTAAAAAACATTTAGCTTTAGGGGAAGTTCCCCCAAAATGACAAGTATCCTTCTGCCAATTTACCCTTGCAGTTTGAACTTTTAGATGTCCATCCTTCACCAGATGCTTATTGCATAATGGCAATGATGTACACTTTTATTGTAACAAAACATTTTACAAAACTACAGAACTCTTCCTGAACAGGCCGGAATAGCCACAACTCCTCCAGATGACAAGTCTATCATCTCTCTATATTTATGCCAATCATTTTACATATCTTTCCACCATTTTGCATATCTAACTGAAAGTACTAGAAGAAGTAGTTGGCAGAACACAATTACACACGTTGAAATTCAGCTGACACTGAAGCTAACACCCTTACATTTTTTTTAAAAAGTCAATGGATCTTTAATGGCTACAAGTAAGGTTGCCAACTTTCTAATCGCACAAAACTGAACTCATGGAATATTAATACTATTAATATTAATGGGTAATACCCCTGCCCCGCCCCTTCTCCGAGGCCCCGGCTCCACTCGCCCCATCCCACCCCCCTCCATCGCTCACTCTCTCCCACCCTCACTCACTTTTACTGGGCTGGTGCAGGGAGTTGGGGTACGGGAGGAATGAGAGAGCTCAGGCTGTGGGTGCAGGCTCTGGGGTGGAGCCAGAAATGAGGAGTTTGGGGTGTGGGAGAAGGCTCCAGGATTGGGCATGGGATTGAGGAGTGGGGCGTATGGGCCCTGGGATGGGGGTGCAGGCTCTGGGTGGGGCCAGAAATGAGGGTCTGGGAAAGGGCTGTGGGATGGGGCAGGAGGCTGGGGTGCAGGGGGGGTGAGGACTCCACTGGGGGTGTGGACTCTGGGGTGGGGCCAGGGATGAGGGGTTTGGGGTGCAGGGAGAGGGCTCAGGGCTGGGACAGCGGATTGGGGAGGTGCAGGCTCCAGGAGGGAGTTTGGGTGTGGAAGGGGACTTCAGGCTGGGGCAGGGGGTTGGGGTGCAGGAGATGGTTAAAGGTGTGGGGTCCTGGTGATGCTTACCACGGCTCCCAGAAAGTGGCCGCCAGGTCCCTGCAGCCCCTAGACACATGGGCGGCCGGGGAGGCTCCGCGTGCTGCCTTTGCACCCGCAAGCGCTGCCCCTGCAGTTCCCATTGGTCCCGGTTCCCAGCCAGTGGGAGCTGTGGAGCCGGCCCTAGGGGCAGGGGCAGTGTGTGGAGCCTCCCTGTCCGCCCATGTGTGTAGGGGCTGCAGGGACCTGGCGGCTGCTTCCAGGAGCTGCACAGAGCCAAGGCAGGTAGGGAGCCTGCCTTGGCCCCGGCCCTCACTGCACCACCAATTGGACTTTTAACAGCCCAGTCAGCAGTGCTGGCTGAAGCCACCAGGGTCCCTTTTCAACCGGGCATTCCGGTTGAAAACCAGCCACCTGGCAACCCTAGCTACAAGTGGCCAGGAACTTCGTTTTACATCTCACTGAAATAGAATATGTCCAGCTGCAGTATCCCAAAGATCATGCTGGGGCATGGGTTCAGTACTGACAGCAGTATGTGTGTCATCTCATGAATCATAATTAACATGTTCTGCAACCGGTGGGTGCAGGCCTGCTGACGGGGGGGAAAGAAGTGGGAAGGGGGGCAAATGCCATGGGGCCTAGGCAATTTAAAAAGGCCGGGGGGCCCCGGCCACCACCAGCAGCACAGAGGAGCTAAGGCAGGCTTCCTGCCTGCCCTCGCTCCACACCACTCCCAGAAGTAGCCAGCACATCCCTGCAGCCTGTTGGGACGGGGTATCCATGTACTGCCCCTGTCCCCAGCACCAACTCCGCAGCTCCCATTGGCTGGGAAATGTGGCCAATGGGAGCTGTGGGGACGGTGCCTGTGGGCAGCAGCACACAGAGACCCTGAGTCCCTCACCTGGGAGCCATTGCCAGAGGGGTGTATTAGTCTCTTTCAGGAGCCACCCCAGGTAAGCGCCGCACCCCTTACTATCTCCCACATCCCGACCCCTGCCCCAGCCTAGAGCCCACCCCAACTCCCTCCCAGAGCCCGACCTCACCCCCTCCCGCACCTAAACTCCCTCCCAGAGCCCGCACCCTGGGAGAAGGGGACGAGACAGGGGCGTGTCTCAGGGAAGGGGCGGGGCAAGGGTCATTAGGTTTGCACTATTAGACAGTTGGTAACCCTACAAGGAGGGCATGTGGAAGCCTTGGCCGTTCCAGCAGCTCGCTGGGCACCAGCAGTGCAGCTGGCAGCTCGCTGGGCACCAACCACTGCAGCATCGCCCAAATGTCAGGCGGACCATGTCTGCATGGGCCCATTGACTGTTCTGCCCTGGGGCCCAGAATTGCTGTCAGCGGGCCTGGGTGGGTGCTTTCTGGAGCTCTTCCATCCAAATATCCATCAGCTCTGCTTAGCTTTTAAGGTCATAACCTGAAGTGGCGTACTATAAACAGCAGGATTTCAACCTTGGGGGGGAATTCTGGGTTGACTTATGCTCCAGGCAGCCCCACTCACTACATTTGTTTGATCCTGAACCTTTAGAAACTTCAGGGCCTGTCAACCCAGTTATGACAGAAAAATATGAATCAGATGGAGCAAGATATTCATCAGTACAGAATCTGGCCCATTTTGGGTGGATTTTGTGTGTTTGTTTATTTGTTGTTTTGTTCTATTTTCCCCTAAACTTAATCCTATAATGAAGCCATAACGTTGAATCTAGGATATCACAATTATCTCCATGGTAACTGACAGATGTCGTTAACACAATTCCGACAAAAACTGAAAGGAAGAAAACTTTGCTTCATAATAAATATAACAAAGGAATATGGAAGAAAATTACTGTCAGAGCATAATGCATTTTGTATAATTTTGTCAAGTTGGTTCCAACATTTCAATCCCTCTTTCAGTCAAACAAGGAATTCTGGGCTCACTCTCCACAGGTCCCCTAGAGAAATCTAGTTTTCTTAATGTTTGCTGGCAGCCCTTGGTATGGGAGCATTTTGGGGTGGGGCCAATGGTAGGAGAGGGAGAGGGAATTGAAATAGACAGGGTAATTCTGGGCTGGAGAGCAACCCATAGGTATCTAGGTAAGGCTGCCTTAAATTAGAGTAGTTTATGGCCTATTCTAATTTAGGCTAAGGACTGCAACAGCTTCTCAAGGAACCCACAATCTGGGTGGTAAAAAGGGATTTAAAGCCTCTCTCATGAGAGTTCCAGCACAGAATGTGGTCCCATATTGTCCAAAGGCGTACTTGGTGCTAATGAAGTGAGCCTCTTTCTCTGTATTTTTAAGAGGACTCATTTTACCACTAATGCTCTGGAAGGGAAAATGTTTCTAATATAGAGCATTTCACAAAAAACATTCCACTTATGTGGTATTGATGAAATGCCAATTTTATATTTTTAAGCACGGTGTTTGGATAATGTTGTAATGCCTAGAGGACAGTAAATCAGGCAGACTTGGCTAAAATAACAAGGCTTGTTTTACTGAAGTTTTATAAGGCCATTGTACTCTGATTATGAAGCTACTGCTGCTGCGTAAGAACCAGATCCTGCCACTTTTCCACATGTTCACTAAAGCCTAATTCCACAAGTAGTGTCATTAACTTCATAAGGCATGAGTATTCAACATGAGTAAGGGTGGCAGAATCTGGTCTTCTCCAACCATCCTATAAGTAACCTGTGTGTTCTGATTCCTGACCAGCTTTTCATCACCTTCCATGAAGGTCGAGTGGAAAAAAACACACAGAAGTTATAATTTTTCACATATTAACTCCATTTCAGGAATAAAATGGACTCCCAAGTCCCTTATTTTATGGTAGAAGAATCACTATTGAGCACATAAAGGGCCTGATTCCCTACTGCTCTGCACAATGTGCTGTCATGTACACTATTGCAAATGGGGTGAAAAGTCTGATGTGGTAGCATTTACACCCACTTGGCACTCATTATGCACTGTTGTAAGTAACTCTCTAGCAGGAAAAGTGAATGGAGAATCAAGTCCAAAATAACTGTCAGGTTAGAAGACACCTTTTGGTATCTTGTCAGACAGAGCTATATGAAAACTTCAAGGTTGATTTGCAAAAGGTTCATATTTTTCCTCATCATAAATAGTTTGCATGGCTTCACAGACCCTGATGACTACAGTCTGGATTTGTACAACCCATTTTCTTAAATTTTATTGTGAACCCATGGGCAAGGTTTGGTTTTCTTGGTCCTGCCCTTGTTTATGCTAATTCACCAGTTAATATGGGGTTGGCTCAGCCAATTTGGGACACAGAATATATATACGGTTGTGACATTCCCCTCTGGTGTTATCTGAACCGGTGATCTGCTAGGTCACTCCAATCCTTGACTCTAGGAGCCAGCCTTACCCTGCTCTGCTGTGAGAACCTCCACTCCTGAGCTGTTCACGCACAGCCTCTGGCATGTAAGCTGCTCCCAGCTACTTGCAACCAAATGACACTAGCTAATATCTCTGGTCCCAGACACAACCCTAGGAACCTCCATCTTGCCATGTCCAGTTATGCCCTCTAAGCGCTGCAAGCTTATATGAGTTTGTCAATTTAACAAAGAAATGTATATGTACCAGGCTTGTTATCGCAAGGGGAGTCTCTGACACACTTCAAACCAAACACACTGCTTCAGGTAGAATAAACAAACAGATGTATTAACTACAAAGATAAATTTTAAGTGATTATAAGTCAAAGCATAACAAGTCAGATTTGGTCAAATGAAATAGAAGTAAAACGAGTTCTAAGCTGATCTTAACACTTTCAATGTCCTTACAATCTTCGATGCTTCTCACCACAGGCTGGCTGGTTGCTCTTCAGCCAGGCTCTCCCCTTTGATCAGTGCTTCAATCACTTGGTATAGTATCTGTAGATGGAGGTGGAAAAGAGAGGAAGAGCATGGCAAAAATCTCTTCCTTTTATCATGTCCTTTCCTCTCCCTTGGCTTTGCCCCACTCCCTACAGAGTCAGGTGATCATTACTGAGTCTCTCCAAGCAAGGTTGAGCAGTTCCCCTGGTGTAGCCTCATGCAGATGAGTCATTGCATTGTAGCTCCCTTTCTGGACAATGGCTATTGATACGTTGTTCGACACCCTGCCCAAGTGTTGGTTACTTTCCTTGCTGTTGCCTCTGGGGGGTTAATATCTGGATGATTCCCCCAACTTACAGCCTGTTTAAGTGACAACCATACTACACAATTCTCATAACTTCATATGCATTAATGATATACAGAAACTCCTCACTTAACGTCCTCCCGCTTAACGTTGTTTCGAAGTTAGGGCCCTGCTCCATTAGGGAACATACTCATTTAAAGTTGTGCAATGCTCCCTTATAACGTCATTTGGCTGACTTTACAAGGGAGCATTGCACAAGTTCCTCTTCTCCGCCTCCTCCCCCTCCCTTCCTCCCAGCTCTTCCCCCAACACCAAACAGCTGTTTGGCAGCGCTTAAGACTTTCGGGGAGGGTGGGAGGGAGCAAGCAAGCGGCCTCCCCCCCCAGGCAGGCAGGGCCACCTGGAACACAGGGGCTTTAGGGGCTGCAGGGCCGTGGGCTAAGGGGGTCCCGGAGCCCTGGCCTGCAGCTCTAAAGCCCCTTTCGGAATGCAGCCCTGCACGCACGGGCTGGAGGACTCAGGAGGAGCAGGGGCAGCCGCGCAGCCAGCGGCCAGAGAGAAGCAGTGCTTTCCCCTTCAAAGCCGGCCGGAGAGAAGTGGCACTTTGAAAGCTGGCTGCGCAGCTGCTCCTGCTTCTCCTGAGTCCTCCAGCCTGTGCTCGCAGGGCCGCATTCCAAAAGGGGCTTTAGAGCTGCAGACCAGGGCCCTGAGGCCCCCTTAGCCCGGGGCCCTGCAGCCCCTAAAGCCCCTGCATTCCAGGTGGCCCTGCCTGATGGGAGGAGGCAGCTCCCAAAATCGTGGCTCCCAGAATCGCGGCCATTGGGGAGGTCCCGCGCTGCGCAGAGCCACCTGCACACCCCCTGCACCAAACAGGAGCTGCCCCAGGTAAGTGCTCTGCATCTCCTGCCTGCCATAGCCCTGAGCCTCCTCCCACACCCTAACTCCCTCCAGACCCTGCACCCCAACCCTGAGCCCTAGGAGGAGAATGGAGAAAAAAAAAGAATGAAAAACAGGGGGGGGGAGATAAGAGAGAATGTTCCCCAAAATGAAGCTGAGCACAGGGCCCCGCTAACTCTAAATCCGCCACTGGTGGGAGGGGGATGAGCGGGGAAGCGCCGTGTCAGAAAGTCCTAAGTGCTGCCAAACAGCTGTTTGGCAGCAGGGAAGCGCTGTGAGGAAGGGGGAGAAGCGGGGACGTGGCGTGCTCCAGGGAGGAAGCAGAGTGGGGGTTGGAAGAGACAGGCCTGGAGTGGAGCGGGGATGGGAAGAGGCAGGCCTGGAGCATCCCCCACAAAAGTCAGCACCTGTTTTTCTGGGGGGGAAGCTGCTGCTGCACAAGGTGCTTCCTAGCATCCTTGCCTGCTTCATTGTCTGCAGCGGGCTGTGCCTGTGTGGAGTAAGCCAGGGACACCTCACCACCACAGTACTGTACAGTATATAATGTCTTTTGTCTGCCCCCCAAAAAATTCCTTGGAACTTAACCCCCCGCATTTACATTAAATCTTATGGGAAAATTGGATTAGTTTAACATCGTTTCACTTAAAGTTGCATTTTCCAGGAACATAACTGCAACATTAAGTGAGGAGTTACTGTACATATAAGGACAGAGAAATGACTTTCAGCAGATCATAACCTTTCCCCTGATACCTTAAAAGGCATGCTTTATATGTAAGATCATGATTATACGAAAATGAGGAATATGGGGGTTACATCATGCTCCCCCAAGGTACAGAATGTACTCTAGGACTTTCACCTTGAGACTTGCCTACGTGGATTTCTAAGTACACTGCTAATATCCAGTTTAAGGTTGAATATATCTTGAGGAACATGTCTCGTGAAAATCTTCAACAAATATAGACAGAAAAAAAATTCCAAGGATGATTTTGAACACACATGTGGCTCAAGTTAAACATTTTGTACAGCTCTTCCAGTAACCCTGAAAAGCATTCAAGTTCAAATGTTTTAAAAATAGATTTGCACATGCAAAATGTGTGAGCAGTTGTTTGCATGTACTCAGTATGAAACGGCATGCAAAGAGGGTGGCTGCACATTCAAATAGCTAGGTATGTGCACAGCTAACCATTTTTGTGCGCAATTGTGGTTATGTTTGCATGGACACCACAGGCCTCCGTTATTGAAAATCAGTTACTAAAGTATAACCTTGCTTTTGAAAGTTGATGATGAAAATGAGTGAGATTGGTTATGGAACACTTGCAAAATCCTTCATCACAAATACAATCTCAAAATTGAAAACAATGTGAGTGACCATTCTTGGAAATGAATGTGACTTGGCAAGTCTGATATTTATAATAGTAAAGTAAAACAGATCTCAGCCAGACTCAGCTTTACATCAAGAACCATTTGTCCCATATATTCACTGACAAAAATTCAACGTAAGCATTACATTAGACTCGAACAATTTATTCCATATATGAACAACTTGCATTCTAGGCCTGCAACCTTCCACGTTTAGTCAAAACACATCCCATTTGGGGTATTTCCAAGCACATACCGCCCTAAAGAGGACAGCAGAATCTTAGCAGAACAGCAGTTTAGCATACATAGATGGTCAGTTCATTATTGGGTACCCACTCAGAAAGATAATTAAAATAAATGTCCCTTCATCCAAATACTATACACCACCCATTCATAGCTATTAACATAACAGTTTAGAATGTTCATCTGCCCAGTGAAAGATCCACGTGGGTAAAGCTGGTTCAGTATTCTAAAGAACATTCTTCTCCTTTTCCTCTTTTACCATGCCCGTTGCTTGGAACAGATTCCCACTTTCTTTCCACCAAACACCCCTTTGTCTTCTCATACAAATCTCTCCAAATACTCCTTCTTGACCTCTAGTCATCAGTAATGCCCCCTTTGACTCTCTTTCCCACACGGTCATCCTGTGTCTTGCCTACTCCTAGGGGAATTCTACACCACTGTACATGCACAGAATTCATGTGGTGTGTAGAATTTTTTTTCACCACAGAAAATACATTCTGCCAGAAAGGTGCTGCAGTTACGCCTTTCCCCCACCTCAGCTGCAGATAGGGAACAGAAGAGGCGGTGTTCCTCACAGCTCCCTGCCCATGGGACCAGGTCAGGAAACACAGGGTATGGGGGAGATGGACAGCATGCGGCTGCTGGGGAGGGTCACAGACTGGGGAAGACAGACTGGGGAGAGGGATGAATGGGAGTGGAGGTGCAGGGACACACATGGGGACAGGGAGAAGGGGATGCAGGGACACAAGGGGGAAGAGGGTGGCTGAGTGGGGGCACAAGGCCACATAGGAACAGGGGGTGCAGGGACATAAGGATGGGGGAGGGATGGCTGAGTGGGAGGATGCAAGGACAGATGGGGACAGGGGGAGCAGTGTAAGGCCAAATGGAGGAAGGGGGGTGGCTGAATGAGGATGGAGAGACACATGAGGATGGGGGATGCAGGGACACATGTGCCAGAATGAATGGGAGAGGCTAGGGGTCAGCCAAGGTCTGCATGGGGGAGGCTCCCTAACAATTTCTTCCCACCCCCCAAAAAACCTGTTCCATACTTCTTCCACCCACACCCAACAACCCTCCAAGTTCACAACCAGGATCCTTCCCAGCAATTACATCTATCTCCCTCACTCCTCCAAGCCATTGCACTGCTTCTGAAGGTTGCAGGAAATACGGTTGTGTCTGTATTGTAGTTTGAATGAATTATAACTCCGAGTTCTATATGAATATGCCTACTAAGGAATCTATTTGTCAAAAAACATTTCCTGAATCTTTTTTGTTGTCTGTATTGTTACAGACATATTTGCTGACAGGTATTTTGAAATAAATTACCAAAATAATTGAAACTGATGTAATTATATTGTGTTATTTTGACAAATAAAATATGAAGAATTTTGCAGAATTTTAAAATATTGTGCACAGAATTTTAGATTTTTTGGTGCAGAATTCCCCCAGTAGTCGTCTTGCCTTATATGCTTGGTCTATATTATGGCAAGCTCCTGCAAAATGCTGAGCACTTCCTGAGAGGTCTCAACTCCCATTGACATAAAGGGAAATTCAGGGTTTGCAGCATCTTGCGGGATCAGGCCTTAAGACTGCATGCTCTTTAGAAATGGAAAGTACCTCATACCTGGGCTAGATCCTCAGCTGGTGTCAATCCATGTAGTTCCACTGAAGTCAGATTTACACAAAGTGAGGATCTGGCCTCTGGTTTGTAATAGTGTGTAAATTTATGATGCTCTGTCAGTGATTTTTATCATTAACAAAACATAATAATTCTAATCTAATTAACAGGCAGATTTTAGGGTTCAGACAGGGGATTTTACGGCTCCATCGATATGTTCTGTGATTCTGAAGGTGATCCCTGCAATTATGAATGGGAAGGGTGGGCCATGGTACAATCCCTCCATCATCCACACTGTGGAAAAAGTTTGAGAATGCGTGAACTAACACAACTTAAATTGATTGATCAAGGTAGAAGATGCCTCCTTTCAACCCATATTAAAAGACAAAGGCACTTATAAAAAGCAACCCTTTAAAAGACTTGATTAAAAATACTTCTAAAGGGTCAACTATCCAAGAAAAAATTACAGCTAATTTTGTGTTGGTAATTTTCAGATTAAGTTACAAACAAGGCCATGCAAAACTAAGCAGATTTGCTCCACAGAGATCTGTGAATATCTTCTTGAAGTTTGCATTGGTTTACTCCCCAAAAATTTCAGATTGAATTTTGGGTCATACCAACCTAAAACTAAAAGCAAAACTCAACTGAAGGAATCAAGTTGGTTTTCTGGCAAAATCATATGGACCCGTTTGCTCGTTTACAGATTGGTTCTACCAGAAACCATGAAATAGCACAGGCTTGCTCAAAACTGGGATCTGAGCACAGCAGGAGGTTTGTGGACTTTGGTGATCCAGGCAGATACATAGATTAGATTCAGAGATCCTCAACCTATCTTTTTCATGTTATGGAACATTCATAATTAAATAGATTGTGAACAGAAGGGGAGGTGTCCACAAGACAATCTCATAACTTCCCTGTGGCAGCTACATCAACAGTTCACAATTAGAAGTATTAAGGCCAAAATCCTCAAAGTTATTTAGGCACCTACGTTATGAGGCTGTTACCGTCTCACCCTATCTCCTGAGTGACACCCACCTCATGCCTCATTCAACCTTTAAGTCTCCCTGAACAGCTATTTACAGTTTCCCTCCAGCAACTCCTAAGCCCTCTGATCTCTCCCCGCCCTCCCTCTGCCCCCGCCCCCATGTATGTATCTCTCTATTCTCCATTTGTGTGTCCCTCTTCTCTTCCCCTCCCCTCCCCATCTGGGCGGTAGGTGCCTAAATATCTTTGAAGATCTGGGCCTTAATGTATTTTTAATTGTCAATGCAATGTACCAGTTGGAAATAATCATGTGTCCAGACCGCTCTCTGGGAAACCTCTAAGGAAGATCAAATAGATTCAAGTGTGCAACAAAACTCCAAATCAGGTGAGTTTTGCCATTTCGTTATAAAGTTTTGCACTGCTGTAGTTAAAAAACATTGCTTCTGCTGTAAATGCCAGGAGATATTCTCATGCTCTGAGGTAACAGGATTTATGACAGATCTCATTAGAAAAGTAACATTTCAAAACATGGTAGGAAATGTTGAAAGATCCTTTGGGATCTATCTGATGGACTGTGAAGAAAACACTTATCCCCTGAATGTATATAAGAATGGATTTAAATAAAATAAGAACCAACCTAAATTATTGCCCAAAATTCCTGGTTCTAGCCCAGACCTACATGCCAAAATCCCACAAGGAAGGCTATTCACATGGCATTTCTGGCTACCATATGTCAGTAAGTGATAGCACTGTCACCAAGAAAGCGTGTTACCACAACATTTCCACTCCAATATCCAAATTTTTGGATAGTTCAAGTAAGGTTCAGAAAAAACATTTAAACATGTGGTGTTTATTTGAATCCACAAACCTTCATGGTTCACCTACCACTTCATTGCAAGTAGAACTAAGTGAAAAAAGAGAATTTCTGTCCTGTGGGAGATTCCAATATTTCAAAATTTTGGATACAAGTAAGTCTCCAAACTGAGTTTATCAAAAAAAGGCAATTATTCTGCAGAGTGTACATTCCTCAGATCTCACTGAAACAGACGTGTGTGTCTCTATCTCTCCCACTCCTCCCACATAGGGCCCACTCCTTGTATTCTCTGCACCCAGTGTTCCCACTGACTTCACTGAGAGTTTTAAGTATGCAAGGGATACAGGAGTAGGCCCACCAAAGGGAAGCTATTTTGTGAGAGGGAAGCTATTTTGAGCATGTAAGATCATTTTTATCACAACTATGCATTTCCACTCCTATTAGTCTTCAGCTTCAGACTAGAACAGGGGTAGGCAACCTATGGCATGCGTGCCGAAGGCGGCACGCAAGCTGATTTTCAGTGGCACTCTCACTGCCTGGGTCCCGGCCACCGGTCTGGGGGGCTCTGCATTTTAATTTAATTTTAAATGAAGCCTCTTAAACATTTAAAAAACCTTATTTACTTTACATACAACAATAGTTTAGTTATATATTATCGACTTATAGAAAGAGACCTTCTAAAAACATTCAAATGTATTACTGGCACGCAAAACCTTAAATTAGGGTGAATAAATGAAGACTCAGCACACCACTTCTGAAAGGTTGCCAACCCCTGGTCTAGAAGCTCTTTTATTATAGATTGCAGTGGTGTCCAAAATGTGGTTGGTGTCTTTCAAATACATGGTAGGGTCCTTTTGGATCCTCGGTCCAAAAAGTTCAAATGAATAATAAACAGGTTACACTGTCTTCCAGAGTTAAAAACTGGTTGGTGCTAGAAGCCAGTCAAAGAGATGCCAACTCTGACAAACATGCTTGCAGACATTGTCTGCTATTCACTCAACAGGACCAATTTTTCTTTCCTCAGTGCATCCACCTAATTTTTTTTAACTGAATAAGGGATCAATCATGCAGTAAGGAAAGCAGCAAGTGGGGAGAACAGACCCTAGTTTCTATATCTTAAAAACTTCAAATAATGAAAAAGAGAAGAGAATTGCTGTGGAAGGAACCTAACCATCTCAGTAGCAGCACTGTAAAGTGAACTCAGAAAGAAAAGAGAAAACAGGGATCGCCAATCTTGCCAAAGTATTCAATATAACAGAGTGACTGCAGTTGTAACATAAGTGTCACACATCGGGGTGGAAATTATATTATAGTACCTCTACTGTGTCTTTATGATGGTATAAGTGCATTTAAATAACAATAGAACTGCTAGTTGCTATGATCTTATATCTTGCAACAGTAGTTTTATCTTGTTTTTTGAAACACTTTAATGGAAAGTAGATTGATGATGATTACAGTTTGCACGAAATGCAAATAAGTTTATACTTCAAGAACATTAACTCTTACTCCGCTGGCATCTCCTGCAGCAGCCCATAGATTTAGTCTTTTAAGTACAAATGTTCTAAACCAACCATTCCTTGGAATAGTAGCACTCTGAAGATGACTTATGAGGCTCACTGGTAAACACTAGAGATTAATTCTGCCCTGCAGGCAAGCACCTATACTAGGCAGCAATTAAGTAATTGCTTTTTCTTAAGCAGCAATCTCAAGGCAACCATAGCTCACATCTAAAGTTTAGTAAAAGGTATGTTATATATTACCAAGGTAAGTGAACAGTTGAAAACCTTCCCATCTCAAGCATGTTGGACCCCATGTGATTTCCATTCCAGGGGCAAGAGTCTTCCTGTGTGTCATTGGGTAAGTGTCCTAAATGCCCACTGAAGTCAACAGGAATATTGCTATTGACTTCAGTGGGTGTTGGTTCAGGCTCATAAGGAAATGGAAGATCCTCATTACCTCAGAGGCTGATTGATTGTCTTTGATGGTCCTGAATTTAATCCCACTCCTGCTGAAGTCAATGGGAATTTCACCATTGATTTAAATATGAAAATTCTGGATGCACTGTGCTTCAGTTTCCCTGTCTGTAAATTCAGGATAACAGTACCTGTAACCACCAAAAAGGACAGTCATTGATGTTAATAAAGCACTTGGAATGGAAGGCATTACAGAAGTACAAAATATTGTTGTTATAATGTCCAAAGTCCGGAGAGTTTTAGTAAAATTCCGAAAGAGTTCTGGGTATAAATTTGCTGTCTTAGAGATATGCAAGGGAATTGCCAGTGTTCTGAAAGAATCTCTGTAGTTCTGTTATATTGTCCTTTTGTTTGACAAACAGATCCTTTTGCACTGTTTCCCTATAAAATGTGTTATAACAGGCAGATGAAAAGTATCAGGGAGGATAAGGCCTGTTTTGGAACTAATGGAACTAATTTCCACTGGAAAAAAATGTTAGTTCTGATAGGAAAGGCAAAATCCATATTTCAAAGGACGATTAAAACTGGAAGAAAAAAAATAGCCTTACATTGCCATAGAAAAACTAAGAATCATCGTCAGTAAGATTCTGCAAAGTATGACGTTTAAGTACGCTTGCTCTAGTGAAGTCATTTTCTTATAACTAACTGCATGTGAGCAAGTTAATTGGTTTCGTTTCTAATAAATTGAGACATTTATGAGCAAAAGCCTAGATTCTGCAAAAATATCCATCTGGATCCCATGTCACGCAAGGCTGAAGTTGGATTTCCATGGCACAGCATCGAAGCCAAAGTGATTTGATTTCTGAATCAGCCCTGAAATGACATTTGCTTCTATTTACTACTGTCAGCTTGTAATAAATGGAGAGAAACAAAAAGGTGTCAAATGATAAAGTACAATTATTTTAACACTGTATTTTATTACATGGAACCTGATCCTGTAATCTCTCTGGCAATAACTTGCTGTGTGACCTGAGGCAAAAGACTTTTACTTCTCTGTGTCTCTTTAACGTTCAAGCGCTTAGATATGATGGCAACATAAAAACTAGACAGACAGATGGTCTGCTGAGCAGTTCAATTAACTTCAATGGGAATACTCACATGGGTTAGCGTTTGCAGGATCAGGCCCGCATACTGTAGAAGAGGCACATATCACAACTACGCAGTACAAGCAATCACTAAGTGCAATGTGCAGCAATAAACTGAACATTATGTAATCATTCTTGGAGGCTTATACAATGACTACACAAAACATGGACAATAAAAACTATATAATTTTTAAAGAAATGGTAATTGCAAACTGCATTATGCCATTAGCATTTTAAACCTGTCATAATAAAAAGAACTGAAGCACTTGTTAGTACTGCCACCTGCATCGACTATCAAAGCAAAAATAAATCACAAAATCACCTAAAGGAAATTTAAGTACTGGCCAAAATATCTGGGGTTTATTGGATAGCAATGGATAGCAATAAGGAACAATTTACACCACTAAAACAATAGTCAGCTAGATTACATTAGCAATTTAACTAAAATGAAACAGCAAAGGGCTTAACTATCTTATCCCACCCCTAAATTCCTGAGGATAGGCAAAATAGTTTACAGCTGGTGGAGGTCTGAAAGTCTGGATATGAGTCACCTAACTAGCATCTTGAGTCATCTTGATTGTGATGAAAACAATATTATTTATTTATTGTAAATCATAGCATCTGTGTGCCATACAAGCTTTAAAAATCAATACAGAGCTATATGCTGGGAAGCAGAACAGCACACTGTAGCCTATAGACTATATTCGATGGTTTATAGCATCACTGTTAGCACTACCATTTTGTGGCCGTTGCCAAAGCTGCTGAAGTTTATCGCTGATGACTAATATGAGAAAAATTGGGTGGAGTAATTGGCTATAACGCCAGTGTTGGAGACAACCAGAAACCAAGCAGTTTACATCTGTTTACCGCTGTGAACCTATAACCAGAAAATCTGGTTTGTTTCTTTTACCCTTTCATGTGATTGTATTTGGAATAGTTAGATAGCTGCTCTTTTTTCTGCTCTAAATAAATCCTTCTGCATTACCTTTGCCAGTTCTTCTCCCCTAAACTAACAAAGAAAACCACTTTGAGAACATTTTATTTATTTGCAAAAAGCAGAGTAAAGCAAGAATATAGTTCACGAAGTTCTCTCAATTAGACAGCTTAGGCCATCTTTCTGGAGCTTTTGTTTTGTTTTGTTGTGTGTGTTTTAACTTCACAACCTTCAAAAGATAGAGAGGTTCAGGTCAATTAAGCATGTAAAAGTATGGATGTTTTTCAAACCATCATAACATGTACCTGCAAAATTGAGTTGGATCAATAGAAATATCAGTAATTCTGGTAATATTTCTGGTACTTGTGGCTTCCAGTCAATCCAGAAACACTATTATGGAGTTTCAATAATTCACAAATTCTGGGTGCCTCAGTTTTTGGGTGCTTAACTTGAAATAACTAGAGCTTAATTTCCAGAAATGCTGGCCACCCTCATCCAGTTTACTTCACTGGGGAGCTGCAGGTGTGCATCACCTCTGTGTCTCCAAAATGACCACCCAAAAATTAAAGATCCCCAGATTTGAGTACAGTGCTGAAAATCTTGGTCTTAAACTTTCTGGCCTTGACAAGAAACACTGAGCACCTGTCAGAATTGGGCCACAAGAAAGGCTGCTATTCTCACAGTATGATCAGTCCACATAAGCAGAAATCAATGCAAATCTTACACCAGGCTGTTCTCTGCCAAGCAAGTGTCCAAACCTTTGGGAACTGAGCAGAACAATAACATTCAATGATAATTGTCTGGGATATTTGTTTTTTGAATGTCCCAGATCATTCTATTTCACTCTAACCGCACAACTGTTACATAACCTCCCCACCCTACTCTTTTTCCCTGCATTGCTTCATGTCATTAATAACCCAGACTACCATTGGCTCTTTAGATCTGCGCTTTAAAGGAGCATCTCCCTTGGCACTGATTTCTGAGAAAGGGAAAGCTCACCTGGAATACTCCGTGGGGATCATAAAACAAGATCGGCAGCAGGGGAAGGCAGCGCAGTAGAGTGTGTGTTGGCAGCCAGTTCCATTGGAGCCTCTATAGCTGAATTGCAGCCAGACTCATCACAATGTAATCCCCCTCTATGGCACACAGGGGAGGGGAGGGCCACAAGCATAGGCCTTATCTGTATTTAGCAAGTGCTTCTGTCCTGATTTTGCATAGCTTTTGTGACAATGGTGTTCTTCCACCTCTGAAGTTGTTTCTCTACTGGATGGTGCTATAGACAACATCGACATACAACCTTTTCTATCCATTTATTAATGTGCTTGTAGTTCCTATATCAAAGAAGGTGAACCAACACATATCCTGAGAAAATAAAGTCACTATGTAGTTTAAAACATATAACATTAGAAGACTCTATTGGTGGTATAACTCTGATTTGCAACTGAACACGGTAGTAGTTGTGGTGTTCAGTGATTACTCAGGGCTGAAGGTGCTCTCAAGATATCTGTGTTTGGTTCCAACTGGCTGTGTATAACAACAAGATCTTCACAGCACTCTGCCCAGACTCTCTGCCTGGAATGCTCAGCCCTTAAAGACACAGTCCACAATAGTCAAGGTAAGAGCTATCACTGTAACCCTTCTGCTAGGTGGCTAAGGGCAGCAAAACAATGCATGGATCAATATCTAGACTCCTTGACAAATAACTAAACCAGCTCAAGCCCCATCCAGAAACTTGGGGAAACACACCCACCCTAGGTGCCCTTAACAGGCAGAACTGCCCCTCTCGCAAGCACTCTGAGACTGCGTACAAATAAGGAAATCCTTATTATGGGAAAGGGGACACAGTCATAAACTTGAGAAACCCAGCAACAGACTATATACGCAAATAAACAGTAAAATACCACCCCCTCCCATCAACTTTGATAGTAGCCCATTTAACTCCCTTCCCACTCATCATATCCCACCAGTAACAGTCCCTGGGCTGTACTACCACCCAGACACCAAACCCTACTCACACTTAGGATAAGTAGCTGATTAGCAGCTCCATCTGCAGTCCCAAAAGAGCAGCTAATGTGGTCCCACCTGGAAGGGACACCACTTTAACCCAATTTAGTGATGCAGATTTATTAAGGGGCAAGGTAGGGTAGGCAGAGCCTCAAAGTCCATTTACCTCAGCCGCTGTCCTATGCATCATCTCGTGCCATGAAGTCTCTACAGAACGGGAGCTAAGAACACTTAGAATCCTTGACCAGAAAGGTGACTCCTTGGACCAACACTTCCCCTTGATATAACATCTTTCTTCTCCACAAGCCTCTGTGGGAGTCTATTAACCCCAAAATCCAAGGTTATCTCTAGTTATGGTGACTATCCATCTGTAGAGGAATGGTGGGTAGATAGTCTATGCAAATAAAGCTATGATAGCACTTTTACCCTTTCACCAATAGAGGGCGTAGAGAGGTCTTTCACTTTTGGAGCTTCTGGCCACAGGGCTTACTACATTCTGATCTCCTGAACTGTAAATATCTCTGGTGAAATCCTGGCCCCACTGAAGTCAGTGGCAAAATTCCTATTAAGATCAATAGGGGTAGGGTTTCATACTCCCTGTTTATTCTGTCTAGTAATGAAAATCTATTTTTTATTTACACGATTATTTTCTTTGATTTTTTTTTACACTAATTTGGGGTAGAGCAAAAAAACTTTTACGTAGTCTGTGAAAAATCATTGATTGTGTGCAATTGCTCTTATTTAAAATAATGCAGTACCAGATCTACATCACACAACTATTGCATGTTTACATCTCTCAAGGTAAAAAATCAGAGCCTCAAAGGGTAGAAACTGGTGTCACTCATAAACAGACTTTTATCTATGCCCACCAACTGAAGATTTGGCCCAACATTTCAAGATCTATTTTCCATTCAGTTTCAAGTTCAAGCTAATGAAATCTTTCATTATAGACGCCACAAATTAAATGTCCTATGGGAGGCATTCTCTGTGTATATTAAAATATCCTGAGCTTTTAATAACTCCTATAGCCTGTTTCCAGAGTATGGGAAAGAAATTCCCTTTGTGATCTTTTACTGTCACTTTGTACACAGCTGTTAAGACAAATAGAAGGATAAATATTCCAGAGAACCCACATTTTGGCAGCTGTGATCTGGTTGTGTTATATAAAGCGTAACACAAAAAGGAGAAAGGGGCCAATTTTTTCAGCTTTAGTGCAGGAGAACAACCTTATTGCTATATTTCCACATTAACTCAACCAAGTGGGAAAGACTATGGAAGCTGGTTAGTATACTTTTGAGCAGTAGTTAAAGCAGTGAATAGATCCTGAGGTGCTCACAAATATTTGGTGACTACTACCAAGCAGAGATGAATGTTCAAATTAAATGCTGTACGCCAGATCCTTAGCTAGGATAAGTTGGCATCTGTCCACTGAAGTCAATGGATCTATGTTGATTTGTCCTGCATAGTACAGAGGGTATTCTTAATAGTAACTTCCACTTAAAGTCTTGTCAAGGGGCATGCATGTAAAATCTGAGATTTGATCAGTTTATTCCTTCTTGTCATATTTGCATTTAACCCTTCTGGCAGATGGTGTCAGCAGCAACAAGAGCCAGATTCAATATCTAGGGGTTCCTCTTAGCAATACAGAATGTAACCGCTTGACCTCCCACCCAGAAATCTGGGAGAACTAAATACCAACCCTCTACGAGGCAATACTTCCCCACTTACAAGCACTGGGTATATGTATAACAAAAGAAAAAAAACTTTTATTAAGAGGAGAAGGGGAAAGAGCATTAATTTGGAAAAAACACAGCAATGATTAAAAAGTAAACACCTGCCCCACAGTATCTTGACCAGTAACCCTTTGCCTCAGTTTCCCACCTTGTGGTGTGAAAGTCCAGTGGCTGAATGCCCCTTTAAGTTGCTGTCACAGTTCAGTTCGACTTTATCTGTATTTCTCCTCCATGATGCAGCAAGGGAACCCACTCTCAGGCTTCCAGCTCCAAAGCTGTCACCTCTCTTGGGTAGAGACACACATCTCACTCCCTCATGACCCAGCAGCACAGTTCCCTGACTACACTGTGAAGCCCCCAGCATGTCAGACTACCTACACAGGCCTTCTTTGCTTTTCTCCTCAGAGGCTACAAACAGCATAATTCCCCACAGTTATACATTACCACCCAGCTTTCACTAAGCAAGCACATTTATTCTTACGGTGAAATTGTTACAGAGAAAACACCCCAACTCCAACAAGGGCTCTGGTATGAGACAGTCCTTCAAACCCCACAAAGGGGTTTTTCTGAGGTTACAAGTTCATAACCGCTTTGGCTCAAAATAAGCACACCATGAATCCGTGAGTCACTCCTGTGTACTTGTTGGGCCTCTGACCTTGGCCTCATGCAATAGATGATCAGCAAAAGTTCCCTCCTCAGGGCGAAGCTTTAGAAGACTGAGTTCTTGCATTACCGGAGGAGGCATATTTGTAGATTCCTCCTTCTAGAAATTTCCTGGGAAATGTTCTTAACTTTAAACTTGTCTTGCCCTTTGTTTCAAATGGTCCTTTGTAGCTCATAACATTTCCCAGGGTTTACATTAGTCACATCTCCTTGCTTGAGATGTTATGTACAATCCCACAATAATACATAAACACTTGTATCTTAATCCAATGAACTCCTAAAAACACTAACTTAATTCAATAAGGTTTGTCCAGGATATCACTATATCTGTCACACATTCCACTGCCCTTTTTCCTTTGCAGCACCTCACTCCTGGTTTGTTGCCCAAGGTCAGCAAAGTCCCAGAGTCCAGGGGTGCATTCAGATGGGTGGTTAAGTAATGCCTCTGCTTCAGACAATTTCTGTCACTATTGCCTCTGCTGCTGGTCACAACCTCTCACAGCTGTTGCTGCTACCTCAACACTGTTCTCACCACAACATCATTCTCACATCAGATTTAAGACTCAGCCCCAAGAACAGCTTATCAGGGAGTTCAACTCTAGTGATCACTATGAGACAAAGTCTCTCAATTATCAGGGGGTAGCCGTGTTAGTCTGTATCTACAAAAACAACAAGGAGTCTGGTGGCACCTTAAAGACTAACAGATTTATTTGGGCATAAGCTTTCGTGAGTAAAAACCTCACTTCTTCGGATGCATAGAGTGAAAGTTACAGATGCAGGCATTATATACTGACATATGGAGAGCAGGGAGTTACTTCACAAGTGGAGAACCAGTGTTGACAGGGCCAATTCAATCAGGGTGGATGTAGTCCACTCCCAATAATAGATGAGGAGGTGTCAATTCCAGGAGAGGAAAAGCTGCTTCTGTAGTGAGCCAGCCACTCCCAGTCCCTATTCAAACCCAGATTAATGGTGTTGAATTTGCAAATGAATTTTAGTTCTGCTGTTTCTCTTTGAAGTCTGTTTCTGAAGTTTTTTTGTTCAATGATAGTGACTTTTAAATCTGTAATAGAATGACCAGGGAGATTGAAGTGTTCACTTACTGGCTTGTGTATGTTACCATTCCTGATGTCTGATTTGTGTCCATTTATTCTTTTGCGGAGGGACTGTCCGGTTTGGCCAATGTACATGGCAGAGGGGCATTGCTGGCACATGATGGCATATATGACATTAGTGGATGTGCAGGTGAATGAGCCCCTGATGGTGTGGCTGATGTGGTTGGGTCCTCTGATGCTGTTGCCAGAGTAGATATGGGGACAGAGTAGGCAACGAGGTTTGCTACAGGGATAGGTTCCTGGGTTGGTGTTTCTGTGGTGTGGTGTGTAGTTGCTGGTGAGTATTTGCTTCAGGTTGGGGGGTTGTCTGTAAGCGAGGACTGGCCTGCCTCCCAAGGTCTGTGAGAGTGAGGGATCATTTTCCAGGATAGGTTGTAGATTGTGGATAATGCGCTGGAGAGGTTTTAGCTGGGGGCTGTATGTGATGGCCAGTGGTGTTCTGTTATTGTCCTTGTTGGGCCTGTCCTGTAGTAGGTGATTTCTGGGTACCCGTCTTGCTCTGTCAATCTGTTTCCTCACTTCCCCAGGTGGGTATTGTAGTTTTACGAATGCTTGATAAAGATCTTGTAGGTGTTTGTCTCTGTCTGAGGGGTTGGAGCAAATTCGGTTGTATCTTAGGGCTTGGCTGTAGACAATGGATCGTGTGATGTGTCTTGGATGGAAGCTGGAGGCATGTAGGTACGTATAGCGGTCAGTAGGTTTCCCTCCGCAAAAGAATAAATGGACATGCCTGCATCTGTAACTTTCACTCTATGCATCCGAAGAAGTGAGGTTTTTACTCACGAAAGCTTATGCCCAAATAAATGTTAGTCTTTAAGGTGCCACCAGACTCCTTGTTGTTTCTCTCAATTAGTCCTTGGAGGGGGCGGGTCAAATGACATAGGATCCTCTAAGTGAGTCCACACCACCACATGGGAACCCCTCTCACCATGCCCTCTGACTTTCTTTACCCTGCAGCCAAGACTTAAGAGAATTCTAACCCAAAACAGCCAAAATTGATTGCACCAGGTATGTCTGTTGATCCCCTAGGCAAAGTGGATGTGTCTTTGCAAATACAGTCTGCTTCTGAGATCTTTCCCCACAATTCAGCAATAAGTGGCAGGGAAGAGTTCATTACATATATTAATAAACATATTTTTGCATTAATTTGGGAAGACTGGCTTTAACAACAGGAAAGGTGTTGACAGTGTTCCCAGAACTGCTTTTGGACACAATGAGAACATTGAAGTCAGTCTAGCAACTTTGTTTAATAATCGCCTGACTTTTATCAGTTTGGGCCTCAGACATGACAATACTTCAGTGGAATATATTTTATTATTATTTCACTATCTAACATTTTGTTTATTCCTTCCTTAGGTTACAGATAACCCCCATTTATGTACATTCCCACTAGTATCTCTGTAATTTAAAAAAAAAAAAAAAAACTACATCTAACCACCATTTGTCTTAGTCATACTTTTATGACTGAGGAAATATTTTTCAATTTTTGTCTAAGAAATTTCATCCTTGCTTATTCATATGCTGCACTCAGCTGCAAACTGTGATGGGGTTTGTAACCGTGTGCCTGTAAGTAGAATGGGGCACAAACAAAGTTATAATCCGTGAGCTATCTAGAGTTCCTAATCCTCTAAAACATATACTTGTATTTCTTCATAAGAATGAATGAGAGTTCTCACACAAGAAAGTGGGGGTGATCTTGGTTTGTGCTGCTTAACAGATAACCGGGGAATTAAATGGAAGAGGTTATTTAAAAAAAAAATCTCATAATTCAGCATTATATTGTAATGAGCTGGATTAAACCTTGTTAGGTGCTGAGTTAAAATCTTGTTGAAACTGATGTATGAATGTGCTCTTCATTTAAGATTGCTTTAAAGGACAGTTAAGGGGCTACACCTGAAACAAGGCATAAAAGTTTCTACACAGAAACTAGCACCATGTGGGCAGAGGGGTCTACTGGGTATTGTTCTGACCAGGAGGGCGGGTGTGTCTATAAGTGTGGAAAACATCTAGCTGGGGGGCAGACAAGAAACTGAGCAAGACTCAGAGGCAGCAAGAAAGCCAAGCAGCAACCTGCGTGTAAGCATGGTATGCAGAAGCGCACAGGAAGGTTCTGGGTTGTAGTGCTGGTGTAACCCACTCACCTTCTGGGTGTTGTGTTCTGTCCCATCTAGTGGCACCGAGACCACTTAGAAAGAGCAATTAATGAGTGTGTTCTACAGCCTTTGCTAAGAGCTTTTAGCGCATGCAGTAGAGGCTCACGCATTTAGCTCCGGAGGTCCCAGGTTTGATCCCACCCGTCGACAACCAGGGTCTGTCGGCATTACACTGGCTGAAAGAAACTTGGGCTGTAAGCAAAGAAGCTATCCCCTGGTGTTGGTTCCTCCTGGGTTCACAGGAGCAGGACTTTGTACATTCCTTGTAAATAAAAAAAAGATTGCATCAAAGAAAACTCCAGACCCCATCACCAATTTCTGCTCCCAACTGGAACATCCCCAGGGCCTCAAACAAACTTTGATTACTCCCTATGGGTCCAAAAGGGGTAACAATATTTTGGCTGATCACCAGCTTTGTTGAATGATAAAATGGATATATCTTAATGTCTAAAAAAAGTCAATGTCCTAGAATACCTTTACCTCTTTAACCTTCAGGCCACATGTGACCCTTCCTTTTTGCTAGCTGACAACAGCAGAACCTTGGGAATCTGGCCTGGAGAAAATACCAACTCTGAGCCACGCAACCCTTTATCTGTCACCTCTCAGAAGAGCCTCTAAATGTGCTTTCCACGGTTTAGCCTCAGCAGTTTAGAAAGGGTCACAAGACACTCAACAGTATCCTCTCCCACCAACCCTCTGCAAGTGCATGCTGATCATTTCAGCACTCTGATGGTAAAACCCTGCAAGGAGAATTCTGTGGGTAGCATGTCCAATGGGGGAACCCCTGGAAGCATGGCTATCCTGAAACTGTGCTGCTATGGAGCCAGGGTTGCAGGGGCCTTAAAGCGGTATAGAACCACAGGGCAGACAGCTTTAGTTTCAGGGCACTCCACAGGTTTTAGGGGCTGAACCTCTTGCTGTTTTCATTGGTGGGAAAACCCTGCTCGAGATGGAAGAAGGAGGACACTGAGTGAGAATTCTTGGAGTTTCCCAGCCCTTACTCAGGAAAAATCTGCATATAGAAGCATCAGGCCATTAGTATTTACCCTCCCTCCCTCCCGCCCCCCCCCCCCCAACTACCCGCTGTCTTCCCAGACATACAGGGCCAAGTTTTCAGAGTACCTTGTATGTAAATGTGTGTATAAAATGCATTCACATTGTTGGGGGTTGGGTGAAACATCACTGAAGCTGGGGGGCATAACTGCTGCCCTTCTTTTAAAATAGCTGTAAGAAATAATTGAGCTCCTTTATGGAACCAGAAATCTGAAACCATAGCAGCCTCCACAGGCAACATGTGGGCAGAGGAGTTTTGTTTTGTGTGTGTGTGTGTGTGTGTGTGTGTGTGAGAGAGAGAGAGAGAGAGAGAAATCCAGACACAGCCTGAACAAGCACTGAGAGAATAGCCCTAGGAAAAGCAGAGGACATTTTTGGACCTGTGTGCCAGCTGACAGGAGTTTGGAGCTATGAGCAAAGCCGCTTAATCCTGTTTGATTCCTGCTGTATTTGGGGAAACAGAACTTTGTAATTCCTTTGTAAATATACAGGATTTCATCACACGGTACGTCTGCACAACAGCTGGGAGTGTGTTTCCCAGCTGTGATAGACAGACACGCTAGTACTGCTCAAGCTAGAACACTAAAATAGCAGCGTAGTGTGGGTAGCATGGGCAGCAGCTTGGGCTAGCCACCCAAGTATATATCAGGAGGTCCAGGCAGATTTGTACTCAGCCTGGACTAGCCACCTGCCACTTGTGCTACCCCCCAGCTACACTGGCTAGTTTCAGCAAGCTAGCTATAGCAGAGCTAACACATGTCTGTGGAAACACACTCCCAGCTGCAGTGTGGATGTACCCAAAGAAATACCTGACTTTATCATCAGTTTCTCTTCCTAACGGAAACAAATCTCAGAGCCCTAATTTTTAGCATGGGTCAAAAGGGGATAAAAATATTTTGTGTATCTACATTACATACGCTGTTACTGTGATTTCATACGCATTCATGGTAACTGTACATGCAAATGATTAATTAGAGACATAGATGCCCATTTGTGTGCACAGTCACTGAACTGCAAAATGTGAAGCAGATTAGGCATAAAAATGCATGCACATTATTCCAAAAACCTGGCTCTGAGTATTTAACTGGGCTAGGCACTGTATGTAATGAAATCTAATATTTTGTTATATTGTTATTCTCAGCATTATCTGTCCATTTCAGAGTTATGTCCCTATTACTCAATGTTCCCTTATATTTTGTATTTTTGATCATTATTATTGAGCCATGTGTGCACTATTCCATTTGTCAACATCAAATTTTATTGGTGCTATGGCAGCCTAGTTTTAAGGCAGATCCTGCCTCTTCTGTATTCACTTCACCTAATAATCTTCAGCTTTACTCAAAAATGTGTCACCATCAAATCCATCTATGCAAGTTTACAAGGTAATTAGTTTAATGAAATATATTAATATGTAGTTTGAAAACTGAAGCATGATGACATTACAAAGAAGTTAAATTATAAGCAAAAAGGAGTTCAAAGGACATTATTCTAATGAAGAATTTGAAAATACCAAAAAGCCTGTACAATTTTAAGCATTAGTAGGTAAATAAGGAATTTTAGTTTATATAATTTTAGAACTTTTATATAAAATATTGCCAATTCATAATACACTAAGAAATATGGTTTTTTTTTAAACAGTAACTGAACACCTTTGTAATCTCTGGCCCTCACCATTGCTTTTTTGTGAAGATGACTATAAATAAAGAACACTTTAATATTAAAGGCCTGAGTCAATGCCTGCTGAAGTCAACAAGAGCATTTTTTAATAGTTTGTGGGCCTTCTTTATCCTTGATGTCTTAGGTTTGGGCACGATGAGACTACATACTGCAACATTCCATTGGCTTCATGGGACTTCCAGGTATGGAATAAAGGCAAGCTATGGTGCTAATGCATATGGATTAATGCAATGTTCATTTAGACATTCCTGACTTTAAATTAACAAGGATTAGGTGTTTTATGGTCATGTGATAACAGATTCTAAACTGATCAGCATTAATAGTACTTGTGAAACTATGGCAAACAACTTGCCAAGGAATAACCTGGGGTGATATGTTCATAAGAAATAATGTAAAGTAGGTGCCTCAGTGACCGTGCAAATGCTGTCAGATTGAGGACCCAAACAAAACAAATGCTGAAAGCACTACATCAACCACTCAGGACTGTGCTGTCTGAAAAGATAAGACAGTTTATACATACAGATGAGAGCAACGCTATAAGCAAAACGACATATGTATATATAAAACTGCATCGATATCTCTTTAAATATCTGCTAATAATGAAAGATACATTTTCAGGAACAGTTATTGCAAAGATATTTATGAAGGCTGCTTACCACTGATTCCATAATAAATGAAACAATGCGGGCAGTTTGGCAAACATTTCTGATAAAGAAAATGAATGCATTGTAAAAGTGTATGAAAATTAAACTCTGATTTATGAAAAGCCTCTACAGCACCTGGTCCATTTCCCCCTCTCATTCAGAAGAATTTATGTCAAATGTAATTTTCAGAATAAACTTTCTGGATACAAAAAAAAAAAAAGGTAATCACATTCCTCTATGATGTTATACCCAATACAAATACTACCATATCTTTATTATTAAGGTTTAAAACTATGAACCATTAACATGTCTAGTGGTAAAAAAAATTAAATGTCAAGTTAGTTGTTAATTTACCTTCCATTGTAATGGAAAAATCAACTCCAACCCTGTAGCACACAGGACTACACTGCAGGGTCTGAGCAGTGAAGGCCAGATGTCCAGCATTGTATTCTCCCTCCAATCAGTGGTTCTCACCCTTACATCAGATGAGCTAGGACTGGTCGATCCAATCCACCAGGGCCGGCTCTAGGCACCAGCAAACCAAGCACGTGCTTGGGGAGGCACATTTTCAGGGGCGGCATTCTGGCCATCTTTTTCTTTTTCTTTTTGCTTCAGGCAGCAAAAGCCTAGAGCCAGCTCTGGCAGCAGCAGCGCGTGGTACGCGGGGGGTGCCCTGGGGCTGCTGCAGTTCGTGCCACATGGGAGCAGCACCCGCACCTTGTGGCTGGGCCAGACAGGCTCCAAGTGGGGGACACTCAGGCTGGGGGCCGCCCCGTAGGGCACAGGGAGCTGCCTGCAGGTGCTGCAGGGCGGCTACCCCCCAGCGCCGCAGCTGGTACTGGGCGAAGCAGCCCGCAGCGCCCAGGGACTGCGGCAGGGCAGTCAGAAGCAACAGCAGTGGGGCCATAGAGGGCGGACGCTGCTGTGTGGGGCCTGCGTCCCGCTCTCCGGGGCTCCGCTCCCTCTGGGGCTACCCTGCCCCGGCTCCTCAGCCCCCTGCCGGGGCAGTCCCCCAGTTCTGCCTTCCCGGGTCCCAGCCGGTCCTGGAGGTGGGAGCCCTGGCTGGAGGGACCGTGGGCTGAGGCACGGCCCGGGAGCCCCGCTGCTTACCCGACCCTGCCAGCGCCGGACCGGCTGGAGGTGAGGGGGGGAGCGGGCAGAGTCAGCTCTGGTGGGGGGGAGCCCAGGGCTAGGAAGGCAGGGGGTGCAGGTGGGATGGGGGTAGGAGTCCAGGGCTGGGGTGGGGAACAGCCAAAACATTTTTTGCTTGGGGCAGCAAAAAACCTAGAGCTGGCCCTGCAACCCACCTTCTTAAGGTGAAGGGTGTGGCTAGGAACTCAACAAGCATCCCCCTAAAAGGATGCCATTACTTGAAAGTGCTGGAAATCTCTACTTCCTGTGCTCCTATCCCCACATCACACAGCCCATGCTGCATGCATGCTACCACCATCTGGCACTGGTGCTCCTCCTGATGCTAGGAAGAAGTAGACTGCCAGCCACTCCTCAACTTCTCCTACATCTTAGCAGAAATATAGGGAATCTGCAGGCCATATCCAATGTTATTTCTAACTGCAGCTTCCTAGACTGAGGCCCGATTTTCTTACCCCAACCATCACCAGCACAGCTTCAAGAAGGGACTACGGCAAGGCCAGCCCACAACATTTTAGCACCTGAGGTGGGGAGCTCAAATGACACCCCCATTCCCCCTTCCTTGGGCCAAAACTTTGAAAGGTCTCAGTTCTACTCCTCTTATGGTACTGCTCTGCTGCCTACCCAATAAAGGAGAACTAACAACTTAAAATGCCTTGTTCCAAAATTTTAAGTAACACTTAACTTTCAAAAGCCTGAACAGCAAATGTAACTCTTCTTGTCTGCATAGTAAACACTGGCATTTTTATCTGTTTGGGTAATCAAAGTGGTGCTTTCCAGGCCTTCTTGGTTGCAAAGATTTGAACTGCTTCCTGAAGGTCCACAGTCTGGGCCAGCTCATGCTCTGTTGAGATGGTTGCAAGGCCGACCAGCCTCTCCTGTGTCATTGTGGAGCATAGATGTGTTTATTAACTTCAGCTTGGAGAAGCTGCGTTCTCCACTGGCAACTGTTACAGGAAGTGTTAGAAGTATGCGCAGAGCAACAAAAGCATTTGGAAAGAGGGTGGCCATCTTATTTGTGCACATATATTCCAGAACAGCCTTTGGAGTTGATCCTGCTGAAGTGTATCTTGAAAGGGCTTTCAGTTCATCACCTAAATCATTGGCATCAATATCGTGCATGTCATCATGTGTCACTGTCTCTAGTGCCCTGCATTGCTGGTGTAGGTCTTCTTCAGGTATAGTGAGGAATATCATACAACATCCCAAATATACTGCTGTGTTCCTTGAGCTGCATGAAACATTCAATTGACTGTATGGCACAATATGGCACCTGGTTAAAGAATTCAACTTTGAATTGTTGTTTGAGGTCTCTTATGGGATTATCCCGTGCCTTGTAATCAAAATGTCTTCTTCGGTGACTCTTGTATTCCTGAATGGGTGGGAAAATAGTTTCAGTGTGAAGTTCCTCTGCCAACTTCTGTGCACTCTTCAAAATGTTTTGAAATTCCTCATCTGACCGGTAGGACTGTAGGTATGTCTTTGCTTTGTCCAGTTCTTCCATTGCTCCAGATATATCAAGGTCAACACCTTGGAGTCTCTTGCTTACAACATTTATTTCAAACAGTATGTCATGCCACAACACTAAGCCACACAGAAATTTGAAGTTATGTATGTTTCTGGTGATTCCATTTCCCTCTGCCACTGTTCTCCCATGAACAGTTCCTGTCATAACATTATCCTCCATAATGGCAACTATGGTATCCTCTATCTTCCCAATTTGGTGTTTGATAGGCTTTATCGCCTCCACACGACTTTCCCATCCTGTGGCGCTCAGTGGTTTCAGTGTCAGAGAGGATGTTCCCAGATGTTGCTTCAAAATTTGCTATCAATGAGTTAATGCAGAGAAAAATACATAGATCCTTTGAATTACATTAAAAAATTTAGCAGCCTCACTAGAAGCTGATGCTGCATCACTGACCACCAAGTTCAATGAATGAGAACTGCATGGGACAAAAAAGCTCGAGGGTTTAACTCTCGGATCCGTGTCTGCAATCCTCTGTTCTTTCCTCTCATGTTGGCACCATTATCGTAGCCCTGACCTCTCATGTCAGCTATCGCAATTCCCGTATCTTCCAGCTTTTTAAGAAGCACATTTTTCATACCAGCTCCTGTAGTATCATCAATGTCAATAAATTCTAGAAAATGCTCTGACAGTCACCATTTCAGGGACATTTTCACTAGGTTCTGTTGTTGTTCCAAAATGCACCATTATAGTCATTTGTTCCATATGGCTGATGTCAGGTGTGCAGTCCAGAATAACAGAGTAATATCTTGCGGACTTCAGATCTGCCACAATCTGTTTGACTTTTGTTGCCAGGAGCTGTATGATCTCATTTTGAATGGTTTTTCCAAGGTAGTGGTGGGTGTACATTTCTTGGGTGATGACTCTTCTTAGATGCTCCTGGAGTAGAGCATCAAACTCAGCCATCAGCTCCACAATTTTAAGGAAGTTTCCACTGTTTGGCACATACAGCTGATCTGAAGTGCCACGCAGTGCTAGGTTTTGGGTAGCAAGCATTCTCACAATGGCTATGAGCCTTTTCAGAACATTTTGCCAGTAAAGAGACTCTGATGCAATCTTCTCTTGATGCTGATCATCTCTGGTGGCCTTTAACCTTAGTCTCATCTCAAGCTCTCTCCACCTATGGAATGCTCTCTGGTGATCTGCTGCCTTCCCATGGCATGCCAGATTTCTAGCCAGATTTTTCTAGTCCTTTGTTCCTGTAAACCCAATGTGGCTGGAACATTAGACTGGAAGAGTTTGCAACAAAAACAGTATGCAGCATTCTGGGTTTGAGTACATAAGCCATGGCCTCTCCACTTTGTCACCATTAGTGATTTCACACCAGTAATGTGTTGGATGGAAACTTCTATTTTCATTGTCTTTGGTAAACATGAAGTTTTTCACTTGATGTGGCCCATGCAGTAGCCCTCAGGCTACTGATCAAGTGGGTCCACAGTCCTGGATCATCTAGACTTAAGGAACTAAACTCAGCAGCAGCTGTTTCTTGCACCGCCAACACACTCTTCTCTGATCTACAGTTTTCTTCAGGAATGTGCATGGTCACATCCATTTGAGATGGAGATATGGATGCTGCAGTAGCTGCCAGGTCACCTGCACTCTGACTAACTGGAAGATCAGGCACCTCCTCACCACTCACATCCTCACTGGGGCCGGAAGGCTCACCAGGAACATTTGTGTCTATGTATCTCAGGAGAGCTCCTTCCTGCTTAGATAGAAAAGCTTCCTTTGCTTTCTTTTTCTGAATGCTACCCCAGAGGGGTGTTTTCTTCTTCTTTCACTCATGACTGCCATTCTGTGCCAGATATAGTGGCTCTCAGTTGAAGGGGACAAATAAGCAGGCTGGTAGCAGGGCCTGAGTGAGGGAAGATATCAGCATCTTAAGGGCCTAACTGGCTCCTACTACTTCAGTTGACTGCCTGTTCTCAAGTGGGTTCAGGGAAGCAGCAGGAAACAGGAAGCTCTCTGAGAAGCTGGTGTTATCAGTCCAGGCTCCTGGGGGTGTTAGAGAGGTACATAAGAGGCTCCTCCTCCTTTCTCTCCCTGCAGCTCCTGCTGCTTTCTGTTGTTCCCTCTCACCTTTTCTCCTGCCTGTTGTGTCTCATGTGCCCTCCTTCCTCCAGCACAGCACTCCACCATCTCTGTGCATCTACAGCAGAGAGAATACATATGTGCCAGCAGCACAGACAATTTTCTACACTCTGGGTCCTAGTGGCGCCCCCCCACAGTCTGGCACCTGAGGCGGCTGCCTCAGTTTGCCTCATGGTAAGGCCAGTCCTGGACTAAGATTAGGGAGCTGACATCAGGAGCAGCCACTGACCCCACTTCCCTATTATAGCCTACATGGGACTGGGACACAACAATGAAGCTAATGCCAGTCACACACAGGGCTGGACAGAGATTTTGCCTTGGGCCCCCCAAAATCCGGAGCTGAGGTCCCCATCCTTCCCCAAAAAATTGCTATGGAGATGCAAAAGATCCTGGGCAGAGGTAATGGAGAATGAGCCTGCCCCACACTCACCAGCAGTGGTGGCTCCTGTCTTGGGCAGGCCTGGGCGTGGCTCCCCACTCGGAGCATTGGAACACCTCTCATGACAGAAGGGCAGCCAGGCCAAACCTGATTGGTGCTGAGACCCTGTGCACCAGGTTGCAATGCCACTCAAATTACATGGGTTTGGGGACCCTCTTAAATAGGGGGCCTGGGGAAAACTGCCCCTTTTACCTTTCTCCTCCCCTCAGGAGGCCTCGTCACAAGACTATCAACCTTCCAATGGCTGCACTGCAGATCCCTGCTATACTGGATGTGAGTAATGGCCTTCCCAATGCTAGAGGGTCAGGCTCATCCAAACTCAGGTATATTAGGAATATCTGTTCTGTGCAGATATTTGAGTACAGTAAGGAGGGATTGAATCTGAGATGCCAGATGAGAATTAAAAGGTTTAAGGAAAGGATTTGGACAATCCTCCAGGTCTGGGGTCATGTGATTCATCTGAAGAGACCCGTCTTGTCTGCGGCTACTATCAAGGCCATTGTAGTATATCCTATAGGACCCCATGTTACAGCAGCCATCATCCATGCATAACCTTTTCCCCTAATAAACTTCCACATGGCTATGTCTTTGCAGTCAAACACTTTGCCCTGGTCAAATTACTTTTCCCCCTGCCATGTCTGTAAGGCTGCACACTCCTCTCCTGAGAGGGATGTGGTGTCAGAACATTGCAGGGTGCATAATTACAGGTTTCCTTACAGCTTAGTCATCCGTCCCCAGGATTTTTCTTCTGAAATGGAGCAATTAGGCCAGTGTTTCTGTAAATAAACATGAATATAACAGTAATATATAATATATATATATACACACACACACACACACACACCCCACAAGAAAGATGGAAATCACTCAGTGTCAAGATAGAAATCAATTAGCGTCAACCTGTGCCCCTAGTTGATTAACAGAAGCAGTTTCATTAATGTTTAAAAGGTTTGTAAAAATGCATCAATCTTTACTTCCCATAATAAGAAGCTGCAGTAGAAAAACCTACCTTGATTTTATTATTTTAATTGGTTTTGAGAAAAGTAATTTCTGAAGCCTATATTACCGGACTTAACTACAGTTGAGTACAAGTCCAAATGTTTGCCAATGACAATTTGTTTCATATTTGTCTGCTGCACGCTATAAAGATACTTTGCTGCAGGAAAATACAGCTAATGAAAAGATAAGCGTCCAAGTCATCTTTTTCAAATGCCTGAGCCTGCATTTCTTGACTTTACTAGGAGACGTGATTCCCTAAGTGATTCCAATCTGTAGGCAGTAGCCTAAAGGGACCATAAGGACTTCTCTAGCAGTTTTCACACCACATCTGCTTCTGTTCTCGGAAAGAGGCTCTGAGCTCTCCCTAAGTTAATGGTGAACACACCTGTCATTACCATAGATCTGAGTCTTGCAGGATTGGGCCCTGTGCTGAAGAGAAGTAGGCCAGCCCCTAGACCCATGAAGGGGGATTCATTTGATAGTCTGATTAAAATGAATACACATGGTTAGTTGGGATGGGGTGCAAATACTGGGGGGAAATATAATGGTCTTGGGTTCTAAAGACTTGTCAACATTAGTAAACTTGCATTGATTTAACTAAGTCGTTTTAAAATAAATCTAGCTAAAGCAGTTCAAATCCTTAATACAGATGTGAGGTTAAACTGGTTTAAGTGCAAGTTAATGCAGTAATTTTAGAGTGTGTGTCCATTGAACTAGATCAATTTTAAATCAATTTAACTAAACTGCTGCAACTTTTCCAAAATAGACAAATTCTAAAGTTTGAAAACCACTGATCTGAGTCATGCAATATTAGGCCATATATAAAGAGGATTTCAATGGGAATTCAGTGTCCGATGACAAAGGAAAGAAGGGTCAGAGCCAATCATAAAATGGATACGGCACCAAGATGCAGAAACAAAAAGCAAAAGGTCTATTTGGATTTGTCCATGAGTAAATATATATTTTACTAAATGGCATTGGCCACAAAGTATTTACTTAGCAATATATTGTGTACAGCTGCTATGTTTAATAACATGGTCTTCAATCCTGAATATTCTTTTTTAAAATGAATATATTTGGCTAAGTTTCAATTACTATTTTATAGTAAACAACCCATGAGTTCTCTTTATCAGCATGTTTGCATTCATTTACCAATTCCAGAGTACTTCTGAGTACATTAATCACATGCTATTTAGTTAGCAATGTGAGAACACTGTGTTCTGACGTTTTGTCCTACAGTTAAGTGCAGTTTTAGAATTTACATAAACTTTGCAATAGGAAAAACTAGGGTAAGTGAAAAATAGCAGTTCCATGAGCCAAAAGAAGCAGTACCCTTAAACCACTCTGTGACAGTGTACCCCATAAGGCTTTATGGGGGGTGTTTATAAATGTATGTATGATATAACTGGAATATGTTTTGTGTTGCCTGTGCCATGTAACATATCTCCGTAAAGGTTATGGTCTACTATAGCTATTCATCCTGTTTGTACATATATATCATTTTTTACTTGAGGTTAAGAATATGGGCTGTATGCTTGCTTGGTTTCTAAGGCCTTGGCTACACTTGCGGATTCACAGTGCTGCCTCGGCAGCGCTGTGAAGCGTGAGTGTAGTCGCACCGCCAGCGCTGCAAGAGCTCTCTCGCAGCACTGCAAGTACTCCACCTCTCCGAGGGGAATAGCTTGCAGTGCTGCAAGCGAGCGTGCAGCGCTGCAGGTGCTGATTACACTGACGCTTTACAGCCCTGCACTCGCTGCGCTCAGGGGGGGGTGTTTTTTCACATCTCTGAGCGCAGCAAGTGCAGCGCTGTGAATTGCCAGTGTAGCCAAGGCCTAAGTAAGCTTTGTGAGGCATTTGGTCAGCTTCTTCGCCAAGTTAAGTACCTGATCAGGAAACACTCGAGGAACAATGCATCTTGGAATGCTCCAATCCACATAAGAAGTCTTCCTGGAGACATGCAAGATACCATGTGAACAATGGCTTCGGCCTGTAAAGACTGAGTCATGCAGGGACATGTGACTTGCCCAGGTGACTCCAAAACTCCATCTTGGAGCTGGACTTTGCATAGGAGGGAGGAGAGGGCGTCTCCACCCACAAGAGAGAGTCGATTTAAACCCGTGGGAGACCCCTCCATGTTGTCTTCAGCTGGCTAAGGAAGGAGCCTCTCCACGCCCCCAGGATACTTGAAGGGAACCTGAACAAACGACAGTAACTACAGGGGGTGTGAGTGATTGCTGGACCCAGGCTAAAAGGAGATTAGCCTGTAAAAGGGAGCATTCTGGAACTGGTGAGGAACTTATCTGTATTTAGTTTGATTAGACATAGATTTGCGCATTTTATTTTATTTGGTGACTTACTTTGTTCTGTCTGTTACTACTTGGAACCACTTAAATCCTACTGTCTGTATTTAATAAAATCACTTTTTATTTAGTAATTTACTCAGAGTATGTATTAATACCTGGGGGAGCAAACAACTGTGCATATCTCTCTATCAGTGTTATAGAGGGCAAACAATTTATGAGTTTGCCCTGCATAAGGTTTATGCAGGGTAAAACAGATTTGTTTGGGTTTAGACTCCATTGGGAGTTGGGCATCTGAGTGCTAAAGACAAGCACACTTCGGTGAGCTGTTTTCAGGTAAACTTGCAGCTTTGGAGCAAGTGATTCAGACCCTGGGTCTGTGTTGGAGCAGACGGGAGTGTCTGGAGGGTGCTGGAGTCCTGTGCTGGCAGGGAAAACAGGAGCAGAGGTAGTCTTTGCACATCAGGTGGCAGCTCCCAAGGGGGGTTCTGTGATCCAACCCGTCACACACCCACCCACCCAATTTTCCTTTTATCCAATCATTTTCTGAACCTTTGGATACATTAAAGAAAATATTCGATACTCACCCACTTTTCAGAGTAATCAAAAACATTAAATCAAGGAAATGAGGCATTACATTTTCAAAAAGGGATTCTGTATGGAACAGGACCATGCATAGGAAGAAACTTAGGAGAGGAAACATCTCGTGAAAACCACTAATGTATTAAAAAATAATATTATGGATTTAATTTGTGTTGTACATTTGGAAAAGGGGTGTCATGGTTAGTTTGCTTGTTTTAGTCCTAGTTTCAGAAAACAGATACCCAAAGAATAAAAGTAAAAGCAAGAAAAAGTTGGTTAAGGAGGCAGCTGTGAGCAAGTTTTTCAATTAGTTATATATGCTTTTGTTAGAATTTAATAAAGATGAGAAAAATAAAATCAAGTTAAAACTGAATTTTGATAAGTTATTAGCCGACCATATGAATATGCTCATCTCCAACAGAGAATATATATACAATTTTTATATTTGGCCCTGTGCAAGTGCAGTATCTTTTTCAATGAAATTTTTTACCATTGTGTTAGAAGGAAAAATATTCTTAAAGTTGCCTTGCACTTTACCATTCTATTCCCATTGGGCCAAATTCTACCCCCGATATAGGAACATAAAAATTGTACAGACTGAGTCAAACCAGTGGTGCATCTAATCCAGAATTCTGTCAACCAAACCATTCCCCTTCAGCAGAATTTGACCCACTGAATGCAGCAGAAGTCATAACTTTAATAGAAAAAAAAAGAAAGAAAAAGGTCAGGCAACTTTTTAAAATATTTATATCATGAGGACAAAGCCCAACGTCCATCTCTCACATTGGATAATTTATTTAACAATAAGGAACTCTGAGGACTTCAGGGCTCAGGGGATTGGTGATGAGATGCAGAGCTTTTCAACTCTAAGTCATGGGTCCAAATGCTATTCCTGGGAGAACAGTGCATCACTGCGCATGCGCAGAATTCATGTCTCCCACAGATTTCTTTGCTTCCCTACAGAAAAATTACTTCTGACAAGGAAGCAAAGGGAAGACACAACAGCAGTCATGCGCCCCTCCCCGGCAGCACAGGCAGGTTGGTTTGGGCACCCGGAGCAGCCAATAGAGACGGAAATCACCGTGGGGGGGGAAGGGTGTCAGTCATGCGTGAGAGAGAGAGAGAGAGATACACATTGTCCCTCTCGCTCACTATTGCAGCATGCTCGACATGGAGGGGCAGGGCTTCAGGGTGTTTCTGAGGAGGTAGGTGTGGGGTAGGCTTTGTCCCCTCAGTCAGAGCAGAATGTAGCAGCCTGCCTGCTAGTGAATTGTTCCCATTGTCTTTGTGAATTCCCCCAGGAGTATAAAACAGGTGTAAAATTTTACAGCTCCTTTACATTGCCAGAGTGGTATTAAGGACAGTATGGCCTATAAATGCTTAGGGTGTTTTAGTGATTAGAACTGGTCTAAATGTTTGGACTGAAAAAATTTCTTGTCAAAATGTGCCCCATGAACTGTTTGCTAATGACCTTTCTGGAGATGGTCAGTATAAATTGTGAGTTTGATTCCCCCAACCCTCACTTGCCTACGATGTAACACTGAGCATATGGCTGCATATATCTGTTGACTAATAACTAGAAATAAAGGGTTAAACCTAGCTACATTACTAGTAGGCAAGGGGGTTGGGGGATTTCCTCCAATGCTCCCCACTCCCATTCTCCATCCATTGTATTTTAGTTTAAATAGATTACCAAAATAATTGAAATCAGAGTGATTATATTACATTTTGACAAATAAAACATGCAAAATTTTAAAATATTGGATTTTGGGGGGGATTTTTAATTTTTTGGCGCAGAATTCCCCAAGGAGTAAAACGCAGTTCATGGGATTGAGTTGTTAGGTTGGCTAGCTAAGTCCTTTACTTAATGAACAAAAACTATCATTCTACTTTAGATAGATAGTCTCAGCAAAGATGTAATGCACACAAAGAATGAACAATCCTCATGCCATAGAAGTGGTCATTCTAGCCAAGGGGCAGGGGTTGCACTGCAATGGGCCCAGGACCTGGAATTCATTTCTTGCCCTTTAAATTAAACCTTAGATTCTGAAAAGAATAAAAAAAAAAAGAATTCTAGACCTTATGATTGTGAAGAAAACCTCAAAATGTGAACTGATGCAGAGACAAGAGCCTGAGTCCTCAAAACAGCCTGAACCAATAGCTCTGAGAGGTGTGAATTCCACTCATTAATATCAAAGGATGTTAACTATTTCAATGTTGTTTATAGCATATAGAAAAGAAGAGGAGTCATCAGATTATGAAAATCTGTACAATCTACTCCAAGCGGCATCTCATTTTGATGTCATGAGTGAGAAGAGTTTGGTTCTTTAGTGGCATTCTTCTGCTCCTCCAATTAGTTTAAATCTGAACCCTGGATAAGAGAAGAGGATAATTGCCCTGACCCTGCTTGTCTGTTCTTGAGTAAATGAACTCATCGTCAAGGACTTTCCTGACTGGTATCTTCCAGAAGCATAAAATTCACAAAGGGCAAGGAATTAAAATGTAAGCTTTTCAATTCAGGTTACACAAGACTTACTGGTATGAATACAAACTTCGTATACAAAGACTGTACTTTGAATGAAATAATTAAACAAACATGACTACAAGTATAGTTCCAAACAGCAGAAAATAACATGGAATGTTATGACTGGTTATGGAAAGAAGTCACTGACTAGATCCTCTAACGTAATAATTAATAAATGGTCATGACACGGTAATTTTAAGCTAAGAATTTTTTTAAAGACACGTAGCAATGAAATATAATGCAAACCATACGAAAACATGACAATACCACCACAACACTATATAAATACCATGTAAAAAAAAACCCACAACCAAACCACCACACAGCTTAGCTAAGTATCAGGGGGTAGCCGTGTTAGTCTATATCTACAAAAACAACAAGGAGTCTGGTGGCACCTTAAAGACTAACAGATTTATTTGGGCATAAGCTTTCGTGGGTAAAAACCTCACTTCTTCAGATGCATAGAGTGAAAGTTACAGATGCAGGCATTATATACTGACACATGGAGAGAAGGAACTCAGATTGTTGTTTGAAGCAGTCCAGTAGCCTCCGGCTTCTTAACTTTATTCAAGTCGGAAGGTGTTGTACTTAAAGTACTGCACAGGATCTTTTCAGGGGGAATAAGACAAAACGCCACATTTATTAGTAATACATGTATTCATTAACACTGTATTATATGCATATAATATATTACACTTACGCTCACACACACACACACACAAACCCATTCCATCTTGTTGTTACCAATTAGTTGCTCCCCTTAACTTCACTGGCCAGGTGAGTTAGATGGAGGAGGGGGTGGAGCCGGGCTTCTGCCGATCCGGATCGATGCTCCCATGTTGACAAGACGAGACCCGGGGTCCTCTGCAAGACACCTCACTTTTATAGCAGCTTTCCTCTTATGCAAATCTATACCAGATTCAAAATCTGTGTCTGTGTCCATTGGTCCTTTGTGCTGCTTTCTTTTGAGTGTTGTCCCAATGCTGCAAAGAGGGTGTTTCCAAAAGAAGGTGCTTGCTTCTAACCCCCGAGGCCGTCGGTATGTCTGCTTGTCTGTAATGAGCCCACTTGACACGTTTTATTGTTCTTGGGTCTGGCTCCCAGCCCCTCTCCTACAGTTGAGGCTGTCTGGAGGTGCTGCCTTCCATGCCTTGCTCATCCACACCTCATTCATTCAACAGGGCAATTGATTAAGAGTGGGGGCGGGGAGAGCTCTTGTTCTACTGCTAGCAAAAAGAATTTTTTCTTCTATCTTATTCTATCCTTAGGGGCTATAATATTATACCAAGGGCAATGCAAAGTTTCTAAATGAGGCTTTGATACAAAGTCCCATGAAAACAGAGGTCACACGTGGGTAGACCCACCACAAGGTTATACGAAGAGGCACAATGTAAAGTTATATGAAAATTATCAGAGATTGATCTACAAAGGTCCCAGGTTTACTATTAGCAATATTAACTTTGGCCTTACCTTCAGCCCCCAACTAAAACTTCTCCAGCGCATCATCAAGGATCTACAACCTATCCTGAAGGATGATCTCTCTCTGACAGATCTTACAGACAGCCCCCGAACCTGAAGCAACTATTCACCAGCAACTACACATTACACAACAAAAACACTAACCCAGGAACCTATCCTTGCAACAAAGCCCATTGCCAACTCTGTCCACATATCTATTCAAGGGACACCATCATAGGACCTAATCACATCAGCCACACCATCAGAGGTTCGTTCATCTGCACATCTACCAATGTGATATATGCCATCATGTGCCAGCAATGCCCCTCTGCCATGTACATTGGCCAAACCAGACAGTCTCTACGCAAAAGACTAAGTGGACAGACATCAAGAATTATAACATTCAAATTCAGAGAACACTTCAACCTCCCTGGTCACTCAATTACAGACCTAAAATTCACAATTCTCCAACAAAAAAAACTTCAAAAACAGACACCAATGAGAAACTGCAGAATTGGAATTAATTTGCAAACTGGACACCATTAAATTAGGCTTGAATAAAGACTGGGAGTAGCAATGCATGACTCACCCCTGTGGCACCTCCTGCTGGTTGTCCAGGGAATTAGCTCTTCTAGCCTCTGAAGCACCCTCTGCAGGCCAGTGTCCTGCTCCCGCTGGCCCCCCATGTCCCTCCCAGGACCCGGTGCCCCTTGTGTTTGGGGTGCTGCCCCCTGGCAATACCCCTGCAGTCTCAGGGGAACCCCCACCCCCTATCCCTACCTCACCTCAGTCACAGGCTACTGCCAGTCACCAACTCACCCCTGTGCCCTGGGGCAGACTGCAGTGTCAGCCACTCATCATAGGCAAAGTTGGGTCTGGACCTGCTGCCTCTCTCTGCAACCCAGTACCTCTATGGGGCCTTGGACAAGGCCATGCAGCCTGGGGAGTTGCCAGCCTGGAGCTCCCCAGCCCCTCTGGCCTTTCCTCAGCCCTACCTCACTCTAGGCACCCTGAGCTTCCCAGCAGCTTTTTAGTCTCATTATAGTTGGTATGGCAACACCCATTTTTTCATGTTCTCTGTGTATATATATCTTCCTACTGTATTTTCCACTGCATGCATCCGATGAAGTGGGTTTTAGCCCACGAAAGCTTATGCCCAAATAAATTTGTTAGTCTCTAAGGTGCCACAAGTACTTCTCGTTCTTTTTTATGAGGACTGAAATATCCACAGGACAGGCATAGAACAGGTGGTAGCAGCACAAACTACCCATGCTGTTCTCTACCAGGACCACTTCTAGGGAGAAAAAGTGAATCCGCTGGTTTACATATGGAACACTTACTTTAATTTACTATTTTTATTCAGACCCAACTGACATCAGCAATTTCAAGTCAAGTTAACAAAAAAGAACCAAAGTTATCCAATCAAAGTAATTTAGTACAACCAATCTTTTAGAGCAAGTTGTAGGCTTTTCTTTTGACAATCCACTCCATAACTCACCAGCTCACAAGCAATGAAGGTCAGGATTTAACACAGCACATTTTAGTCAGCTTAACATGCTTTTAAAGGGCAAATTTAACTCCCACCTCCAGAGGTGCCCCTATTAACAGAACAGGTACAGTTCCAGTGTGCAAGGGGGAGCTGGATTTAGGAGAGACAGAAGGAATGCACAGCCCTGCATGGCACAGAGGCCAGCTCCCCTCACAGAGGGGGCAAACTGGGACTACAGAGAGCTACTCAGACAGTAGGGTAAAGCAGGCCTGCACAACATACGGCCTGCGGGCCGCATGTGGCCCGTGGGGGCTCACTGTGTGGCCCACGGGGGGATTCTAAACCCCACGCACACATCTGTCTCGCGTCCCAACTGCACATTGGTCGGGACGCCCTTTAACCGCTCGCTCACCATCACCGCCAAAATCCCGAGGCTGGCGTGGCGGCGCTTCCTGGGGCAGCTCCCAGTGGCGTGCCCGCCCGCCGACAGGAGCCAGCAATGCAGGCGGCTGAGTCCAGCCCAATCAGAGCTGCGGGGGCGGGGCTTTCAGGCGCCCCCCCCCCCCCCCGCCCCGACCCGACGCAAGGATATTTTTGCGCCCTCGCGCACCACCGGCCCCCCTACCCCAAGCAGGACACGGGCATGGAGCCCTCGCGCGCTGCCGGTGCAGCCCCCCCCCCCCCCGCCCCAAGCGGGACACGGGCACGGAGCCCTCGCGTGCTGCTGGCCCCCCCCCCCCGGCTCCAAGCGGGACAAGGAGCGCGCGCGCCCCCCCAGGCCCCAAGCAGGACACGGAGCTCTTGCACGCCGCTGCCCTTCCCCCCTGCCCCAAGCAGGACACGGGCACAGAGCCCTCGCCCCGCCCCCGCCCCCCCCCAGCGGGACACGGGGCTCAGCCACCGCCCCAGTCCTGAGCGCTTTTTGGCCCACCCCCCCGGGACTCCTGCCCCATCCAAACCCCCGCGTTCCTTGATGCCCCCCCGTGATCCTTGCCCCATCTACCCCCCTTCCCTGTCCCCTGACTGCCCCCCGCCGCCCCATCCAACCCCTCCTCTCATTCCTGATGGTCCCCTGGGACCCCTACCCCATCCAACCACCCCTTCTCCCTGTTCCCTGACCACCCTTGGAACCCCTGCCCCTGACTGCCTCCCACTGCCCCATCCAACCCCTGCTCCTTCCTGACTGCCCCCTGGGACCCTTGCCCCATTCAATCCCCCTGTTCCCTGCCCTCTGACCACCCCGACCCCTATCCACCCCACCACCACCACCCTGAACTCCCCTGCCCTCTATCCAACACCCCCTCCCTGCTCCCTTACCGCGCTGCCTGGAGGTGGCTGGCGGCGCTACAGCCGCGCCGCTCGGCTGGAGCCAGGCCACGCCGCCACCACACAGTGCCTGGAGCATCGGGTCAGGCTGAGCTTGCAGTCCCCCCGCTTCCCGCGAATCAGCTGTTCGCGCAGGAAGCCTGGGAGGGCTGAGAAAGCAAGCGGCGGCTTCGCACTCAGGCCCAGGGAGGCGGAGCGGAGGTGAGCTGGGACGGGGAGCGGTTCCCCTTTGCGCCCCTCCCCCTGGGTTACCTGCTGTGGTGCGGGTGGCTCCCCCCACCCCAGCTCACCTCCGCTCCGTCTCTGCCTCCCTGGGCTTGAGCACGAAGCTGCCGCTTGCTTCTCTGACCTCCCAGGCTTCCCGCGTGAACAGCTGATTCGTGGGAAGTGGGGGGGAGGGGGAGAAGCGGGGCGGAGTGTTCAGAGGCGGAGGCGGAGTGGAGATGAGCTGGGGTGGGGGGAGCCGTGGGGTGGTGCTGAGGAAGGAGGGGTTGTTTCTGCGGGGCCGGGCGGCGCTGGCAGGGGGGTGTTTCCGCGGGGCCGCGGGGTTTCGGCCCTCAGCTGTTTTCTTTGGAGTAATATGGCCCTCGCCGCTTTACGAGTTGTGCAGGCCTGGGGTAAAGTATCCTCCATTAATATTCCTCTTCCATTTCCAGCCACTTGAAAGATGCCAGTTCCCTCTACTCAGGCAGGACATTCGTCTCTGATTTGGCCCTCAGATCATCAACTTGTATAAAATGCTTTTGCTCTATTGATTTCCATGGAGCTAAATAGATTTACACCTCTGTTTAGATGCAGTTTGTTATAGTTCTATTTTCTGGCATTACCATTCAGCACTTTTCATGCTTTTCTTAACCATCTGGTCAGTCCCCATAGGAAACAAGGGGAGAAATTGGTCAGGAATCTAGTTCAGTCAAATCAGGTAAATGTGCAAATCATCTATGTTCTGTCTTCCCTTGTAGGTTTCCAAGAATTTTTCCTCTCTTGCACCTTACTCCAAATTCTCCAACTCATCTCTTTACAATGCTCCAGACATTTTCAATAGAACCCCTTCCCCACCCCTCATTTGTATGGTTCCCCATTCAAAACAAGAAGGTTAGTGAAACTTTTAACATTTTATCATTTAATGAAGAGTTCCGCTCTGAACAGTAAATCTATACAATTGGGATTGTGGGATTCTACACTGACTGTGTCATGGACTTCCAGAAAAACAGTGCTAGCTTCAGACTAGGTCATGACACAGGGCAAGGATGTTACATAAACTGCCCCACCCCACGAGGCATTGTGACAGACACATGTAGAAATCACAATGCCTCCTTCGCTTCCAGGACATAGTAATGTGCTACTGGCCTATTGGTATCCTCCCTGCAGTGGCTTAGCTACTGTGGCCAGCGAGTAGAGAGGAGGATTGGAGACAAGGTTTTGCTCATTGCCTTCTACCTACTCCAAGAAGGGAATAAACATGCTAGCAGCTCTGCTCCTTCCTACATGACTGGATCCAACATCTGTGCAGCCCAAGTAGGGACATAAGGGGGGAGTGTCTTATTTCCAATTATTCCTTTGAGCAGGTACATATTCCAAGTCATAATCTAGCTCTTCAAAGTATATCCTTCTTTTAATATAACTGCCAGCCCTGCAAATCCAGCCTAGGCTCTGAAAGTTAAGTTGCATTCTTTTTGGACCAGGCAACATCAATAATAAAGATTCAGCAGGACGAATGTTTGCTTCGGGCCTTATCCACAGCCCATTGAATTCAATAACTGTTTTAATCTATTGATCTATGCAACCTTATTGCTTTTGGGCAAGTTAACCAGCTGTATCTGAGGCAGAAGGTGAAGTAAATGCAGTTGCACAGGTGGCCCGGTAATTGGAACTCAGTGAACAATTCTGTTGAGGAAGTAGGAGCTATTTCACTTTCCCCAAGTTGGATTGGTTCTGCAGGGCTGACAGCAGTAAAAATTCACTTTTTACATTAAATAAGCATCTGTGACTCTGATTACACACAGGAAGTAGATCTACCAAATAAGGAGATGCTCTTTTCACAGTCACTTTTCAGACTAGAAGCACACTTAAGTACTTCATACTTCTTCCACCTCCACTCTTAAAATCAATAGGGTAAACATGGACAGAATCTTTTAGCTCAGCCGTGCTCTGTCTCCTTCCCATAGCAAAAATAACCACCTCAGAACAAAAGCTTTTGCCACTACACTGGAAAAACTCAGGTGACTTGCAGCCACAGAGATGGGTTTCAAGAGTTTAGCTATCATCACTCATTTCTTCCTGCCCTTTATGATCCTAGAAAAGCCAATGGACAATGTTAAAGACTCTTTTTCATTAAGCATGTTTCTCTGCCCACATCATCATCACTGGCTGAATTGTCTCTTCAGCTGAGCTTCCTCACAGGACTTCCTTTCTTTGTCATCATATTACAGATTCCCTGAAGTAGATAGTATCTACTTACTGTCTTTTTTAGTGTTATAAAGCTTATCTATATGATAAATGGAACCAGAATAACTAACTGAGATGCAATTCACACCTTTATTTGTTTCAGTTCAAGTCTATGTGGATACTCAGTTCAGGATAAACATGCCCTATTTTGAAATAACGTAATTTGTTTGAACTGAATTAAGTTATTTCAAAATAGGACACTCTTATTTCATAGTAAGTGTCCACACACAGACTTCAAGCAAAATAATGAAAGGTCTGAATTGCTGCTGACTTTGTTTTTTCAGTTCCATTTACCATGTATTGAAGCCATTAGTTACACAATAGTCACTATGATTATTTTACTTAGTTCTGCAGGTCTAATTTCCTGCTGGTGTCTAGTAGTCTACACCCTTCTCCCATCTGCAGATTCCTCTTCCACTAAAGGCTAGAAGATCAACATTTGTGTGCTTGTTTGCATCTGTCACATTGTTTTGAGCTGTGCTTGTGAGAGAGAGTCCAAAACTTCCTTCAGTTCTCTGGACAGATTTTTATCACTGAGGAAACTACTTTGTCTTAATTCTTACAAACATCTTAAAGTCCTTAACCTCAACTCAGTTTGGCCTCCAATAATCACTGTTTCTGCCATGCTTCCTTGCTGCTGATTCTGGCTGGATGACAGCCAGGAAAACTTTCTGCTGGAAACTTTTTGCTCTTTCTCAGCTTCCTCTTCTCCTAGTACAGGCAGTGTTACGCAGAAAAGAAAACTCTCCTTAACAAATACTTATACTCTCTCGCCTCTTTTACTCCACTATGGCTCCACTCACCAAACAGACCAGCAAGCTGCATTATTTTTTCAAATGAAATGACATTTCTATAAAAATCTGACATTTCAACCTAAAGGCTTCTCCTCTGCTTCAAAGGACTTAAAGTCCCTGTAATCAGTCTGTGTCTCTGTAGGGAAAATGTAAGGGAACTGCAATGAATCTGCGTCCTTTAAGACCGCCTCCTGAGGAGTTCTTCTGAATTCCTCTCTGTACACGTGCAACCAAAATTGGTGCGGAGAGAGAAGCCTCTTGGAGAGAATTCTTCTCTTCATTACATCAATCCTTTTTTAGGTTGTTTGCCCATTTTTGTTTATTTCAAGCTAAAAATCATGATTGTGTCCATTAAACTGAGCTGCCTATTCGCCAACTGCACAGTCCCAGTCACCTCTTATTAATTTACTCTCAATGCCCACTCCACCCTTGTCCTCTGTTGATGTTGCCAGCAAAGGCACCATGGAACAGGGCTGCGATCAGAAATTGATTTGCACACAAGCTACTAAGAACCATTACACAGTAATGACTTTCTGTCATGACTAAACTGGGCCTGATCTGAACCAGTGACCTAGAAGTTAACTTAAAGGTGATGATTGGCTTCAAGTTAGAAAACACTTCAGTATTCAATGCTCCTAGATCCTGCAGGAGAACAGGGCCTGGTGAGTCACAACACATTCTCATACAAAAATGGCAACATGGATTGGATTGACATATTGATCAAAATATTTAAAGATTATAACTCTTCAAGAGAAAGAATCACATTTGCAAGCCATGTGTTCAACAGCTGCAAAAAGCATTGAACAACTTTGTAGCAGGCTTTGAAAGACTCAAAAATATGTAAATCTGAGCATTTTATGAGAGGTGTGTGAAATTTGGCTGTTTCGGTTTCCAGGGGAGCATGCACTTTTTCAAGGTTTGAAAGTAGATGGAGCATTGGGTATTTGCACTGAATTTGGGGTTCCAACTAATATAACATTTCAGAGCAAAAAAGCTGAAATGGCAGGATTACTGCTGTTTCTGCGCTGTAACCAGATCCAACCACGATTCATGGCTTTGATTCAAAATCATAAATAATTCAAAACTGTGTCCAGGTTCATTTTTCAGAATTTCATAAATGTTAGAGAATCTTTTTAATAAATCTGGCCTGAATTTGGGATTTGTGAAAAAACAAACAAGGTAAATTTTGCTAATCTCTGGTTTTACTGTGAACATTCACACAGTTCTTCATCCAGTATAGGTGCTGTAATTCAGATGATCAGAGAATTGATATGATCAGTCCAGTGCTGGGGCTGGCCCTTGGTGGGGGGGGAATGGCTCAGGGAGGAGCAGCTTGGTCCGGAGGTGGGACCAGCCTGGTGTGGAGGCTGGCCCAGTGCTGGGGGGCGGACTAGTGTGGCACTCGGCCCAGTGCTGGCACTGGCTCGGCCCTCAGGGGTGGGGGAGCAGCTCAGGGTGGGAAAGGCTCGGCCCGGTGCTGGGAGGGGCCTGGTGTGGCACACGGCCCGATGCTGACCCGGCACTGGGGCTGGCCCAGCTCTCAGGGATGGGGGAGCGGTTCGGGGTTGGAAGCAGCTCAGCCTGGCACTGGGAGCGGCCTGGCGTGGCGCTCAGCCCGGCGCTGGGGCTGGGGCGGGCTGGCCTGGGGGATTGGTGGGGGGGTGAGTCAGGGCTCCTCTGGTCACAGGGAGCAGTGCTGAGGGCTCCTCCTGTTATGGGAGGGCAGCTTTCACGGCTCCAGCATGCAGGGGGCAGGACCTTGGGTGGAAGGGCAGGGCCAGTCGGCTAGCCTCCCCAAAGTGTGGGTTCACCTGCCACCCATGCTGGAACCCAGGCTCTGCAAGGGGGAGGGTCCAATAGCCTGGGCTCCAGTCTGAGCCCAAACATCTACCCCGCAATTAAACAGCCCCATAGCCTGAGCCCCAGTCAGCTGACACGGGCCAGACATGGGTAATTAATTGAAGTCTAGACATACCATTAGAGGCCCCACTCTAATCTGCTCCCACTTCCTCATCTTCAGCCTCTCATCCTTTTGTGGCCTTTTCCCCTCATAATACAGTACACGCACTGGTCTCTCTCATCCTCAAAATTCACCGTTGGCCCCACCTGCATGTCCAGCTACAACCCCCTCTCTTCTTCGATTCACCTCTAAACTTACTGGACATGCCATTTACAATTGTTGCTTTGGATTCCTCTCCATCCATTTCCATCTTGTATCATGTCTAGTGTGATTTCCCTCTCTGAGCTTCACTGAGGTTTCTCATTCTAGCCAAATCTCAGAGTTTGTACTCCATCAATCCTTTTCTTTCTTGACCTCTCAGCTGCTTCTGATGCTGCCAATCAAACCCTTACTTGAAAGTTTGTCCTCCCTTCCCCTTTATGGCTCAGTTCTCTCTTATCTGTGATTGTTCCCTCAGCATCTCTTTCAGTGAACATCCTTCTTGCCTCTGACACTGTTACTGGGAGGCCCACAGAGCTCCATCATTGGTCCCTCCTCCTATCCCTTTATGACCTCTGTCTGGGTGATCTCATCTGTTCACTCAGTTTCAACTACCATCTTTAGCTAATGATTCACAGATCTACCCACGTGCAGTGCAACTAGAGGTGCGGGAGGTGCAGCAGCACCCTCTGGCTTGAAGTAATAACAGCAACCAAATGTATAGCTTCCATCATGTACCGCATTTCAAGTTTTGTTCAATGGCTTTCAGCACCCCCAATATAAACATTGTTCCAGCTCCTCTGGATCTACCTCACCAATGCTGACCTGCCTCCCCTCACTCAGCCTGTCTCTCTGAGAGCTTCTCCTGGATAGGTCACTGTCAACTTAACATGTCCAGAACTGAACTCCTGGGCTTTCCTCCAAAACCCACTAGTCTCCCCATTCTTCTTCACATATCATCATCCTCCTGTCAGTCAGGCCTGTACTCTGGTGGTCATCTGCAGCTTTCCCTCTCCCTTGTCCCACATATCCAGGCTGTGTACAAACCTTGCTACCTCTTCCTCCATACAATTTATAAGAGCTGTCTTCTCTTTCTGTCCCGACACCTAACACCCTCATCCAGGCACTTCTCATCTTGATTATTGTAACCTCTTCTCTGGCCTCAGTAATACCCCTTGAATCCATGAAAGTAAGATCTTTGTGCAGATCAAATAAGCAATTTTTAAATAGAAAAATTTATGTAAAGACTATGTCTGATCTCACACTTTTCATTACCAGTTTAACTCCACTAACTTCAATGGAGTTATTTCTGGTTTATATTGGTATAACTGAGATCAGAATTGGGAAGCATAAATCAAGAACTGGCAAAACATGTGATGAACATTTATTAATGTGTCACAGATGCTGATGTTGAAATGGATAACCATGCTCAAAGAAAATTAATCTTCTGGCAGAAACAAATGCCATTAACCCATCTTATTCTTCTTGTTTTGAGAAAAATCACAGCAAAATGAACCCTTTTGATTTTACAGCCGAGAGAATCATCCTGATTTCAGGCTGCTATCTTCATTTTTCTTTTAATGCCTTTTAGCTCCTAATAGTAACAATAGAATAGAACTACCAGATAATAGGCTGATGTTAACAACATAATTCAAAACCATTAAGAGAGTCCAAATGGCCTTCTGTCCTATTTTTGACTGCACATCATCATACTTTAGTTATGAAATTAATATTGTCTGGTGTTTAAAAGAAATGCCCTTCTAAAGTGAAATCATAACTACAAGGGTTTTAACAATAGCAATTTTGCTATGCAGAACATATCTGTTACTTGAACAACAAATGCAACACCATTAAAATAACTTGGATGAGTGATCCAAAGAAATCTGAATAATTTCTTCTGTGTGGTAACAAGAGTGCTGAGACTTTATTTGGTCACAGTACGTATTTAACATTTTAATATCTACTTTTGCTTTCTAAATACAATAGCTTATTTGAAACGATAGGAAAACTATTTCTTTGAAACTGATTAGAAAATGAAGACTGATTCTTCCAGAAGTGGAGCTCAGATACTTCTTAGCTGTCATAGTATTTATTGTTTGTATTACGGTAGTGCCTTGAGACGCCAACTGAGACTGGGACCCTACTGTGCTAGGTGAGATACATGCATTATGCATTGTCTACAAGGCAAACAAAAACCTCACAGGGTCGTAAAGCCCAGGCCCCAGCCTGAGCCCAGAAGTCTACACCGCAATTAAACAGCCCCTTTCCCCAAGCGTCATGAGCCCGAGTCAGTTGGATGGGCCAGCAATGGGTCTCTAATTGTAGTGTAGTCAAACCATATGGAGGAAGAGAGTAAGAATCCCTGCCCTGAAAAGCTTACACTGTAAATAGACAAAACAGACAAATGATGGGAGAAAAGAGGTATCATCCTGATATTATAAATAGGGGATCTGAGGCAAAGAGTGATTATGTGCCTTGCCCAAGGACATACAGGAAATCTGTGGCAGATCCAGCAAATAAACTCAACCCTCCTGAGTCGCACTCCAGTGTCTTAATTGCAAGACTATCCTCACCTATATTAAAGTTTGCTTAACACTTTCCATTATAACCCCATTTTCAATTGCTGGCAATTTTGACAATCTTTAACCTTTTGGGTGGAAGTTTTCCAGGTCTGGTGCCTGTGTTAGGCTGAATTGTTTTTAGGACAGTTTGATCCAAAACAGTTTATTATTTATACTGCAGTAGTGCCTCATCTGTGCTAGTTGCTTTCCAAGCACAAAGGAAGAAAATCCCGGCTACATCATTGAAATGAATACAGCAACAACATGAAATAGTTGGTCTAGAGCAGACTCCGCTGCAGGGTTCTTTATATGAACTTCTTTTGGTGCCTGGGATGCAAACAAAGCAGTGTGCTGGCAAGAAGTGCAATGCATCTCGTTTAATTGCATCTGTCGTCAATGCATTATTTAACAATCTATTGAACATTATCATCATAGATGTGGTCTTTTTAGTGAAAAAGGCATATGACACATAGCCATGAGGCTCAACAGCATTCATTGGATGAGATAATATGAAGAGTTTTTAATTACACTAATTGAAAATAAACAGAAAAGTAATAATTTTACCTGCAGGGTTATTTGCTTTGGAGCGATATGACTGCTTGGAATTTGTCACGAGACATTGCCTTGCATATTAAAAGTTGTCACCCTATGGAAAAACACTGGAAAGTTTGGGGAAGCTCTGGGATTTTAGGTCCATTTTTGTAGGAAGTTATTGAGAATATGAGTTATGCCTTGTTTTCCCATGCAAGTGTAATCCAGTGCTGTATGTGTCATTGCTTAGAAGCCATCCTCTGTTAATAACCACTTCATAGTCTTTCCTTTCTTATACATTTTTAATAATAGGCAACCTTACTTAGTAGGCTTCTCTTTAACATGGGGGATTATCATGCAAATCACACGGGAAAGTAATTAAGTTTAATGGCAGCTGCCCTCCATTTACAACTGCAAGGGGAAGTAATTACCTTTAGAAGTCACAGCTTCTGTTAATCCAAAATATGTGGTAATGTATATCAAACAAAAATAATCTTTAAGAAATATAGCAACAATCATTAGTGCACTAAACTGAATATAAAATTAACACTATACTCTCAACATGATCTGCAGTGTTTTAACCTCCTTGGTTCCTTCATCCTCTCTCCAATTCCCAACGAGTTCTATTTTTGAAAGTACAAAAAGTCTGACCCTTATTTCACTTACCCCAGTATAAATCAGAGCAACTCCACTGAAATCTATGGAGTTACAGCAGGGTGAATTCAGGCAGTGCAGTCAAACTTGCAGTCGCAGGGGTTCCAAATAAGATTCCTGTTCCTAGTGGCATATGTCCCTTCAATTGTTTTGAATAACAGAAATAGCCACCCAGCAGCATAACAAAACCCATTCACGCAGCCAATAATTCAAAGGGGAAAATCTGGGCACTTTCAGATTGAACCGCATAGTTTCAGAGACAAGGGACTGGTGAACAAGATAGTTTCAGAGACCAGGAAACTTCATAAAGAATGCTGCCAGCAGCAACCTCTCTTCCATTTCAAGAAGACTCCATCAGAAGCTCCTCTGCCAGTTGCAGCTGAAACAACCTCATATGAGAAGAGAAGCCATCTTTCAGGTAAGCACGTTCTAAACTATTCAGTGTATGCCTGGAGACTGGGCAGCACACGGAGCCTTCTGGCTGTGCCTCCATGTAGGAGCCAGAGGGGGGCCATGCCGCTGCTTCTGGGAGCTGCTTGAGGTAAGCACCACCTGGAGCCTGCACCCCTGAGCCACCTCCCCACCACACCCAAATCCCCTGCCCCAGCCTTGATCCCCCTCCTGCCCTCCAAACCCTTGAGCTCAGCCCAGAGCACCCTCCTGCACCCCAAACCCCTCATCCCCAGCCCCAGCCCAGAGTCTGCACCCCCAGCCAGAGCCCTCACAACCCCCCTACACACCAACCCCCTGCCTCATCCCAGAGCCCCCTCCCACCCTCCGAACCCCTCAGCCCCAGCCCAGAGCCCCCTCCTGCACCCCAAACCGCTCATCCCTGGCCCCACATCAGAGCCCACCCCTGCAGCCACACACCCCAACCCCCCTGCCCCCTCCCACACCCTGAACCCCTCATTTCTGGCCCTACCCCAGAGCCCGCACCCCCAGCCGGAGCTCTCACCCCCTCCTGCACCCCAGTGAAACTGAGCGAGAAAGTGAGGGTGGGGTGAGCGAGCGACGGAGGGAGGGGGGATGGAGTGACTGGGTGGCAAGGCCTCGGAGAAGGGATGGGCATGGGCAGGGCTTTGGAGGAGGGGCAGGGCAGGGGGCAGGGCAAGAGTGTTCGATTTTGTGCGAGTAGAAAGTCGGCAACCCTATCAAACAACTAGCCACAGTTGATACTCCTCAAAGGAGTCACTATTATTTATATCATATCCTAGGACTGCTTCCCCCAACTCACCATCAGCACTTCATTCCAGTCTGGGAAAGATGAGCAATTGACCATAACTACCCATTCAGTAGTTTTGCAGAGGGCCCAGATCTCTTTGAACTGGCCATTGTAAAAGCAGGCTCAGATCAGGCATTTTTTACCTTTATTAGCAGTTATTTTAGCTTGATTTAATAATTTTTTATACTTTAAGACCCCAATCCTGCAAAGGAATCTGCAGTACAGACCCTTCCTGACTGTCCAGAGTCGCAACTGACTTTCAACAAATGCCTAAGTGCCTAAATCACTTTTGAAAATGGAAATTAGGCTCTTAGGCTGTTTAAGTCTTTAGAAAATTTTACCCAAACTGTAATAAAAATTAATAATAACCATAAATAACTGAGTGTGGTGATAGAGACTTTAACAACACAGCCTCTTTTTAAAATTGTGATTTGTGCAACAAGGCCTGATATTTCAAGACAGAAACTTAGTTTTCAAAGCCGTCCTGCAGATGTAGCTGCACATTTACCTTTAAAACTAATTGAAGATATATGGATAAATCCTCTGCACTACTTCGGAGATCTCAACCTGAGAAGATTACTGTACATCACACACAACTTCTTAGCTTTTGTCATCGTCCATCAAGCTTTGTTGTATAAAATCAACATTTTAAAATGAAAGGTGATGTTTAAAAAACCCTGTAACATCGCACTAGTTTTACTGCTTATTAAACTATTTTTTTAAATGAATGGATGAAAACTTTCACATGACAATTCATCTGCCAGCAGTGTATAATGGAACAAAACTGACTTTAAATTAAGTCAGACATGGGCAAAGATGAAATAGCAGACTGCACATAGAAAATTCTAGGAACAGGTTTATTCCCATAAAATAGAAGTGAATATTTATTGACAACAGTCAAAATAAGTTGAAATAGCACGTCTCTGGAATAATAAAAGCAATAGTGTGATCATAAAATCCATCCAAGCAAGGGACAAGAGACCTGAGAAGATATAAAAAAAAAAAAAATCAATGACTCTCATAAGTAAGAAATTCCAAGGTCTGCAAAAGAATGAGAATTCAAATACAACTGCATCATCCAAAGTCAGTAAGTAATAGACCTGCACCTGCATTCTTTGCTTAAATAAAACTGTCACTGAAGTCAATGGGAGTTCTGTCGGGGTAAAAAGTGCAGGATTGGGCCAAAAGGGGTTACAGACTTTTAAAAAGTTGTTTGAGAAAGCAAGAAACATGAGAGAATCTGTATATCAGTATCTTTAGGTTAATAACAGAAATCCCTATAGGACAGCACTATCTATATTTTAAAACAGGGGTTGGCAACGTTTGGCACGCGGCTCGCCAGGGTAAGCATGCTGGCGGGCCAGGCCAGTTTATTTACCTGCTGATGCGGCAGGTTCGGCCGATCACGGCCCCCAGTGGCCGCAGTTCGCTGTCCCGGGCCAATGGGGGCGGCGGGAAGCGGCGCGGGCGAGGGATGTGCTGGTCGCGGCTTCCCGCCGCCCCCATTGGCCTGTATGGCGAACCACGGCCAGTGGGGGCCGCGGTCGGCCAAACCTGCTGCGTCAGCAGGTAAATAAACTGGCCTGGCCCACCAGGGTGCCTACCCTGGCGAGCCGCGTGCCAAATGTTGCCGACCCCTGTTTTAAAAGGCTCAAATTACTCTATAAAAACTCCATTTTAACTTAATCAGTCATTAAGGAGAAAATTTACACCCAGAGGTGGATTAGGAGTTTGTGGGGCTCTGGGCCCGAGCAAGTGGGGGCCTTCCCACCCCTTCCACCTGCAGTCCCTCCATTGCTCCTGTCAGGTAGTGGGGTTGGGCCTGGGGGCTTCCACCGCACCCCGTCAGGAGCATTGGGTGGGCAGAATGGGTTGGGGCATGGGGTGCCCATTTTTACAGGGCCCCCCACAAATTCACTGGGTCTCTGGGCATGGACCCCGTCGACCCAGGGCTAATCCACCACTGCTTATAGAGATGCAGTACTGGGGGAGAGGAGAAAGAGGAGCATACAAGGAACTTTTCTGCAGCCTTTATAAGGCCAAAATACAGTCCCATCTCTTCCAGGAGTCCACAACAATGCAAAGAGAGGGGTCAAGAGTTACAGCCCTACTCCTCTCCACAACAGCCTGATGACGGGACCAGTACAATGTGGGGAGTAAGTTGCACCCTATAAAGGGATGTTGTAGTGCACTCCAAGGAGCTTTGGGATGCATTCCGATTTTTGGAAGTAGAATGTGTCTCATGTTCTCTTGCAGGCAGTGGAGCTCCGTGTTGCCCCTTACTATGAGCTGTGCCTTAAACTATGGGAACAATCTAGGCTCAGACAAAAGCTAGGTCCACACTACCCACCCGATTCGGCGGGTAGAGATCGATCTTCTGGGATCAATTTATTGCGTCTCATCTGGACGCAATAAATCAATCCCAGAAGCGCTCCCTCGTCGACTGCGGACTCCTGCTCACCGAGAGGAGGAAGCGCTGTCGACGGGGGAGCTTGCCTGCGCCACGTGGACCCGCAGTAAGTAAGCGTAGTTCGATCTAGGAAACGTCACCTTCAGCTATGCTATTCTCATAGCTGAAGTTGTGTTTCCTAGATCGATCCCCCGCCCCAGTGTGGACCAGCCCATAGATAATGAAGGAACACAATGGAAGGAAATCAAATCTTGCTTGATCATTAAATGGTCAATGGAGTTACACCAGAGATAGTTTTGGCCCTTATTGAAGCATTTAAGTATTATTACCAAATGTCTATGACTCAATTAAAATTATGATCTGTGAAATTTACCACACTCTTCCGGGCACAATTTTAACAGTCCTGTTTCTGTCCTTATGTTTTAAAATAAACAGATTTGTTTGTAGCACATGAAGAAGGGACTCCAGCTAAATGTTCAGTCTATCAGGAGCAGAGGTGAAAGTAAGCCGGTACAGTGTACTGGCAAGAGCCAGTACGCTATGCCGGACTGGACCGGCTTCTCCGGTGGTGATTTAAAGGGCCCAGGCTCCAGCCGGTGCAGGGAGCCCCTGGCCCTTTAAATCACCGCCGGAGCTCCAGCAGCCAGGCGTGGGCAGGGGTTTAAAGGGCCTGGGGCTCCCCGCTGCGGCCGGAGCCTCTGGCCGTTTAAATCGCTGCTGGAGGCCCAGGGATCCTGCAACCAGGCTCGGGTGGAGATTTAAAGGGCCTGGTGCTCCTGCCACTGCGGGGAGCCCCAAGCCCTTTAAATCGCCGCCGGAGCCCTGCCGCTCCAGGGTAGCAGCAGCAGGGCTCCCGAGGTGATTTAAAGGGCCTAAAGCTCCGCAGCGGCTGGAGCCCCAGGCCTTTTAATTCACCCCTGAGCCCCAGGGTCCCCAGCCACCTCTGCAGCTGATAGCTCCAGGGTGATTTAAAGGCCCTGGGACTCCCAGCCACAGCCAGAGCCCCAGGGCCTTTAAATCATGAAAGGCCCCGCCTCTTCCGGTTGAAGTCCCACCTCTTCCGGTTGAGGCCCTGCCCCCGCTCAGGACTCCAGCTTACCGGTAAATCCTTTAAGTTACTTTCACCCTGATCAGGAGCGCACTGGATAGATCATTACAAAATAATTGCAGTAACATTAGGATAATGTTGGGAAGAAGTTGACTTTGATCCTGTATGTAGACTTCGGCCCTGATCCTGGAGTGAAAACCACTCAGGCACACAAGGGTTGGGGGGACACACAGAGAGAGGAATCAGCTCACAAGGATGTCTGACATTAGCAACCCCACACACAGTTAGAGTATTCCCTAACTAATTTACACTACTACACCAGGAGACCAACAACAAAGTACTGAATTTTGTGACTCAGAAAGCTGCAAATAATCTAGCCTAACTCACTCTCCCTTGTTCTCAACACCTCTCTGAGAAAAGGACAATCAACAGAGATAATAAGTGTGACAGTGCTTCAGGCTAAACTCTCAAAGACTGGGGACAGAACATCCTCAGAGAAGGGCCCTTCGCTACAGAATTCCTGCCATCAGGCTGAGCTTGAGTCTTACCATATTCAATGCAAAACCAAGAGCCACCTCTTTTGTGTAGCGCTTTCCCTAATAAGGAGGGGTCAGGGAGCCCTGCAACATACCCAAAAGTGATTCTTTAGAAAAAACACCACAGTCCAGGAAATATGGTCTTTCTTGGACTGCAGCACTGCATCTGATCATTTTTTATTTTACAGTGCATCACCAATGTACTTTGATCATTTACTTCGACCACTATAGTTCAATTGTAATCATGATAATAGCAAAGTATTATATTTAATAAAAATAATGAAGTTTTAGTAATATCAAGCCTACTACTAGAAAACATGTGGATTAGCAAACAGACAGCAGTGTATATTTTCACCTCAAAACTGAGGATTTCCTCGCTATCTAAGATACTTTGGTTTAAATTTTCACTACTTATTTTGGGTATCTGAGTTTTCAAGTTGCAGAGTCTCCTTAACGGTGCCTGATTATCAAAAGGAAGGTGCACAGCATTTCAGCAAATCAGGCCCCTTTAAGGCATTTCAAGCTGGGCACCCCAAAACTGAGTATCCCAAAATCTCTAATTACATTTGGAAATTTAGGCCTATAATTTTTAAACCTTTGCTGCTTTGTTATGAGGTTTAATAAAACCTGGACATCTATTAAAAACACCACAATTAGCCTGTGGAGATGTTTGTTCTTTTAAATTTCTGCAAATGCAAAGTGATAGCTCCCTTTTCTCTTTCACATGCTTTAAAGCCACCACCAGCATGTTTTTTGCATCATTTAGGCAGACTGACAACAGGTCTAATGCATTCCCCCATTTCAATTGGTAACAACAATTGCCAACAAATAAAACCCTAAAACATTTCTTTCAAAAACAACACATACTAGCAAATTCATTTACAGGGGAAATACCATGAAGAAAAACAGACAAAAATCCAGTGGTAGAATGTTGTCACAGGTCAGCGAAATTACTTAACTATAAGCATACTTCTAAAGACCAATTCTGGTGAAATTCTGGGCTGAGCTTCTTACAACACACAGCTCCAGAGTGTAGGCAGGGCTAATTGGATTGCCCTTTGCATCCTCCCAATTCTAAACTGCTCCAAGGTCTGAAGTGGCCTCTAACACAACTTAGATGGGTGGCTGAATTACAGCAGCCTATCTGTGGCTGCCAAAAATTTCCTGTATGTTGTGGCCCTACCTCCAACTAGCACCTTCCATTCCCAGTCCAACACTTGGTACATGCCTCCTATGCCAAAGGGTCATAGATTAATAGATTCTAGGACTGGAAGGGACCTTGAGAGGTCATCGAGTCCAGTCCCCTGCCCTCATGGCAGGACCAAATACTGTCTAGACCATCCCTGATAGACATTTATCTAACCTATTCTTAAATATCTCCAGAGATGGAGATTCCACAACCTCCCTAGGCAGTTTACTCCAGTGTTTAACCACCCTGACAGTTAGGAACTTTTTCCTAATGTCCAACCTAGACCTCCCTTGCTGCAGTTTAAGCCCATTACTTCTTGTTCTATCCTTAGAGGCTAAGGTGAACAAGTTTTCTCCCTCCTCCTTATGACACCCTTTTAGATACCTGAAAACCGCTATCATGTCCCCTCTCAGTCTTCTCTTTTCCAAACTAAACAAACCCAATTCTTTCAGCCTTCCTTCATCGGTCATGTTCTCAAGACCTTTAATCATTCTTGTTGCTCTTCTCTGGACCCTCCCCAATTTCTCCACATCTTTCTTGAAATGTGGTGCCCAGAACTGGACACAATACTCCAGTTGAGGCCTAACCAGCGCAGAGTAGAGCGGAAGAATGACTTCTCGTGTTTTGCTCACAACACACCTGTTAATACATCCCAGAATCATGTTTGCTTTTTTTGCAACAGCATCACACTGTTGACTCATATTTAGCTTGTGGTCAACTATAACCCTTAGATCCCTTTCTGCCGTACTCCTTCCTAGACAGTCTCTTCCCATTCTGTATGTGTGAAACTGATTGTTCCTTCCTAAGTGGAGCACTTTGCATTTGTCTTTGTTAAACTTCATCCTGTTTACCTCAGACCATTTCTCCAATTTGTCCAGATCATTTTGAATTATGATCCTGTCCTCCAAAGCAGTTGCAATCCCTTCCAGTTTGCTATCATCCTCAAACTTAATAAGCATACTTTCTATGCCAATATCTAAGTCATTAATGAAGATATTGAACAGAGCTGGTCCCAAAACAGACCCCTGTGGAACCCCACTTGTTATGCCTTTCCAGCAGGATTGGGAACCATTAATAACAACTCTCTGAGTACGGTTATCCAGCCAGTTATGCACCCACCTTATAGTAATCCCATCTAAATTGTATTTGCCTAGTTTAACGATAAGAATATCATGCGAGACCGTATCAAATGCCTTACTAAAGTCTAGGTATTCCTAGAGTCCTCAGAAGGCAGCCCTACCTGCTTTCTTCCTTGGTTCCTGTGCTGGGGAATTCTTCCCCAACCATATCTAGGGCTTTTAGGGCCCTTTTAGACCACTCAAGAATCTTTACTTGGGGCCAGAGTAGTGGTGAGCATCTCACACATTATTTCAAACAACATAAGAACGGCCATACTGGGTCAGACCAAAGGTCCATCTAGCCCAGTATCTTGTCTTCCGACAGTGGCCAATGCCAGGTGCCCCAGAGGGAATGAACAGAACAGGTTATCATGAAGTGATCCACTGCCCATTGCAGATTCCCAGCTTCTGGCAAACACAGGCTAGGGACACCATCCCTGGCCATCCTGGCTAATAGTCATTGATGGACCTTTCTTTTTTGAACCCTATTATAATCTTAGCCTTCACAACATCTTCTGGCAAGGACTTCCACAGTCTGATTCTGCATTGTGTGAAAAAATACTTCCTTTTGTTTGTTTTAAACCTGCTGCCTATTAATTTCATTTGGTGACTCCTAGTTCTTGTGTTATGAGAAGGAGTAAATAAAACTTCCTTTGGGTACGTCTACACTACTCGCTGGATCGGCGGGTAGTGATTGATCTATCAGGGATCGATTTATCGCGTCTAGTGTAGACGCGATAAATCGATCCCCGATCACTCTGCCGTCAACTCCTGTACTTCACCACGGCGAGAGGTGGAAGCAGAGTCGACGGGGGAGTGGCGGCAGTCGATCTCACACCGTGAGGACACAAGGTAAGTTGACCTAAGATACGTCGACTTCAGCTACGCTATTCTTAGCTGAAGTTGCGCATCTTAGGTCGATCCCCCTCCCGAGTGTAGACCAGGCCTAAGTTACTTTCTCCACACCAGTCATGATTTTATAGACCTCTATCATATCCCCTCTCAGTCGTCTCTTTTCGAAGCTGAAAAGTCCCAGTCTTATTAATCTCTCCTCATACGGAAGCCGTTCTATACCGCTAATCATATTTGTATGGTCATTACAACAAAGCAAGAGCCTTTGATTCTATACATTTTTAAAATGCAGTTGTGATTAAGCCTAGTCTTTGCAAAAAAGCTCGTAAAGTTCACGGGAAACCAGTAATACGTTGTAGTTATTTTAAAACGTTATGATTGCAATGCATCTCTTTTTGAATACATAAAGTTACCAAAGGTTATAATATAAAAAGGGGCAGTTGCAACACTCCCAAAATATCATCATATACTCAGTGAAACACTTTTAGTAGCACAATGGTGCAATGTTACAACTAAAATAGAGAGGTTTAATACACACATTACTTTTCAGACAATCTACTAGGCCAAAATTTCCCCATACAAATATATTAGGAACCACAACAACTAAATTGAACATTATCAGGGCTACTTGCAAGTGGCGCCAATTAAAACAAAACAAGGGGTCATGAATTTTAAGTCCTGTGTCTGCAACTGTATTGGTTATTCAATTCTATAAAAAGTAAATGAACATGAGCCAATACAGCTGTTTCATTAGCCATAAGTGAGGTAGCAGGTAGGCAAAGGAAAGAGATCATTATGGAGCATGCACAGATGTCAGTGTTACAAACTGCGAGGTCTGTGTTTGTCCAGTAGCAGCCTGTCCACCATCTTCCACACCTGAGCCCAGGTGTCACACCAAACTAGGTCCCTCTTGAAGCCTGACCCTCTTTCACCATTCATCAAACTACAACAGTCATTAACTGGGGTCCCTCAGTCTTTCCAAAGTCCTGTACCTATAGGTCTTGGAGGCTTACCACTTGGGGTTGTGTTTCTCCCACTCACACCCCATGAATCCACTTTACTTTGGAGTGCCCTCTGCTCACCACCAGGACTGGTTGTACCTGTTAAGCAACAGGGCATGCTACAAATCTCATCTTTTTAAAAACACAGCCAGGGAAGTAGGTATTTCCTGGGCAGGGATGCACAGGGAAAGTGGGAGAATTCATTTGGGGGGCATGGTTATTCTGATTATCGTATTTTGTGATTTTGCTGTTTGTTTTTCTTTTTGATATATTGCATTTTTAATCAACTATTAGGGATGCATAGACTGTCCAAATACGTGTCTCTTCTTGTTATTTTATAAACCCAAATACATCAAAAAGTTTTATGGTGATGTTACCGGAGTCTTCCAAGAGTGTTTGGTTCGAAAGCATTTTAGGTTAGTAAAGCTGAAAAGCTACCACCATCTGCTAGCTGTGCAGTTGCCTATGTGAAATGGACTCAGTCCAGTTCCTAGTACAAGTGTCCATATTAAAAAAAAAATTACACATTGACACTAATTAGCAATCATGCCAAGCATTTCAGTTTCCAGTGTTGTCAATCTGAAACCTTTCAAAAGCACTAAAATCACATCAAATATTCAAATACAAAAATCAAACCATTTGCTGTACAAGATCTGAATACTTTGAAGAGGCATCAGTTCCTCTCACTTTTTTTTTTTTAAACCTTGCACCAGGGTCAAAAAAATAAACAATTCCAATGACAACTAAAATCTGTTATTGTTAGTCCCCTAATTGGAGTGCACTATTATTTACAATGCCCCTCATCCAGTACACTTCAGTAATGGCTTTGGTATCATTCCCACTTCAATAAAGATGGAAAATTGATCTGCATTTCATCTGTCTCTTTTCACTGCTTGACCTTCGAGAGAATCAGTAGGTTCTTCAGAGGGGCTGCAAAAGGACTGGCTAGCATAATAATTAGTTTCCATGGTAGCAGGCTCCAAATTCCTATTCTTGAGACCAAAAAAAAGCAAAATGAAATCTAGATGTCTGACAGTAATTTCCTACCAAATGCCCAGGAAACCTATCAAAGGAAAATGTAATTTACTGACATCTTGATCTCTCTGGATCTATGTTTTCTCCATGCCTGCATCATTACTGTAAAGCTGGTAAATATAAAGCTAAATAACTACAGCAAAAGCAGTAATCGTTCTATTTTAATTAAATTTAAATCTGATAAAATCAGCCAATAAAAAGGGACTGCTTCCTCTTGAATCTATACCTCTGGTTTTGAAAATAAATTATTTTTAGTAGCATGGTTGATAAAAAGTGAGGGAAAAAAGACATGAAACCGTGACTCTCAGATGTAGAAAAAAAAAAGTAACTCACAGACACTGGAGCTATTGCATACTCATCTTCTTGACTTGAAGGGACTAATATCTTATATGGACCTTATCTCCGCTTCCATCTTTGCATGCGCAATGTTGTGCCCCCAATTAAGTTGTGCCCTCAATTAACTGTGAGTGGAAATGCTAGCATTTAGACATCTAATTACCTGACAGTTATATTTATATTAGGTCCACTGTATCCTAATTTATGGCACTGCTTAATTATGAGTTTTATGAATGGTGAATATAGTAAAGGCTTATTTAATAATCCCTTATTGAAGCCTTATATCAGTCCTCAACATGATAGCATATGTATGAGGATATATATACATATACCTTTTCATGTTCTCTGTATATATATATATATATTCTTACGATATGTTCCATTCTATGCAACTGATGAAGTGGGCTGTAGCCCACGAAAGCTTATGCTCAAATAAATTTGTTAGTCTCTAAGGGTAGGTCTACACTTATCTCCGGGTCCGGCGGTAAGCAATCGATCTTCTGGGATCGATCCTGGAAGTGCTCGCCTTCGACGCCGGTACTCCAGCTCGGCGAGAGGAGTACGCGGCATCGACGGGGGAGCCTGCCTGCCGCATCTGGACCCGCGGTAAGTTCGAACTAAGGTTCTTCGAATTCAGCTATGTTATTAACGTAGCTGAATTTGCGTACCTTAGTTCGAAATGGGGGGTTAGTGTGGACCAGGCCTACGGTGCCACAAATACTCCTGTTCATTCTGCACTGTTATAAAGTAGAGATATATTCAAAAGCAAGGATTTTGTGATGGATCAGGATCAGGAGTCTTATCTGTTTGAGAATACACCCACTCACCTCCAGGCTCTGTTACAGGCCACATCAAAACCCCAAGTTCCAATACCCCTAAATTTTGAGACACTGAAAATCCAGATGTGAATTTTCCAGGTTGGGTCCATCTGTGATAGAGGGAAGACTGTATGTGTCCCAGGAATTTCCTAAGACTGATAAAAATCAACAGTAGGTGACACATTCAAAAGTCAGCAGAAGAATCAGAAACAGAAGTTGGATAGAAAACTACAGAATCCTAATTTAGGGAAACAAAATGATGTGCCCTGGTTTGCTCTGTGAGAACTCCCTTATGCAGAAAGTAAATATTTACAGGTTAAAAAATCAAGGATTTGTTTGTATTATGTTGTAACGGGGCAACGACTCACTGCTGAAGCGCCTCCTGCTGGTCGTCCAGGGAATTAGCTCGCCAGCCTCCGGAGCGCGCTCTGCAGGCCGGTGTCTCACCTTGCCACTGGCCCCGATGTCCCTCCTGGACCCCGGTGCCCCTTCTCTCGGGGTTCTGCCCCCTGCAGTACCCCACAGTCTTGCTGGGTCTCCCCTCCCCAGGGAAACCCCAGCCCCCTATCCCCACCTCGCCTCAGTCTTTGGCTACTGCCAGTCACCGTCTAGCCTAGGGTTACTGTTCGTCCGGATTCTCCCGGACATGTCTGGCTTTTTGACTTAAAAATAGCATCCGGGGGGAATTTGTAAATGTCTAAAAATGTCTGGGATTTCCCCCCCATGCAGAGCGGGGCACGGCTGAGAGGGCAGCCGGCCAGATCCTGCCACTCGCATGGGGCTCCGGCAGCCAGAGCCCCTCCTTCGCTTCCCCCTCCGGCTGGGCTCTAGAGCTTCTCCCCTCCTCTCCTCTCTCTCCCTCCCTCCTCCCCCCCGCGCCCCGCCTTTCTCAGATCGCAGCCTGCCGGGCCGTTCACATCGCCCTCTGGCAGCTCTCGAGCTCCTCATAGAATCATAGAATCATAGAATATCAGAGTTGGAAGGGACCTCAAGAGGTCATCTAGTCCAACCCCCTGCTCAAAGCAGGACCAATTCCCAGCTAAATCATCCCAGCCAGGGCTTTGTCAAGCCGGGTCTTAAAAACCTCTAAGGAAGGAGACTCCACCACCTCCCTAGGTAACACATTCCAGTGTTTCACCACCCTCCTAGTGAAATACTTTTTCCTGGTATCCAACCTGGACCTCCCCCACTGCAACTTGAGACCATTGCTCCTTGTTCTGTCATCTGCCACCACTGAGAACAGCCGAGCTCCATCCTCTTTGGAACCCCCCTTCAGGTAGTTGAAGGCTGCTATCAAATCCCCCCTCATTCTTCTCTTCTGGAGACTAAACAATCCCAGTTCCCTCAGCCTCTCCTCATAAGTCATGTGCTCCAGACCCCTAATCATTTTTGTTGCCCTCCGCTGGACTCTTTCCAATTTTTCCACATCCTTCTTGTAGTGTGGGGCCCAAAACTGGACACAGTATTCCAGATGAGGCCTCACCAATGTCGAATAAAGGGGAATGATCACGTTCCTCGATCTGCTGGCAATGCCCCTACTTATACAGCCCAAAATGCCGTTAGCCTTCTTGGCAACAAGAGCACACTGTTGACTCATATCCAGCTTCTCGTCCACTGTGACCCCTAGATCCTTTTCTGCAGAACTGCTACCTAGCCATTCGGTCCCTAGTCTGTAGCAGTGCATGGGATTCTTCCATCCTAAGTGCAGGACTCTGCACTTGTCCTTGTTGAACCTCATCAGGTTTTTTTTGGCCCAATCCTCTAATTTGTCTAGGTCCCTCTATATCCGATCCCTACCCTCTAGTGTATCTACCATGCCTCCTAGTTTAGTGTCATCTGCAAACTTGCTGAGAGTGCAGTCCACACCATCCTCCAGATCATTAATAAAGATATTAAACAAAACCGGCCCCAGGACCGACCCTTGGGGCACTCCGCTTGAAACCGGCTGCCAACTAGACATGCAGCCATTGATCACTACCCGTTGAGCCCGACGATCTAGCCAGCTTTCTATCCACCTTACAGTCCATTCATCCAGCCCATACTTCTTTAACTCCTCCCTCCTCCTCCTCCCCTGCTGCCCTGCGCGCCACAGGGTACGGTACAGTTAGGGGGCCAGGAGGTGGAGAAGGGGCAGGGGAGTTCTGGAGGGGGCAGTCAGGGGACAGGGAGTAAGGGGGGGTTGGATGGGTTGGGAGTTCTGGGGGTCCTATCAGGGGGTGGGGAGTGGTTGGATAGGGCGTGGAAGTCCCCGGAGTCTGTCTGGGGGAGGGGGTGCAGATATGGGATGGGGGTGTGGAGAGGGGTCGAGGCAGACAGGGAGCAGAGGGGGTTGGATGGGTCGGGAGTTCTGGGGGTCCTGTCAGGGGGCGGGGAGTGGTTGGTTAGGGCGTGGGAGTCACCAGGGTCTGTCTGGGGGAGGCTGTCTGTCCCAGGGCTGGCTGTAACCCTTTCAGGGCCGGAGTGGGTGACTGTCTCAATAAGGCAGTTCAAATGAACGGTATATGTTTTGTATATTAAACAGCAATGCTAATACACAGAGTAAAAACTTCATTAGAGATGTCAGAAGCAGCACTCCAGGAAGAGTAAGCAATCCTGGGGTCATGTAAAATAGCAGCAGGTAACATTAAGAATAGATACATCAGGCTAAAGCTTTTAATGTGCATCAGTCAAAATGACCTTTGACTGACAAATCAGATTGTAAAATGTTGTCTCTCCATTTTCCATGCTTTCTGAAGAGGACTTTCATCTAATTTTCATTCACTGCCAGCTGAGATAACAAAATCCTCTGATTAGATTGTGCTAGTAAGACAGGAAATATTTTCTATTTCACACTTAATTACCTTGTTGTACTCACTACTATAAGATATCTTAGAGTCAAAGCTTAATACCGTGGATTTAAAACAGGATTAGGAATTTATAGAACATCTACAGTTATAGAGGGTACAATGGTTAAAGATAAAACTCTGATGCTTCAGGGCATACTTAATTTGGACTTCCTTACATCTGGGGCGTCTATACTGGCCCCTGTCAGAGACAGGATAATGGACTATTGAACTAGTGTGGTATTGGAGTTCCTATATTATGCTAGTTTTTGTGTTTGCAGGTGATTTACAGAGCTCATCCATCAAACATACTACTAAAAATTTAAAACCTTAAAGTGAACAATTCAACAAATATACAATGGAATTTAACAGAAGCAGTTTCAATTATCTAATTCGCAAATTCTTTTTATGATAAAAACAAAAGGGAGCAATGTGAACTTTGTAAGAATTGACCTATTGAGGTTAAAATAATGTTGAGAAGGTGTCTGCCTTTCTTTTTAATTTATTCTTCCTATGTTTCAATAAAGCAGTTTATTTTTGTAAAGTTTTTTTAATTTTCTCACTAAGTCTTCGATATTGCAATCATGCTTAACTTTAAACTACTGAAATCAATGTGACTAGTCACATGCTTAAAGTTAAGTATGTGCATAAAATGTTTGCAGGTCTGTTACATGCCCATGGTGTAGGTAATACAGGCATTATGAAACATATTTTAGCACTTAACATAAAAATATAATTAATGATGTGGTCAAGCAGAGCAGTTTAAATAGTATTTTGGCGTAAGAGGTAATAGTCCCATGTTATTGTTTTACGAGGCGATAATCTAGTTTCTGAGTACAAGAGGCTGACATTCTAATCTGCAGCACATAAAGTCTTACCACCAAAGCCATATTTTTTTTCACTTATTTTCCATTATTTCCAATTATTTTTAATTTTTTTGGAGTGTGAAAAAAATAGCTGTGTATCAGCCTAGATTAGTGGTTCCCAAACTTGTTCCACCGCTTGTGCAGGGAAAGCCCCTTGTGGGCCGGGCTGGTTTGTTTACCTGCCGCGTCCCCAGGTTCAGCCGATCGCGGCTCCCAGTGGCTGCGGTTCGCTGCTCCGGGAACAATAGAAGCGGCGGCCAGTACGTCCCTCGGCCCGCACCGCTTCCAGCAGCTCCCATTGTTCCCAGAGCAGCGAACCGCAGCCACTGGGAGCCGCGATCAGCCGAACCCGGGGACGCGGCAGGTAAACAAACCAGCCCGGCCCGCCAGGGGCTTTCCCTGCACAAGTGGCAGAACAAGTTTGGGAACCACTGCCCTAGATGATTCAAAAAGGCTTTGATTTAAAAATATAAAATCAGACAAACTATTAATCTACATTATTACTGTCCAGTCATTTTTGATATTTAACTTTTTAATGTGGCTGAGATTTGATAGATGTAGTATCTTTCCAAAAGGACACTTACTTTATTTCTGTGGAATGAGCCCCAGATTTGTGGGCTTCTAATGAACACTGGGTAAATTCAGCTTTTGTAATATGTGACAGATTGAGGGCATCAGTTCCAATGTTGAGTCCAATGACATTTTCTAAGCTAATTATGGATTTTAGAAGCAGATTTAAACTTAGTTATTATCTTATATTTATATTATGGCGGTGTCCAAAGGGCCTGATCAGGATCAGAGCCCCATTGTGCTTGACACAGTAAAAATGGGACAAATAAAAACACACCTAGTCTCTGTTCAAATATGTGGTGTTTCTTTTAAATGAAATTCAAGCTTATAAAAACACCATTGACCACAAGATCAGGCCCTGTGCTTATTTAACAGATACTGTAATGAATTGTCCAGCTAACCACTGCATTATTTAGTTCAGTGAGTCTTTTCTACTTGTAATTTTTATGGCTCTAATAAATGTTCCCTGTGCTGGTTCTCTTTTACACCTTGTATTAATTTGCAAAAATTGGCATCCAATAAATTTTTTGTAATGTTGAAAATAAAACTTTAGTTTCATCAGTGTTTACTGTAGACAAACACTTTTTCCTCCGTGAAGTGAAAGCCAAGATTCCAGTCTCCCAGAGTGTTCTTGGTTTCGTAGACAAAATGTTTATTTACTCAGTTAATGAATAAAATGTCCCTATCACAGGCCCCGATACAGAAAAATGCTTAAGCATGTGCTTAACTTTAAGCCTCACCGATGCTTAAAGTTAATCACATGCTTAAGCACTTTGATGGATCAGGGCCATAGTCCATAGGTGAACGTAAGCAATTAAAAACACATAACTCAATAGTGCAAACCAACTCAGTGTCATCTACAGGACTCAGTTTTCTCCTGCACAATAAACAGCTCTCCCCAGTTTGATACACAAAGGCACTCCCCATTCCTGTACACAAAAACTAGCTCAGCAAAATATAAAACACCAACGTTTCAAAGTTCATCTTGCAAGTGGTACTGTCACCCTTGTCTAGATGTGCAGAATTATGATGTATTCTATACTACACCATACCCTGTATCCCATCTTCCTAAAGTCTTCTTTATAAAAATATGTTGTTTACCAATCAGCACTTGCCACTGTAAAACTCACTGCATGTCTCATAGGTTGATATGCATTCTGGTTTTGAATTTGCTACCAATAGGACTTGATCTTGCTGCCACTGAAGTTACTGGGGAAACTTGCACTGATTTCAAAGAGAGCTGGATCAGGGTCATAATACAACTATTTTAAATTTAAATGCAATGGGGGGAACTCTTTCCAGAAATTCCTTTCTGTTTTTTTCAATTTCCATGTGAAAAAATACATCATGACAATTCTCAAAATGATTCAGCCCTTCAATTCCAGCATGCCTAGTGTGTTTTGTGGAAATAAACTCAGGCACATACAGGTACAAGGCTTCAGCAGCCTACTCCACTCTCTCAAAAACTCAGATCCAGATCCACAAAGGTAATTAGACACCCACCTTCTATTGAAATCAATGGGAGTGTATATGCCTAAATACCTTAGGGGATCTGGGTAAACCAGCTTGCAGCAGTGATGGAATTCTCAGAATACAACAAGATGGCTTAGAGCTAGTCTACACTACACGCCCAGATCGGTGGGTAGAAATCGATCTCTCGGGGATCGATTTATCGCCTCTCATCTAGATGGATAAATCGATCCCTGAATCGACGCGCTTACTCCCACCTCGTCAGGAGGAGTAAGCGCCGTCGACGGGGGAGCCACGGCAGTCGATTTGCTGCCGTCCTCACAGCGGGATAAGTCGAAAAGGATACGCCGAATTCAGCTACGCTATTCGCATAGCTGAATTTGCGTATCTTAAATCGACACACACACACCCCTTTAGTGTAGACCTAGCCTTAAAAGACACACCTTATACCTAGTTCCAGAAACTCTGATGTTGCCTCATTTAATTATTCAATTGTTCGGCAAGGCCTGTCTCCCCAGTATTTATCACTGAACATAGAGCAGGGATGGCCAAACTGTGGCTGACAAGCTGCATACGGCTCTTTTACAGTTAATGTCAACGCATCCCTCTCCCCGCATTCTCCGCCCACCAGACTGGGATGTGGGGCAATTTTTTAGCTTCTGCTCCATAGGAGGCACCTGCCAGGGCTCGGGGCTTCCACAAGAGTGGGGCTGAAACCCTGATTATCGTATGTGGCTCGGAGGATCAGTAAGTTTGGCCAGCCCTGATCTAGAGTTATGGATTTACAGCAACAGTATTACCACACTACTTAGGACATCATTGCTAGAAAACCTGTGGTTCATTAATTTATATACCCCATTATCTACATCAAATAAAACAAAATGCTTCAAGATTTTGTTGGGTATTAAAAATAATTGCTGAAATGAAGAGAGTGTATTGAGGGAGCCACGTCTCAAGGAGAATTTATCTGGACTCATTCAACAGTATATTTTCTTTCCAGGACAGACCTTGAGGTTAAGGGGGTTATATAGTAAAATTTAATTATTGTAAGCACATTTTCCATATCAAGTCATCTGCAAAAAAAAATTCAGTAATTTTTCTTAATTTTCTTTTGCTCATAGTTGCTAATATATGTTATATACTTGTATTCTACCTGCTTTGTTTGATGGAGTTTAGCATGCAATGATGTGAAGATTATATTCTGTAATAACAGTCTTAGCCCAGAAATGACAAAAGGCTGCCATAGATACCCTTTCAATATTTCTGATATTAACCTTTGTATTTTGCAGTACTTTATATCTGTCACTATTTCTCTGCATTGTAATTTAGATGAATGTATTTTATACATTTTTATTAGATTTCTACCTCAAATGGTATTACAGAATATCCATCATTGCAAATTGATAATAATTATATAATAATAATAACAATAATAATAATTCTGCGATGTGACCAGTGAATATTCTGCTAGTTTCAGTATAAATCTATTTGTGTGTTCTGTTTTTAAGTATGATTATCATTTACTTCTGTGAAATATTATAATAAAACATGGAAAGTAATGTGGAGCTTGACATTTAAAAACAAAATGCTTAGATATATTAAAATGTACAAAAAAGAATGAGGAGTACTTGTGGCACAAAGACTCCTCGTTCTTTTTGCTGATAAAGACTAACACGGCTATCACTCTGAAACAAAAAAGAATGGCTATCAAAGTACAGTTGCCACGTGCACTACTATCTAGGGCAGGGGTAGTCAGTTATTTTTGTCAAGGTCCAAATTTCTTGGTCCTGTCTAGTTAAGGTTTTGATTCCAGAGAAGAAAATAAAAACAACAACAACAATGATAATAATAAATAATAATAATAATAATTAAATAAAAAGATTTCAGGGTCCATTCAAAAGCATCTGGCCATCCAGGTTTGGCTCGCGTCTGCCTGATCGAGGGCTAATCCTACAAAGAATAGTCACTGTGGCCCAAATTCTGATCTGAGATACATCATTGTAAATCTTCAATGGATTTACTCCAGTGTAACTGAGAGCAAAATCTAGCCTTTAGATATGAGCATTTGAATTTGAATAGTCCTCTGCACTAGATATAAAGAAGTTGGAACATCCCTTTTAGTTGCCATTGCATCTGTTTTAGCTTGTGTATCTTTGGAGTAAGTATGGTTAGATGTTGTGATTTGAGGTTTGTTCAACTTAGTATGGCAAACCAAAATGTCTGGAGCTCTGGTTCTGCAAAGAGAGCCGTGGGGGTGGGATGGAGGGAGGGCAATTCCATCACAGGCAGCCTTATTAATCTTATTTGGGGCCCATTCACAGGGTCCTATTTACAAGATGAGGGCACTGCTTTACCGCATTATATCCGAATTCGTATTATATCGGGTCGCGTTATATCGGGGTAGAGGTGTATTTCCAATGGAAACTCCAGAGAGAATTTTAGTAGGCAGATCTCAAGTTACAATTTGGCCAAGACACAGAGTTGGCATTGCTATTTTTCAAAAACGTTATTGGATCTTTAATGGCCACAATAGGTCAGGACATTGTTGCTCTATGTCTCAGGTTAAAAAAAAAAAGTGACAGTCCCCTCTAACTTCATGCTGAGGGACTAGTTCAATACTAAGTAAGAGGACAGATTGCTCTTTACTGAATCACCAGCACCACTTCCTGCCTCACCTAAAGGCACTTTTAGAAGTCTCTCATACAAGTATTGATCCAGCTAGGCCTATTGGGTTTGTTAGCTCTGAAGTGTTCCTAGTCCATGATGACTTGGCTGCAAGATAAGAGTTAAAGGCACATAGTAAGTTTCTAATTATAGACCTTAATTTTAAATAAATTATAAAATCATGGAGGATTAAATGGATGGATTTTTCAAAATCAGACAATTAACTAAATACAATTATACACAAACAGGAGAAGCAAAACACAAAACAGAAAGGCTTCTCGATCACGTACCACTTTTCATGCAAGCACTGTCTGAGAAGAAAGCTCCCTGACAAGTATTATGGTACCATTCTGGAGAGATTGAAGTTACTAAAGCACAGAGCACTGGCACAGGTTAAACCAGTTTGTAAACCCAAATACTTTTTCCATGGGGCAGCTTTGCAGTACAAACACTGATGCATTGACTAATTGGTGGGTGTCAAGGCTGATTCACCACTCTGCCACTTTGAGTTCAGAAGGTGGGGGCCCGCAAGGATTCTAAAAATTAATACTGGCCACTCCAGGCTGATATTAAACTCCCAAAGTTACAGCTTTTCTCTGACCTTGGCTGGGTAGATGTTGTCACCACCCAAGTGTAAAAAAAAAAAACCCTTCGGACCCAGGAAGGCGCACTTGGGAATTCCTTCCTATGGGGTACCCTCAAGCCCTTTTACCACAACCCCCTCTGGGGAAGAGCTGAGAAAGAAAACAAAGGAAATCAGCTGTTGCCACCAGCTAATTAAACAGGATATACACAAACCTCTTAGGACACAGAAAAAAAACAATCCTGTTCTTTAAAAAGGTAAATTTCATTAAAAACAAAAAGAAAGAAAATACATCTGGAACTTAGGCTATTGCTAGATTTTAAAAGAGCAAATATAATAATTAAGCATCAAGAATGGTTTTCTTGAGGTCCAGCTTAATGGTTGCAAGCAAAACAAAAGCATTTGGGGGTTACCACAGAGGAGTCCACGAGCCATAAAGAAATAAAAGAGATTAAACCTAATTGCATCTTCCTAGACATTCCCTGATTTACTTACATATCTGGGGTTTAAAATAAGTAGTTACTAGGTATGATTTGATGATTTTTCATACCTGGTTTAAAGCTTCTTACAGCATTGCTGCTCTGTGTCTCCTCTCACCCGAGGACAACAGACAGACAGACAAAGGGAAAGTTTTTGTCCCAATTTTTAAAAGTTCTAGCCCTCCCATTGGCTCTTTTGGTGAGGTGCCCACTCCCTTCTTTTAACCTATGGGTTTTTTAAAATCCTTTGCAGGTAAAGCAAGTAGAGAACAGCTACTAACAGGGATTTTATAGCTAACTGGCTGGCTGGGTGTCCATAAAGGGGAACTACTCCCCCCCCTTCATTTATCACAGTGGGGAAGCTTAAATACTTTCTTTCCTGTTTTATCCTCCCTCAAAGAGCAATCACTCCTATACACTGTCCTTTCAACTGAAAAGTCAAGAAGAAAAATGTTGCTGCAGATCACAAATGCAGTTTTTCAGCTGCTTGATGTCACCAGGAGCTAGTTTTGAATGCACACAAACACTTGAACATAGCTAGATCATCTTTCTAGCATGTCCCCATTGTGAAGATTTGAAAAGACTAAACCTGAACCTTAAAAGGTACGTACACCAAGGAAAAAAACAGCAGCAGAATACTTCTCCCATCTCCCTCTCCATCAGGCTTTCCTTAAAGAGAAGAAATGATTGCGCCATTCCTGGTGAAATATCCTCCATTTGTTAAGCTGCATCTGTAGGGAAAAACCTCATCCACACTTTTAATTGTTTTAACCCTATTTTTCTGTTTCTACTTCCCAGATCATCTAATACAGAGGGACTACCCTGGTTCTGGTGTGGACCAAGATCTGGAGATAAGAGTACAACCCATATATTGTAGTTCTCAGGACACATGGTAAAGCTGTCAGCCGGAGACACAAAATATTAAATTCAAGGATTAACATAATAAAGACTTTAATCAGCAAACAAAATAATAACTGGTTAAAACAATATATTCTGAAATTGCAGTTTGGGTCATACTATTGAGAAGCTATTTGTGAGCATGAAAAAACATACTTCACGTTTTCATGTAGGGACTGATCCAGACCCCAATGAAGTCAAAAGACAGCTTTAGATCCCGCCCTTAATATGTATTTCATAACCAGGGCCAGCTCTAGGTTTTTTGCCGCCCCAAGCAAAAAAAAATTTTGGCTGCCCCCGTCCCAGCCCTGGGCTCCTCGCCGCTCCCCCCTGCTGCCCCAGCCCTTGGCTCTCCCCCACCACACACACCTCCTGCCACCCCAGCCCTGGGCTCTCTCCCACCCCCATCTGCACCCCCCTTCCGCCGCAGCCCTGGGTCACTGGTAACTCTCTCCCACGGCAAGTCATTCAGCAGGAATTTTAGATGTGCACAGAACACAGACAGGATTAGTTCCCATATGGTTACAGAACTGCAGTAAAGTGGAACAATTTTCAGCTTGTGTGACTGGAGGATATCTGGATGTATATTATAAGACTGTCCTACATAAACGAGGAAAAGTTGAGGTGCCTTTATTATTCTTTTGTTCCACTCTTTCTTTCTATGGGGAATTTGCCAATGCAATATCACTGTCTTCCTTTTAAACAAACAAACAAAAAAGGCAATGGCTGAAAATAGCAATTCCAGTCCTAATAACCACTGGGAACCATTTCTTGCTCAATTTTATCCTACTTTTTCTACAGCAAGTTACAGTGGATCAGTATATTTGATTTGGGAGAAATGAAGTAACAACTGCCCAAACTGAGCGTGAGCACTCCTGAATTTTGAGGTGTTCAAATCTGGAAGGCAGGTGCTGGGGGGGAGACTGTGGCTCCGCGGGGGAGCACGGCAACATGTATGCAGCAGTGTGTCTGGCGCTGCGCGGAACCAGACACGCTGGTCTGAGTGGAACGGTAAGGGGGCTAGGGTAGGGTTACCATTCGTCCGGATTTACCCGGACATGTCCTCCTTTTTGTGCTAAAAATAGCGTCCGGGGGGAATTTGTAAAGCGCTCACAATGTCCGGGATTTCCCCCTCCCCCGGCACAGCAGAGCGAGTGGCTGGGAGGGCTGCAGGAAAGTCCCGGGCTGGACTCCGGAGCAGCTGGAGAGGAGCTCCGCCCTGCATTCTGAGCAAGTGTCTCAGCACAAAGTGCAGCCCTCCCCTTTTGCAACTGGGAGCGGTTTCTGCCATGCAGGGTAGCAAAACGGGAGCGAGAGCACTTTGTGCTGATACAAGGGCAGCTCTCCCCTGCAACCCGGTCCGGACCAGGGACCGGGTTTTGTTGTGCAGGGCCAGGGACCGGGTTTTGTTGTGCTGGGGAGCTCAGCCACGTGTCCGGCTCGCACAGAGCCCAACACCCTGTTCTGAGCAGCAGGGTAAGGGGGGGCAGGAGAAGGGGCAGGGAGGTTCTGGAGGGGGCAGTCAAGAAACGGGGGGGGCTTTTTGGGGGGAGTGGAGAAAGTTTTGGGCAGTCAGGGTACAGGTAGGGGGTAGGGTCCTGGTGGGCAGTTGGGGGGGGGGTCTTAGGAGGGGGCAGTCAGGGGACAAGGAGCGGGGGGGGTAGGGGGCTGGGAGTTCTGGGGGGGAGCTGTCAGGGGGCAGGGGTGGGGAGAGGGATCGGAGCAGTCAGGGGACAGGGAGCAGAGGGGTTTAGATGGGTTGGGAGTTCTGGGGGGGGCTGTCAGGGGGCAGGAGTGCGGAGAGGGATCGGAGCAGTCAGGGGACAGGGAGCAGAGGGGTTTAGATGGGTTGGGAGTTCTGGGGGGGGCTGTCAGGGGGTGGGGAGTGGTTGGATGGGGCGTGGGAGTCCCAGGGGTCTGTCTGGGGGTGGGGGTGTGGATAAAGGTTGGGGCAGTCAGGGGACAAGAGGCAGGGAGGCTTAGATAGTCCTGGGGGGCAGTTAGGGGCAGGGATCCCAGGAGGGGGTAGTCAGGGGACAAGGAACGGGGGGAGGGTTGGGAGGTCAGGGGGGGTGGGAAGTGGGAGGGGCAGGGGCGGGGCTAGGGCGGGGCTCCTCCCGTCCTCTTTTTTGCTCGCTGAAATATGGTAACCCTAGGCTAGGGTGTTGGATGGGGCGGAGGTTCGGGGGGGCAGTTGGGCAGGTAGAAGGGGGGGTTAGATGGGTCAAGGGTTTTGGGGGGGCAGTCAGGGGACAGGCAGCGGTTGGATAGGCATGGGAGTCCCAGGGGTTTGTCAGGGGACAGGTAGGGGGTGGGGTCCTAGGGCAGAAGTTGGGGGGGGTCTCAGGAGGGGGCAGTTGGGGACAAAGAGAAGGGAGGCTTAGATAGGAGGTGGGGTTCCAGGAGGGGGCAATCAGGGGACAAGGAGCAGTGGCGCTTAGATAGGGGGTGGCGTCCTGGGGGGCAGTTAGGGATGGGGGTGATCAGGGAGCAGGGCGGGTTGGATGGGTTGGGGTTTCTGTGGGGGGCAGTCGGAGGGAGTGGATGGTGGCAGGGTGGGACTACCCTCCCTCCCGTGGAGTGTCCTATTTTTTGAAATATGGTATCCCTACTCACAGCACAGCTCTCCATTCACAGCAGGCTGCAGCATGAGGTCTCAGCTACCTCACTCCCTCCCCCTCTTTCCTGTTGGTAGCGGCCAAGGGAATGCTGGGAAATGTAGTTCTTTCCCTGCTCCAGGGCTGGCTCTATAGGCAGGGAGCTAACCAAGGAACTACAGCTCCCAGGGCCCCCTGTTGATTCTCAGCTCCCATACTGGATCCTGCCACCCCTGCAAATGGGCTGCCCCAAGCAGGTGCTTGCTTTGCTGGTGCCTAGAGCCGCCCCTGTTCATAACTTGAAATACCAGCCCTGAGCTATGTCTCTTACAGAGATGAGTGATATTTTATGTCAACTAGGCAATATTTTTCATATTACCTTGATATTTGCCAGATATAAACTTCGCTATTTCACATTTCCCAGCTCAAAACTAATTCCAGAGACCTCTAAAAACAAACAGCAGAATGACAAAATTTACTTAAATCCACAAAAAACAATAGAGGGTTCTGGGAGTCCTCAGCTCGGGAGTTGAAGGCACTTAGCACCATATATAGATCACTCTTTCTTGGATCTCAGAAGAGAGTATGAGGTGGCCCAGAATGGAAAATCTCGCCAAATTAAAGCCATATGTTGACAAATAAACATTACTCTACTGAATTAAATATAAAAAGAATAGAGTTTATTTTACATCTGATTTTAAAAACTTGCTCTACAATTTTCATGTGTTTTAAGTGTACTCATTGTTTTTTCTTTTAGTTCATATTCTGTGCAAAGTATTTTTATCCAGCAAAGTAGGTAGATGCCATGCAAAATTAGATAATAAACACATTTAGGCTCTCTTCCTGGAAGCACTTACACACATGGTTAATGTTATTCATAGGAATATTCCTATTAAAATCAGTGGGACTGCTCATGCCGCTGCTCATGTGTGAATAAAGTTAAGCGTGTGGGCAAATGTTTGCAGAATCAGGGGCTCACACTTTCTGCATAAGTTTAATTTATAAATATAGGTTTTGGTGAGGAGAAAAAAGTGAACCAAAGTATTTTGAAAGGAAGAGACAGATCGGAATAAACAGAGTAGAATTTCTTCCTTGTAATTAGTCTGTAATCTGAATACTTTGTATATGCTGCAGTGCCCTGCCATGGCATGAAGCAGAATTTTTTCCCTCCTCAGTAACAAATAGTATGTGATTCAGTGAAAGAAAGTATCTTTAACAATCTCATGACTTTTGGGCAGCAGTTCTTCAGTGTGAGGAAAGTATTGCACCAAGCTATCTTCTCTCCTCCTTCCCCTGAGTGATTGAAAACACAAATAAATAATGTAAGCCAAATTTTGTCCTCAGTTCCAATACAAGTGTCCCAGGAAAGTCAATGGGAGCTGAGTGCAAATGAAAACATGTCCCTTCAAATTAAATGTTCGTTTCTCCATGCCAGACAGTAATTAACATTTAATTTGCCACTTGAATTCCCTAGATAACATTTGTCAAGTACTTATAATAATGTAAAGTGCTTAGTATTGTTCTGATACACAAGAGCTAAAAAAAAAAAAGTAATTTTCTAGTATATTTACAAAGAGAACCATTCTGAAATTCTTTTATTAGCAGTAATAATGGTTTGCATTTATAAAGTAGCTCTTTCCAAGAGCGTAAAATTGCTTTTACACAGGTAAGTTTTATTGTGGGGAATCTGAAACACAGAGAAGTGACTGTGGAATCCAATTCTCAATCCTAGTCCCCTGCTGTAACCACTAGGTAATGTAATCTCCCTGCTTTCTAATACAGATACCGTGGTATTGTATAAACTAAAATTATGTTGTATTCCCAAGTTACTCTAAAGCAATGTGGTAACTTCTGAATATGTTTTTCATTTTGATCATGAGAATACAATAGCATCTTGCCAATCAAGCCTGTTTTCTCTCTAGCCTATGTGGTAACCCGTTTTGTGTAATACTTAGATGATTCATTGGGTCTCTCTTCCCGAAGCAGTTTGAAAAAAAAGCAAACAAAAAGTTTACTGGCCAAAATATTTCCCTGCATTGCCAGATATTATGTTTCAAATTAACAGTTTAAGCAAACAAATCTGGCTGAGGACACTAACCATATTAAGGCGATGCAGCCAAACCATTCTGTTAAATAAACTGTCTCTTACACCTCCACATGCTACAGCTGAGTCAACAAATCCAGACACTCATCTGAGCTTTATCCATTATGCTCACTAAATGTTGTCATAAGTCCATTGTGGCTGATAATGCCATAAAAAAGGAATCAAATGCAAGTGAATATGAAGTCTTACTCTAATAGGAAAACAGGTACATTACAGTCAATTTATTGAAGCATAGATTTTTAAGAGACGCTTACTAGCAGCCTTATGAAGATGCTTAATAACCATCTGAAGTGAAGTGAAGTGCTGAACTCTCGCAGCTCCCAAGAAGACAATAGGAGTTAAGGGTGTTGAGAATCTCACACAACCAGGCCCAATGATTGTACTAAGTTTTCGAAGAATAATTTAAACCCCCCTCCCCTCCAAAAAACCTCAGCATAGTGTTATGAATTGGGATTATTATTATCTTTAAACTTTGCCTAGGAACTGTAATGCACTTTGACAAACTGTGGGCGCATCCCCCTAGGGGGCGCAAAGGAAAGTTTGGAGGGCGTTTGGAGGAGCCAGGGCCAGCCCCAACGCGGGATGGGGAGGGAGCGCCACCCTGTCCTGGCCACAGCTCCGGCCCCAGCTGCACCTCTGCCCCCATTCCCTCTCCATCCCCAGGACAGCTCCAACTCTAGCCCCAGCTCCTCCCCAGTTCTGCCCCCAGTTCCACCGTCAGCATAAGCTCCTCTGCTGAGCCAACTGTGCAGTAATGTTGGGGGGATTGGGATAGAGTCCATTACTGGTAAGGAGTGGGGGACGGGCCAGAAAAGTTTGGGCATCTCTGAGTTAAGGGCTGTTATAAAGAGGATAGGGATCAATTGTTCTCTGTGCCCACTGAGGTTAACACAAGAAGTAATCAAGAAGCTTAATTTGCAGCAAGGGAGATTTAGGTTAGATATTAGGAAAAAATTTCTAACTATAAGGGTAATTAAGGTATAAGGGAGGTTGTGGAATCCACATCACTAGAAGTGTTTAAAAACACATTGGACAAACATCTGTCCGGGCTGGTCTAGGAATACTGCCTCAGTGCAGGGGGCTGGATTTGATGACCTGTTGAGGTCCCTTCCATCCCTACTATGATTCTATTACATCCACAACTAGAATGTCAGTTTCAGCTTCTTGTCTAAAGGTAGTCAAATGGCCAGATGTTTAGTGGTTCGTTCTGTATAAGCCCCCAAACATTCAGTTCCAAACTTAACTAGCCTAACAACAAAAATAATTTTTATTTAGAACAAGCAGAAATTTCAGACCCTATCTGTCCCTTTTTATAATTAACGTCCTAATTTCAAAATTATTTGACTGAAGTACATTATAAGCTGTGGTTTAAAAAATGCCAGTGATTTTAATCAAATTCAGCCTTGCAAGAACAATTTTAAAAGTTGGATCATATTTTTATTGACAAGCTTGATTAGCCTTTTTTGTAGTTGTGCACATATAGTGTAATTAGAATTAAAAGATGTGGAGCCCTTGCAGAAAGAGGATGAACAACATCCCATATAAGTGCAGCAATTAGGGCATTCTTTATAAAGGCTCACAAAACCACAGGTTACATGGGAGTTTGTACTGGCACAAAATGAAAACATTAGGAAGTACAAGATCGAAACAAACAAGCTGAGCCTGTCCTCATTGAATTCAATGGATAATTCTCTGAAAACATCCACTCTGTTTGTGGCAGCAGTCAAAAAAGCTAACAAAATGTTAGGGACCATTAGGAAAAGGATAGATAATGAATGGAGTAGAAAAAGTGAATAAGGAAGTGTTATAAACCCCTTCACATAACATAAGAACTAGGGGGTCACCCAATGAAATTAATAAGCAGCAAGTTTAAAACAAACAAACTAAAGGAATTACTTCACACAACACACAATCAGTCTGTAGAACTCATTACCAGGGGGTGTTATGAAAGCCAAAAGTATAAATGGGTTCAAAAAAGACTTAGATAAGTTCATGAAGGATAGGTCCATCAATGGCTATTAGCCAAGATTGTCAGGGATGCAACTTCATACTCTGGGTGTCACTAACCTCTGCCAGAACCTGGGTCTGGACAACGAGGGACGAATGACTTGAAATTACCCTATTCTGTTCATTCACTTTAACGCATTTGCCACTTGCCACTGCTGGAAGACAGGATGCTGGGCTAGATGGACCATTGGTCTGACCCAATGTGAGGTTCATATGTAAAACTTTCAAAATGCAACAAAAAATTATTACCGAATTGACTACTGCAGGTATCACGCGATGTTTTTCCCTATCCGAGTACAAACATGAAATACAATGTAATGCAAATTGAAGGTAAATATAGAACAGACAGTTCTGATGCTTAAAAGGGTAAGTAAAGAGAATAAAAAAACAGCAACTCAATGGGAGTTTTGTCTCAAAAACAGCAGGAGCATGGCTCCAATTTTTTGTTCATTTTGAATAACCCCTCTTTTATTTTAAGTAAAACATCTCTGCAAGTTAATATAGTGGAACAACCAGAATATTTTAACGGAGATTAGAAAGAAGGAAAGAAGAGACTCAAAGACTCAAGTAGAATCATAACTTGTTTGCAAAAATCATTTTCCTCAAACTATTTGTCTCTCAATTTCCTGCTCCATAGCTCAGTTTGTCATTTGGTTACAAACAGAGAAATGCATTACAGAGGTAGAAATTAAGCCTCTGATATACTGTGGAGCAAAGCTACACAAGTTATACAATTTTCAAAACAGCATGCTTCCAAATGGAGAGATTTGAGAGAGACAGCCAAGTCCCACAAAAATTACTGTAAATAGCATTTCATGGAAAATATTCCAAGTCTGACCAGAAAAATATTTTAAAATATTTTACTTTAGGGGCTACATGCTATTTAATTTATTTCTGGCTCTTACGTAAGTCTCCATTCCTACCAAATTTTACTGCTGCGAGTAGTCCTCATTCATGCAACTAGTCCCATTGACTTCAACAGTATTACATGCTTGATTAAGGACTGCTCACATCAGTAAAGTTTGTAGAATCAGGCCACAAAATGGCATATTTAATCTCCATCACTCTGCTGACCTTTTCACTTACAAAGAATGCAGCCCAGCTTCACTTTATCTTCATTTTAAAAAGGGGGAGCTGAAGAAATTTAAGTGTCCATCAGGTAGATAACCCCAGTAGTAAGGGTTTTGTCCTAAGAAAGAGTGGGCTTGGAGTCAGGAAACTTGAGCTTTGTTCCTGGCTTTGCTGCTGACTTACTGTGTAGTCTCAGGCAAATTACTAAAACCTCCCTTTAGCTTACCCAGCTGTAAAACGGAGATAGTTACACTGTCAGAACTGCAGATGGTAAACGATGAGTCTTGTCATCACTAGATTTTCAGACTGGATGCGAGAGAAGCCTCAGACATCTTGGCTGAAAAATAGCAGTGTTGTTTCTCCACATGCTTTAAGGTTCCAAAAAGCAGTTTCCACAACATGTGCAAAATATCTGTTGTTTTTCCCCCTCACATTCAAATGGATTAGGCCTGCTCCTTCTACCCACCTCTCTTCTTTTCTTCCCCCCTTCCTCTTTTTTGCTTTTTTACATCCTTCCTGTGCACTCTTTTCCTTCTGCATCTTGCTCGCACTCCCCATTCCTCCACTCACCAGCCAGCTACATGCTGCTAGCAATGATAGGCATCCACTCCAGGCTGAGCTGAGTGCCATGATATCCAAAGAAACTCCTAGACTAGGGGTTTCTGGAGCCTGCAGCCCTGTACATGTGATCTCCTCCTTTCCACATGAGAGCAGGGAAAGAAAGTGTCTTCCGAGGAGCCATCTGCCACTTCACCTGCAAACGAAGCAGCACATTTACAAGGTATGGGAGTGGATCTTGAGTCCTACAGATTTATTCATCCCCATTGATCCTCTCCTCTACCCACGCTACACCTTTAATTAGTTTGTTGCCCCTTCCCTGCCATGGGCTTCCCAGCAGACTGGGAAATACTAAAGTATATTATAGTGTGTTTATTAAAGGGCCCTGGAACTGTCATGTTTCATAACAATGCGAACCAATGTCCTTTCACTAATGATATGGGAAGCCCTGTTTAAAGTTTTTAAAGTGTTTGTTGGGCTCTTCCTAAAGCAAACCACTGTTTTGATGTGAAATAAAAAAGCAGCCCTCTGAAATCCACACTTCAAATGCTGATTTGTTTGCTAACAATAAAGTCAGGCTAATTCAGGGCTTACTTCAATGAATTGTATGTTATGACTGTCATCTGCCAATTCTGCAATACACACACTAGGGTTCTTTTATATTTGTAGGGAGAACTGATGAGACAGAAAATGAGTTTTCTTTCAATTCTTTGGGAAACATCAAGTTTACAAGAGCAGGGCAAAAATCTCTCATTAATGTGAATTTGCAATTGGGCTCAGTCTTTGGTCATTTTGCAAACCTCAGCCCAGCCTTGAAATATTCCTCGGATGAGGTTGTTTGCTTGGCGGCGAAATCTGGAAACAGCTTCTCCCATAGATGCCCATCTTCATTCACCTCCAGAGAACCCGAGGGCTTTCCCCATCTGCCTTAAATATCTTCAGGCAACTCAATGGCCTGCTCCCCTCGCCAGTCCTTCATCTTCAAGTTGCATGGCATCTTCCATTGCATTTCCTTTACACAGTCTTTCTAAAAAGGGGCCACCTATCATAAGCCACTGCATCCCCAATCGTTACAGGGTCTTCCAGTGGGCAAGATGTATTGTCCTGCTAATATCCCAGAGGGAGTAATGCTCTACCGGGATTGAGAAAAATCTGCAGCAGTTCCTTAGTTACCATACTGTTTTGGGCCTTTTTTCCCCACTCCATTCACTATTCAGTGTTTTCTCCATCTATTCTCTACCATACAATGGGGGGGAGGGAGCACACCAATGCGCCCTCCAGAAAATGTCTAAAGAAAAACCAGGTGTTCTGATGCTTGGTGGTGATGGAGGGGTTTTGTGTCTGAGGCAGAGATGGAACATAATGGGGCATGTGGGCAGCTGAAGGGAGAAAGAAATTGTGGCATGGGGTTTCTTTTCTTACACTCAGAGCTCCAAGGAAATCTACATGCGTTAGTTTTTTTTCCACTGTGTGCAAACCAAACTGCAGCATCAGTGCAAAAACCAACTCTTTCCGGGTTCACATAGCCCCAAAGTGTCCTTTATATTCAAACTTCTTCTGCAAGCAGCAAAGCATACGGCATGATACAAGAGAGTTTTCTCCTCATCCAGTGCCAATCAAGCTATGTTTTTGTTGCTATGGTTTTAATAGACAGTGATGGTTTCTTTCCTTATCTGGTACTAGAGTTTCCATGGTACACTGTACAGCACATTTTCTGAGAGTACAGATTGCCTGATTACTCCATTATGCTGACATTTCTATATATCACAGAGTTAGAACTGCTGTCTGGCCAGAGTTAGAACTATTATCTGGTGTGCTATGTGATACAGAGAGCGTGAACAAGTATTTATCTGTGAGGTCCACAGCCTTATAACTTTTCCAAACTCTTTTATATAATCCCTTCACGAACCATTTTTTTCCCCATCATTTTTGGACTGCAATATATTCTCCCTTCAGTAAATGCATACTTCAAAGGCAAAAAAATAACTTAAGGAGATATATATAGGTTTCAGGACTGGTTATGTTCAGTATGTATTTAGGAATAAGTCTATAACATAAATGAGTCAAGAAACACCTCCTACCATAAACACCTTCCTCAGAGGCAATTCCCAGAGGATAAGATTTAATAATACTTGCATTTATAAAGCATTTTTCAGGATCTCAGAACATTAAGAACATGAATGAATTTAGCTTCACCCTGTATTGTTATGCCTATTTTACAGAGGGATTAAGTGATACCTAGAGAAGGTAGGTGACTCCCCCAGTAGCACTCAATGGCAGAGCCAGGAATACAGCACAAGTCTCCTGACTTCCAGTCCTGTGCCTTAACAGCAAGACCCTCCTTAAGGAAAACAGTTAATATAAAATAAAACCTATTTCCACAAGCCCTGAATCCACTGTCACAGATGAGCTATTTCCAAGGTGTAGGAAAGTTCAGTTCAATAACATTCACACTTTTGGCAGGTCCAAAAATATCTGCCCTCAGTTATACCTGCCTTTGACACCTCCTATCCAGACATGCCAAACCCACGGAAAAAACACAGAAATTGGGCTTGTTTTTGGCTTCATTGGCTTGTGAGTAGCTTGTTGGTTAGTTTTTGTAGCTTGTTTGGCTTGCAGCTTGTTGCTTTTTTGTTTGTTTGTTTGTTTGTTTTTTTTGATCGGCTCCCAGTAAGCAGGGGAAAGGGGGAGAGAGAGTCAGTGGAGCACAGCAGGCCCACCACAGTCCCAGACTGTACACTGGGGAGATCTAGTCACATAGAGCATTGGAGTTCTTAGGGGTTGGCTTGCTTTGGCCTTGTTTTGAAATGGGATTAGCTTGATTTTTGGCTTATTGTGAACGTCGGGGCACTTATTTACCGCCTGAAAGTTGGCAACTGTGCTCCTATCTGGATTAAAGCAATGTAATGTACCTGGGCACACAGCCATGAGCCCTTAGGAAACGCCAGTTAGTACAGAATACTACAGAAAGTCTCAGAAACACAGGCTACCACAAGCACATCAAACTAGCCTTTCTCTCCTTACACTGGCTTCACATAGAATATAGAGTTAACTTCAAGATCTTGGTCCTTATCTTCAAGGCACTCAAGGCCTATCTAAAAGATTGCCTAATGCTCTGGGATGAGGAGGGTGGCAACTTTGCTCCTTTGGCAAAATGGAGTTTTCTACTCTAAGGGTATGTCTACACTACGGGATTAATCCGAATTTATATAATTCGAATTTTGGAAACAGATTGTATAAAGTCGAATGTATACGGCCACACTAAGCACATTAATTCAGTGGTGTGCGTCCATGTACCGGGGCTAGCATCGATTTCTGGAGCACTGCACTGTGGGTAGCTATCCCATAGTTCCCGCAGTCTCCTCCACCCATTGGAATTCTGGGTTGAGATCCCAACGCCTGATGGGGCCAAAAACATTGTCCCGGGTGGTTCTGGATATATCCTCCCCCCTCACCAGGGAAGCAATGGCAGACAACCGTTTCGCGTCTTTTTCCTGGGTGAATAGTGCAGACGCCATACCACGGCAAGCATGGAGCCCACTCAGCTCAAGACAGCAGTCATGAACATTGTAAACACCTCGCGCGTTATCGTGCAGTTTATGCTGAACCAGAACCTGCAAAACCAGGCAGCGAGGAGTAGGCTACGGCAGCGAGAGTGATGAGGATATGGACATGGAATTCTGTCAAACCGCTGGCCCCGGTGCTTTGGAGATCATGCTGTTAATGGGGCAGGTTATAGCTGTGGAACGCCAATTCTGGGCCCAGGAAACAAGCACAGACTGGTGGGATGGCATAGTGTTGCAGGTGTGGGACGATTCCCAGTGGCTGCGAAACTTCCGCATGCGTAAGGGCACTTTCTTGGAACTTTGTGACTTGCTTTCCTGTGCCCTGAAGCGCCAGAATACCAAGATGAGAGCAGCCCTCACAGTTGAGAAGCGAGTGGCGATAGCCCTGTGGAAGCTTGCAATGCCAGACAGCTACCGGTCAGTCGGGAATCAATTTGGAGTGGGCAAATCTACTGTGGGGGCTGCTGTGATGCAAGTAGCCAAAGCAATCACTGAGGTGCTGCTACAAAAAGTAGTGACTCTGGGAAATGTGCAGGTCATAGTGGATGGCTTTGCTGCAATGGGATTCCCTAACTGTGGTGGGGTGATAGATGGAACCCATATCCCTATCTTGGCACCGGAGCACCAGGGTACCCAGTACATAAACCGCAAGGGGTATTTTTTAATGGTGCTGCAAGCACTTGTGGATCACAAGGGATGTTTCACCAACATCAACGTGGGCTGGCCGGGAAGGGTTGATGATGCTTGTGTCTTCAGGAACACTAATCTGTTTAAACGGCTGCAGCAAGGGACTTACTTCCCGGACCAGAAAATAACCGTTGGGGATGTTGAAATGCCAATAGTTATTCTTGGGGACCCAGCCTACCCCTTAATGCCATGGCTCCTGAAGCCATACACAGGCAGCCTGGACAGGAGTCAGGAGCTGTTCAACTACAGGCTGAGCAAGTGCAGAACGGTGGTAGAATGTCCATTTGGCCGTTTAAAAGGTCGCTGGCGATCGTTACTGACTCGCTCAGACCTCAGCCAAACCAATATCCCCATTGTTATTTCTGCTTGCTGTGTGCTTCACAATCTCTGTGAAAGTAATGGGGAGACCTTTATGGCGGGGTGGGAGGCTGAGGCAAATCACCTGGCTGCTGATTACGCGCAGCTAGACACCAAGGCGATTAGAAGAGCACACCAGGAAGCGCTGTGCATCAAAGAAGCTTTGAAAACCAGTTTCATGACTGGCCAGGCTACAGTGTGAAATTTCTGTTTGTTTCTCCTTCATGAAAACCCGCCCCCTTTATTGACTCATTCTCTGTAAGGAACCCACCCTCCCCCTTCCCCCAGCTTGCTTTCAAAGGAAATAAAGTCACTATCATTTAAAAATCATGTATTTTTTATTAATTGATTATAAACATAGGGAGAGAATCGACAAGGTAATCTGGGTGAGGTTTGGGAGGAGGATAGGACGGAAGTAAAAGGCCACTAAAAAAATTCAATATAATGACAGCCTTTTGCTTGGGCTGTCCACTGGGGTGGAGTGGGAGGGTGCACCGAGCCTCCCCCCCCGTGTTCTTACACGTCTGGGTGAGCAGGATATGGAACATGGTGAGGGGGGAAGGAGGTTATACACTGGCTGCAGTGGCAGTCTGTTATCCTGCTGCTGTTTCTGAAGCTCCACCAGACGCCGGAGCATGTCCGTTTGATCACGCAGCAGCCCCAGCGTTGCAGCCTGCCACTCTCATCTCGAGCGTCCCTCATGACCTCACGTTCACTAGCATTGTTCCTAAATTTAGATACGTGCCCTTCCACTCATTCAAATGAGCTCTTTCATTATGGGTGCATTCCATTATTTCCGTGAACATCTCGTCTCACGTCCTCTTTCTCCGCCGCCTTATCTGAGATAGCCTTCGGGAGGGAGGAGGGAGGCTTGAAAAATTTGCAGCTGCTGGAGGGAGGGTTGAAAAAAAGGAGAGAAGTTTTTAAAATGATACATTTTACAGAACAATGCTTATACTCTTTCATGGTGAACAACACTATTCACATTACATAGCACATGTGATTTCAGTAGAAGGTCGCATTTTCCATCTTAATATTGAGTGCCTGTGGCTTTGGTGTTAGAGAGCACAGATGCAGGTCCGGGCAACAGAATTCAGCTTGCATGTGGCCATGGTAAGCCATTGTCTTTCGGCTTCTGCGCCCTCCTTTCCCACATACCAAGCAAAGCCCGTTGACTGCTGCGGTTTTCCTGTTAACCTTCAGCAGCAGAAAACAAACTAAACCCTCCCCATCCAATTCTCTGGGATGATCGCTTTATCCCTCCCCGCACCACGTGGCTGGTATCAGGGAAGATCCCTGCTAGCCAAAGGCAAAAAGCTCAGCGCCAATTCCACCCCCTCAGCCCCCCCCTCCCCCCCCACACTTGGCTAACTGCAGGGAAAGATTTATTTTCAGCCACAGGCAAACAGCCCAGTAAGAACGGCCACCTCTGTCCCCTTAATTAAATTCCCGTATTTCAACCAGGTTACCATGAGCGATATCACTCTCCTGAGGATTACACAGCGAGATAAAGAATGGATGTTGCTTGAATGCCAGCAAACACCGGGACCATACGCTGCCAGGCTTTGTAATGCAATGATACCAGATTACTTGCTGCAAGCATGGCGTGGTCAAGTGTCCTACCATGGAGGACGGAATAAGGCTGCACTGCCCAGAAACCTTGTGGCAAGGCTTTTGGAGTACCTCCAGGAAAGCTTCATGGAGATGTCCCTGGAGGATTTCCGCTCCATCCCCAGACACGTTAACAGACTTTTCCAGTAGCTGTACTGGCCGTGAATGCATCCCAAGTCCTCAGGGCAAAGTAATCATTAAAAAAAGCTTGTTTTAAAAGCAAGTTTTATATTTTAAAAGGTAAACTCACCTGAGGTCCCTTCCATGGGGTCATGGCCTTGGCTTGGGAGGGTTGGGAGGGTACTTCACTCAGGCTGAGAAAAAGATCCTGGCTGTTGGGGAGAACGGAGTGCTGGGTGCTCTCCACAAGCTCGTCCTCCTCCTCCTCTTCCCCGTCCGCAGAATCCTCAGGTGTAGCTGATGAGATTATCCCCGCCTTGGAATCCACCGTCAGAGGTGGGGTAGTGGTGGCGGCCCCCCCTAGAACTGCATGCAGCTCGGCGTAGAAGCGGCATGTCCGCGGCTCTGACCCGGAGCGACCGTTTGCCTCCTTTGTTTTTTGATAGGCTTGTCTGAGCTCCTTGACTTTCACGCGGCACTGATCTGAGTCCCTATTGTGGCCTCTCTCCATCATGCCCTTGGAGATTTTTTCAAAAGTTTTGGCATTTCGTCTTTTCAAACGAAGCTCTGCTAGCACTGAATCCTCTCCCCATATAGCGATCAGATCCAGTACCTCCCGTATGGTCCATGCTGGTGCTCTTTTTCGATTATCGGCCTGCATGGTTACCTGTGCTGATGAGCTGAGCTATCTGTGGTCACCTGTGCTCTCCACGCTGGGCAAACAGGAAATGAAATTCAAATGTTCACAGGGCTTTTCCTGTCTACCTGGCCAGTGCATCCGAGTTCAGATTGCTGTCCAGAGCGGTCACAATGGTGCACTGTGGGACAGCTCCCGGAGGCCAATACCATCAAATTGCGGCCACACTAACCCTAATTTGAAATGACAATATCGATTTTGGCGCTACTCCACTCGTCGGGGTGGAGTACAGAAATCGATTTAAAGAGCCCTTTATTTCGAAATAAATGGCTTCATTGTGTGGACGGGTGCAGGGTTAATTCGATTTAATGCTGCTAAATCCGAATTAAAGTCATAGTGTAGACCAGGCCTAAGGGTCAGGCTTGCCAGTGCAGAAGACAAAGCTTTCTCAGACCCGAGTCCAAACAAACTCCTGCAGGAACATCTTATTGTCACCAGCTTCTGTTCCAAGTAAAATGCATCCTTCTCAGACCCACGTTTTCTAACAAACATATAAAAACCTTTACAGAATGGAATAGAACAGAACAGAGCATTCTGGCACTATTCCTAACCCAAATAAAGCAGGAAGTTAGAGAAACATCACAAGAAATCCAATTTTTAATCAAATTTCTTGTCGTACTTGACAGATCCAAGAATTTTACTTCAAAACAGCATCCAGTCTTTCTAGTTCAACTATTAACCTTCGGAGGGTTTCCCATAGCTAATCAAGAATTCACTTAGATTACAACCTACAGAAGAGTAGAAAATTAGTACTAACACATATAGGTAAATTGCTGGTGTCCCTGGAAAGAATGAAGTAAGCAAAATCTAGACTGAGGTGCACCACATTAGATTCATCTGACTGGACTACAAAGCTCTTCAAAGTCAATGGAAAGATTCACATTGACTTCAAAGGTGGAAGAACAGGCCCCATATTTTCCATCCAACTTGTTGTCAAAGAGCTTCCCCAAAGAAAGAATAAATGATGAGACTCAGATGGTGATGGTGAATAAAGTTCCAAGTCAAAATAAAAAGTGTTCTGTGATAATAATTTTAAAAAATTAGAACTCAATCTAGAGGCTCCTGTATAGACCTAACAGAAAGCCTAAGGTGTGATTAGGGAGAAAAAACATCCTACATCAACCCAGCAAGACTAAATTTTAGTCCAATAGGGCTTTTCAATCATTTGGAATATTTCCACACAGAGCAATTAGTATATACTATATAATAATTTAATTTTAACTGCAGATTTAGAAAAAAAATGTTGCATCCCACAAAAGAAATTAGAAATAATTGGCAAATTCCTTTCACCACACTGCTGCTGCTGAGGACTTTATATCTAAGGACTATGCATTTATTTATAAGTGGAGGGTTATCCTTATAACTACAGGTGTACTATTGCAGTTTTTACACACAGGATGCAAGTCAATGAAAATTTGAAACAAATGGAGCATAGTTTCTTTTTAACAAAAATAGACATCACCAAAAAGTGCAGACCCCATTCCTGAAGATTCAGTGAGTCCTGCAGGGAATTTCCCTTAAACTGTGTTTGCCTGCACAACAGAGGAGGACCTAGCAGACTGTCGGGTAGCTGCAGCATTACTCGATACTTTACACTTCCTCTCTTTGGAAGAGCACTCTCATTTAGAAGAAATGTCCTGTCCACTCATCATTATTTCTGATCATCCTCTGACTGTCTGATGCATGATACCACTGCTAACAGTGCTGCAGGCACATACAGCCATTTAAAGACTTCTTAGTGAGTCATTTTTCCAATGATAAACGTTTCTTTTTTGAATATATTACCAGCAGGGCCAGCTCTAGGATTTTTGCCGCCCCAAGCGAAAACAATTTTGGCCGCCCCCACCCCCCGCATTTTTTTCTTACCCCACCCCTGGCCCCGCCTCAACTCCGCCCCTTCCCCAAATCCCCAGCCCTGCCTCCTCCCCCCAGGCTCTCAAGCCTAGGAGGGAGGGAGGGAGAGGGAGAAGCAGCGCGTGCACTGCGGCCACTCAGGGTCTCCCCCTCCCTCCCAGGCTCTCAAACCCGGGAGGGAGGGGGAGATCCCGAGCGGCCGCGGTGCGCAAAACAGCTGATTTCACGCGCCGCTGCTTCCCCTCCCTCCCAGGCTCTCAAACCCGGGAGGGAAGGCTGGTTTGAGAGCCTGGGAGGGAGGGCGAGCAGCGGTGCGCGAGCGGCAGCAGCAGAGGTGAGTTAGGTGAGTTAGGTGAGTTAGGGCGGCCGGGGCACATTTTTAGGGGCGGCATGGCCCACGCCAGAATGCTGCCCCTAAAAATGTGCCGCCCCAAGCACCAGCTTGTTTTGCTAGAGCCGGCCCTGATTACCAGGCAACAGAAAATGCCTAAAAGGAGGGTCACATATATTATCTGACTTCTGAGCCTGCACATTTTACAGCCCTGTTTGCTTCCTTGTTAAGGATCCAATCCTACCCCTTAAATCAATCACAAAACTCATTGACTGCAGTAGGTTCAGGATCTGGATCTTGGTGAGAATACTAATTTTATAATAGTAGTAGTAATTATAATACTTTGCACTTATATTGTCACTTTTCCCAAAGGACCTCACTGCACTTCAAAAACATTAATTAAGCCTAGTCACAATATGCCTGTGAGGCAGGTAAATATCACTATAATATATAGATGAGAGGCACAAAGCAAATGATCTGCCCAAGGTCATATACATCAAACAGAGATGAGAATAGGACCCAGGAATCCTGACGTCCAGTGACTTGTTCTAACCACTAGGCAACACTTTCTAGCAAGATTCTGTTATAAAGAAATGTGCTAGAAAATAGTAGATTCATTGGGTACTAAAAACTGCTCACAGATTATGGGAAAATGCATCACAGTTTAGGAACTTTCTTGATCATTTATCAACTAACTAAAAACTTGAGGTTTGTTGTGTCAACTACCTATTTGTATATGATTAATATAAACTTTCCAAAGAGTATAATATAGCTGTCTTTGATTACAAGGTATAAAGCTAATTTTAAAAATATATTTTGTTTCTCTCAAAGTGGGGAGGAAGGTTAGTGTACAAATTTTTTTTCAATGGCCGAGATGACCATTCAAGAGAGCAACACGCTTGAAAGAAAGGTTTTTTGTCTTTATCTGAGGGTCTTTTTCACTCCTAACTTTTTGTTCCTTTGCTTTTCTTCCTTCACCTTAAATTCAGTACTTTAGAGAGGATTACTCAGTGTTCTGTTATGGACCAGACTGTACGCTGTGTTCCACTGTGTATCGGACTTAGCTTTCCTCTGCACGATCCACTCCAACCTTCAAGGATATGGAGGAGCAGGAGCCCTACTGTGAAATAACTCCATTAAGAAGATCTGTGGTTCACTCTCAGCTCAGCTATATACTGCCAGCAATACCACAATCAAAGTAATGTATTCTTTTGAGTCAATTTCCTTCTCAGTGAAGGTCCTGCATGATGCAAAGTGAAACCAAATAGTTCCAAATAAAACCAATCCCCAACCCTAACCCAGCTCCTCCCCACACACTTCCATCTATGAAATATTAAAAGTTGCTACTCACTAAACAATGTATGGGACCTGCTTCACGGTAGTATGCAAATACTTTCTAACGAATAAGAAAGCAATAAAGGTCAGCCCAGATCTGAAATGAAAATCAAAACATGAGAAGCTTTTCTTCAGCTATTATGAGCCAGATCCTCCGCTGACAGAAAAATGATGAAGCCTTAATAGGGCCCTACCAAATTTTCGGCCATGAAAAGCACATCATGGACAATGAAATCTGGTTCCCCCTCCTCCCCCCATGACATCTGGTTTTGTATGTGCTTTTACCCTGTACTATACTGATTTCATGGGGGAGACCAGTGTTTCTCAAATTGGGGGTCCTGACCCAGAAGGAAGTTGCAGGGGATCACTAGGTTATTTTAAGGGGCTCATGATATTGCCACATTTACTTCTGTGCTGCCTTCAGAGAAGGGTGGCTGGAGAGCGGTGGCTGTTGGCCGAGTACCCAGCTCTGAAGCCAGCACCCCACCAGCAGCAGCGCAGAAGGGTGGCAATACCATACCATGTCACCCTTACTTCTGTATTGCTGCCAGCGCTGGCTCTGCCTTCAGAGCTGGGCTCCTGGCCAGCAGCCACTGCTCTCCAGCTGCCCAGCTCTAAAGGCAGCCCGTCACCTGCAGCAGTGCAGAAGTAAGGATAGCAATACTGCAACCCCTCCTACAATAACCTTGCGACACCCACACACACACAACTCCAGGACCCCTACTATTACAACACCATGGCAAGCAGCTGGAGGAATGAGCAGGGTGCCTTCTCCCTCCCCCAGGGTGGGAAGTGAACTCATACGAATGCACCTCTGAACTCTGGGTCCATTGACCAAGGAAAACCATTATGAGTGGGTGCAGTGGAGGGAGAAGGAAGGGGTACATTAAAGAAACATTTGTTTGTTGGCCTATGTTTTAGTGACTTTGCTCCAGAATGCTAGATTTGTGACTGGGGAGCTTATATGAATATACATTTCCTAGTAGGCCAAGATTTTTAAAATGCATTATTTGCCAGTGTCGTCATCGCACAGTGTTGCTATCTCGAGCGGTTATTATCTTGGGGAGGTTCTGCACTAAACATTTTTATTATATTATAATTACTTTTTCATAAGAATATAAGAATGGCCATTCTGGGTCAGACCAATGGTCAATCTAGCCCAATATCCTGTCTTTCAACAGTGGTCAATGCCAGGTGCTTCAAAGGGAATTAACAGAACAGGGCAATTATTGAGTGATCCATTCCCTGTCGCCCACACCCAGCTTTTGGCGAACAGAGGCTAGGGACACTCAGAGCATGGTGTTGCATTCCTGCTGATCCTGCTGATAGCCATTGATGGACCTATCCCTAATCCTGTTGTAGTTTTGGCCTTCACAACAACGTCCCCTGCAAAAAAGTTCCACGGGTTGACTGGGTGTTGTGTGAAGAAGTACTTCGTTTTGTTTGTTTTAAACCTGCTGTCTATTAAATTCATTTGGTGAGCCCTAGTTCTTGTGTTATGTGAAGGAGTAAATAACACTTCCTTATTCGCTTTCTCCACATCAGTCAAGATATTATAGACCTCTATCATATCCCCTCTTAGTCGTCTCTTTTCTGAGCTGAAAAGTCTATCTTATTAATCTCTTCTCATATTGAACTGTTCCATACCCCTAATCATTTTAGTTGTCCTTCTCTGTATCTTTTCCAACTCCAATATATCTTTTTGAGATGGGGTGACCAGAACTGTACATAGTATTCAAGATGTGGGCATACCATAAGTTTATACAGTAAAAGTGGAGGAGCTTGGTTTGCCAGACTGATCAGCAAACCAATGCTTACAACCTATGTGAAAAGGCTGCAAAACACTAAGCCTCTGGACTGCACTGACATACAGAAAATCTTATAAGCCAGTCACTGTGAAAGCCAATTTTAGATATACTTCATAAGGCTGTTAAGACACCACAGTTTATGCAAACAAACATGGCTGTCACATCATGCTTTTTATTTAAGCAAGAGCTATCACACACTACAAACTGGAGGCCACTGTTACGTGCATTGTCACTTGTTAATCCTTAAATTGGACACTAGTTCTGACCAAGACCAGCAAATGCTCACTATCTTTCTGTAAGAAACTCAACTGACTGGTTAGAAGCATGCAGTGCAACAGTGAAAGACTCAGCAATTGAAAAAGAAAAGAACTCTCTCACCGCATTCAGCAAATGTGCATACATGTCTAATGAATGCACCGATTCAAATTGATATCAAGTATTAAGTTATTGCATATGTTATCTTGATGTCAGTGGTAGGCCAGTAGATGTATTTCTAGATGTTCAGGTTATAGATGACACATCGTCTGCATCTGAGATAACCCACAATTTAGAAGAGTTAAATGCTTGTAAAATGAACCCCAAAGAGATGGCTGCTTGTGCATTTGATGGAGTTGCAAACTTCTCTGGAAGACATGGTGGAGTATAAGCTTTGCTCAGAGAAAAGTGTAACCCTAATCTCTCCTATACACACTGCAGAGGCCAGCTATTCCAACTACCACTAGTATGAGCTGCAGAATTTTCAAAAGACATTAAAAAGGCCATAAATGTAATGTCTTTGTTATATTCTTTTTTTCAGCAACAGGCCAAAAGGACCGAATGTCTTAGAAAAAATAGAAGATACACTGGGACTGAAATTCAAATGAGTCTAACCTGGGAAAACCCACTGATCCTTAGCTGTTGTCTTAAAATGACAGCAATCATTATTGGCTTTAGAAAGTATCTACCGAGATGGGACAGATCTAAGGTAGTGAGGCTGGTGGACTACTTTTGCTACTAAGTTCAGAGAACAGATATAATTTAGAGAATTTTTTCACTTCAAGGTCCCAGAAACAAAGACAAGGTTTTCATCTCGAGGCCAAATGACCAAAAACATCAAGACACTTGATCACGGCCTTAGATAGACCAAGAGACTACCTACACTTGACCAGAGCCATTGCCATTCTCTCTCTTGTAAGTCTACTGTTGAAACCACTTGGTCATTAAACAATGCCATCCAGGCATCTGCTACAACAGTAGTAGATCTTTGTCCAGAAATAGAAGCTACGCTTGGATTAATCAGAGAGATATCCATGGAAAATGTACTGGAAGAAGCAAAGACTTCAGTTCAGAAGTTGACTAATTAAGGTACTTATATTGACTCCTTAAGTGAAGAGGACAAAAAGGTGTTTGTTAAGCTAGCTGAAAAAGAACACAGACTTGATTCTTACATATCTACAACAGTGACTTCTGGATTCTACTCAACCTCTGCATAGCTTTTACTGATCCCTGTTTTACAAAACACCGACAGTTTGAGTGGTGTGAGGAACTACCCTCAATGGGGCTGCTATGTGATCAGGACAGAATAAAGAATTTGAACACAGAGTGGAATATCATATGATGAATGAATGAAGATTTGACTGCAACTTCTTTCTCATCACTAGGGGTTCAACACAATCTTTGTGCTATGTTTCCTGGGATGAAAGAAGTAGGAATTAATCTCTTGCTACTCCCAGTCACAACAGCTACAGTTGAGCATTATTTTTCCTCATTGAATAGAATTTTGTGTTCTGAAAGAACTTGCCTTCTGCCTGATCATAAGCATATCATGAAAGACTGGAGGTACTGGATACACGATAAGCTATCAAAGATGAATGCACTGCTTTCGAGAAGTTCATTAACAGAGTTGTGCAAAATTACAAAGAACCAAGAAGGATATAGATGTAGTTCTTCATAGTAGGATTCAGTAGCCAACTTTAATTTGTATGATGATTTTAAAACATGAGTTAACTCTAATGAAATGGTTGTGAAATATTTTAGTTTTTACTATCATGCCATACCACCCACCTTTGCCCTCAGGGTCTTATCCCTTGTTAGCCATCACCCCTCCCCCCTTGATATTTGAACACACCCCCTAATTTCAATTCCTGGGGAAAACACTGCCCAGTCTCCTTGTCCAACCAATCCAAGCTGCACCTCCCCCACTGCCATCTCCAGTGTCCTTGTCCAGTTGTCCCAGTCCATTCTCCTGCCCTCAGACTCAGTCTTACTTGATTTTTTGTCCCAAGATGCTCCTTTCCCTCTCCCAATGTGGCTTTTGTCCCCCTTCCTACTCTGTGCGGCCTGCAGCAAGCAGGGGGTTCACTAAGAACATAGCAGAGACAGGCTCTCTGCTCTCAATTCCAGGGCTGGGTCCCACATTGGAGCAGCTATTACAGGGAAAGTCTGACTTTGGTCCTATTGTCCTGGATTTGTGGCATGGTCATTTGCTCTGTGAAGAGGGGGTATGCACAGTCTGTTCACACACAGGAGCTGTGAGGAGATGAGACACATTCAGTCATATTGTGGGGATGACGCATGGGCAGTGTGGTTGGAATTAGGAGCTGAGAAAGGCTGAGTAATGTTCAGATTTAGCAGCTAAAATCTCTGAAGTCTCTACTGAGTATGTGCCAACAATAATTTTTCAAACACTTATAAACTGGACAAATTTGGGCAGATTTTCATGGGAATGGCAAAAGACACATCCCTGACAAATATCAGAGGGGTAGCCGTGTTAGTCTGAATCTGTAAAAAGCAACAGAGGGTCCTGTGGCACCTTTGAGACTAACAGAAGTATTGGGAGCATAAGCTTTCGTGAGTAAGAACCTCACTTCTTCAGATGCAAGTCATCTGGTTCTTACCCACGAAAGCTTATGCTCCCAATGCTTCTGTTAGTCTCAAAGGTGCCACGACCCTCTGTTGCTTATCCCTGACAAAGGCTCTGCCAGATTTCAACTACCTGCTCCAAAGCTATTCAAACACTAGCAACATTTTTTAACATGGGTAAAACAATGCATGTTCCCCAGCCTTGTTCTCTTGTTGTTTTCCAAGACAATTCAGCTTGAGGCAGACATCCAGCATGGAATATTTCAGCTCAAATGGCTTGGTAAAGGGAAGGTCCTCTCATGGATTCGTAACTGGGTAAAAGATAGGAAACAAAGGGTAGGAATAAATGGTCAGTTTTCAGAATGGAGAGAGGTAAATAGTGGTGTCCCCCCAGGGGTCTATACTGGGAACAGTCCTATTTAACATAAATGATCTGGAAAAAGGGGTAAACATTGAGGTGGCAAAATTTGCAGATGATACAAAATCAAGATGGTTATGTCCCAGGCAGACTGAAGAGCTACAAAAGGATCTCACAACTGGGTGATTGGGCAACAAAATGGCAGATGAAATTCAATGTTGATAAATGCAAAATAATGCACATTGGAAAACATCCCAACTATACTTATACAATGTTGGGGTCTAAATTAGCTGTTACCACTCAGGAAAGATCTTGGAGTCATTGTGGCTAGTTCTCTGAAAACATCCACTCAATGTGCAGCGGCAGTCAAAAAAGTGAACAGAATGTTGGGAATCATTAAGAAAGGGATAGAAAATAAGACAGAAAATATCATATTGCCTCAGATAAATACATGGTATGCCCACATCTTGAATAGTACGTGTAGATGTGGTTGTCCCATCTCAAAAGATATATTGGAATTGGAAAAGAACAACAAAAATGATTAGGGGTATGGAACGGTTTCCGTATGAGGAAAGATTAATAAGACTGGGACTTTTCAGCTTGGAAAAGACGACTAAGGAGGGATATGATAGAGGTCTATAAAATCATGACTGGGTTGAGAACGTAAATAAGGAAGTGTTATTTACTCCTTCTCATAACACAAGAACTAGGGGTCACCAAGTGAAATTAATAGGCAGCAGGTTTAAAACAAACAAAAGAAAGTATTTTTTCCACACAATGCACAGTTAATCTGTGGAACTCCTTGCTAGAAGATGTTGTGAAGGCCAAGACTATAACAGGGTTCAAAAAAGAACTAGATAAGTTCATGAAGGATAGAGTCCATCAATGGCTATTAGCCAGGATGGGCAGGTATGGTATCCCTAGGCTCTGTTTGCCAGAAGCTGAGAATGGGTGACGGGATGGATCACTTGATGACTACCTGTTCTATTCATTCCCTCTGGGGCACCTGGCATTGGCCACTGTCAGAAGACAGGATACTGGGCTAGATGGACCTATGGTCTGACCCAGTATGGCCGTCCTTATGTAAAGTTATAAGCATCTGAAAATAGAATCTTAAAATGGGAAGAGTTAGGCAACCTTAATAATAAATGATGCTACCAGCCCTGCCTAGAATTATAATACTGTAATTGTGATATAATACATTACACTTATATAATTCCTTACATGTGAATATCTCAAATTGCCTTAAAATGGTAATGAATTAACCCTCAACACCTCTGTGAGATAGATATGCCTATTTCATAATTGTGGACACATCAAGAATAGAGACAAATGACTGGTTTATGCTAGTTTAACAACTAAATCATGCTTTCCATTTTAGTACCACACTATGATGTGGTTTCCTTATACAAATATGGTTGTATTTGCTGTGGTAGTTGCTGAATATCAGTATTCTGGGAAGAAGAAGAACAAAGTTTTAAATGACCTTCTAGGTTCACACATCCCTAATGATCTATTATAAGGACTGTGTGAGCATGATCTTAGATGGCTATTATGGGGACCTTTTCTAGTTCACTTTTGAAAGAACTACTATTTTCCTGCTTTTAAGAGAGACAGCTGCCTTCCCAGCATGGTTCAGAGTGGACACAGAACAGCATAATTGGCTTACAGTATTTCTCTTCCCTTTTGTCAGAAGAGTGACAGGTTTGAGGCATCAGATGGCAAACAGTTTTAATAAGTGCTTTTCATTCAGACTAAATGGGTTTTCTGATAATGCAGTAGCCCCTCCTAAATAATCTCTACTTCATTTTTTAGTTTAGATTTTGGATGTCCGTTCCTTCCCCTACGCACCCTTGAATCCAGTTGCATTTCGAACAATGCTTTGTGTCTGTCTGGGACACCACCATCTTCCACATTCTATAAGCCGGAGGAAAAAACAAGATGAGAAAAAGGTGGGAGAGTATTCAATAGCTGGTGCATTAGGATTTACAATGGAGGATGGCCCCACTGACCAGAAAGTGCTGCACAAATCAGAAGCCAGGGCTAATGGAGTTGAGGCAGGGGCAGTCTCAGAGAAGCACATTAACCCACCTACTCCCATCCATCATTCTGAGACCAGTTTTTTCACTTATAAAAGGTGAAATAGGAGCAGTTAAATGCGGTTATATTTAAGATTTACAGGTGAAAAATTAAACTTCAAGGAGGGTCTGCCAACTGCCAGATTCTGGTCCACTAGAGGGCCAAGCAAGAAAAGGCAAATCAAAAAAGTTAGTATTCCTCTGAAATATAAACTGTTCAGCTGCCGGGCTCAGTAGAACTCCATGGGTAATGAAGTCTCTGAAGTTTTGCTTTCACTTCTAGAAGCTGAGCTAGGACATGTCAGATCAGTAAATCAAGAGTATGGGGAAAAAGAAAACCTAACTTTCCTTCCCTAGCAAATAACTCTCCAACACTTTAAGCTTCAGTGTCCAATACAGTCCACTACACACAATAGTTGTGTATTGAAAATCCCATTACAGTCAGTGGTAGATCTGCTAGTTGAGTACTGCCACTGTGGGAAAAAAAGAAAAATATTATGCACCATTCAGATCAGTCAGTGGTTCTTTCAGATAAAGGGTCTGTTTCTGGGCTTACACAGGTTTTACATTCACACCAATCCACTTCTGCTGGTCAAGTTACACCCCTGTAAATGAGAGCAGAATCAGGCCCAAAGGAGCCATACAAGGCAGCAGGTTGAGTGGCCCAAAGCGTGTAGTGCACACTCCTGTAGGGGGCTGCAAAGCAGCAGAGTGGAGTGCCTACAATCAGTTCCAGCAGCCCAGCATCCAAAGTGTAAAGATGGTTTGGCAATTAGAGAGACTTGGTGGGTGAGGTAATATATCTTATTGGACTAACTTCGGTTAAATAAAAGAGAGAAGCTTTCAAGCTTACACAGAGCTCTTCTTCAGGTCTGGGAGCAGCAGACATGGCACTTCTCCACGTTCACTCCGAGTCCTGCTGGCAACCACTGTAGGGGCTGAGGGGAGAACCCTTGTTCTATGGATGTCAGGCTTAATTAATCGCTGCACAGGAAACTAAGGAGAGTTTTTTTTCTATCCAAAGGTTAGTTTAGCCCACTGATTACAAAGGCAGAGGAAAGAGTTACGTAATTTAAGTAAATAGTCTATTTACCACTATTGATTTAGCTACCCCACTTTTCCTTCTGCATGCCCCACTACCACCACCACCACCACCATCACCATTTATAAGTTTATTTACATATTATGTATATTCATATTTAGGGCCAAATTCTTCAGTAGGCCCCAGCCTCTTTATGCCAATCTGGTGTTCCCTGGCCACAATAGAGCTGCAGGGGAACATGCTGGTTGGGAGTGTATTGGGGAAGAGAGAACACTCCTGGTTCGCCAACTATTTTTGATTGGCATACTAGCTGCTCAGGGCCCATTACAAGCCAGTGCAACTTGGAGCAGCCCTGAGGCTGCTCTAAGACACACAGGGGTCAGAATACAGAAAAACTCAAAAGAAGTGTAGGCATAGAGGAATGCAGGAAGGGAGTAGTGGAAGCTGTGGCCCTTACTATGTAAATGAGCTGATTTCATGATACGGCTGGTAGTTTCTTATTTAGAGACAGACAAACACAAATATGGCATCGCCAAAAATGCCCAGTCAACAAGAAGAACATGCCCTTGCTGATCAGTCATTCATGTTTAATTGCTTAATTAGCCCAATAAGCTTGCTTCAGTTGCATTAACCTTCTGTTATAACTTACATTTGCATGGGCTAATTGCGGAAGCATTCCAAACCCCAGCAGTCTGAAACGTGGTTAAAAGCACTATTCTGAAAGCAATTTTTTATGCCAAAAATAATTTCAAGATGTTAGAATAATGAACAAAAATAAACTTGCCATGGTTTCAATAATTTTTTTTTGCCAAGTCCTAGCTACAAAATAATAAACCCTACTAGCTAAATACCATTGAAATGAAGGTGCTCATTCAGAGAGAGCAGTAGATATGAAAAGGTTCTCAATCCTCCTACAATACTCCTCAATCCTCCTACAATACTCCCCACTGTTCCTTGTGGCAAGTCTGTCTCTCCACCTTTACTGTGACAACTCACAGCTCCTTACGAATTTTCCCCCTCTGCTCATCAGAAGTTATTTAGGTACAAAATATTTGCACACCTGCTTAAATAGCTAGATCTGGCCCCATGACTCTGTAGCCAGAGTTATATACTGCTAAAGGGAAGGAGACTGGGGAAGATTCTAGAAGAAGATCTACAGGACCAGGAGATGAGCAGGCACAGGGCCCCATAGAATTTACAGCCCCTGCAAAGAGAACTAAAATTCAAACAATTAAGGAACTGTATTATTTTATGTCAGTTTAAAATATTCAGTCCAATATCAGTGATTATTGCCTTTCTGTAGAATATAGCAAAGTAATTTTCTGGTGCCCAAAGGGGTATTGCTGCAAATAATGGAAGCATCACACCGCCTGCTGGAGTGGATACAGCCAAAATTATGAGAAAATGTGATAACCTCTCATTAAATAAATAAATTAAATTAAATTAATGGAGATATCCTATCTCCTAGAACTGGAAGGGACCTTGAAAGGTCATCAAGTCCAGCCTCCTGCCTTCACTAGCAGGACCAAGTATTGATTTTTGCCCCGATCCCTAAGTTGCCCCCTCAAGGACTGAACTCACAACCTTGGGTTTAAGCAGACCAGTGCTCAAACCACTGAGCTATCCCTCCCCCAATTAGCAGAGCATTACCCAAGCAGTGTGGGGCAGCTTGCTTAACCTCACAATGTTACCTGACAAATAGACTAGGATTACTGGTCTAGGATGTCTCTTGAAGACTAACTATAGGATAGTGCAGGGGTAGGCAACCTATGGCACGTGTGCCAAAGGCGGCACACGAGCTGATTTTCAGTGGCACTCACACTGCCCAGGTCCTGGCCACCGGTCCAGGGGGCTCTGCATTTTAATTTCATTTTAAATGAAGCTTCTTAAACATTTTAAAAACCTTATTTACTTTACATACAACAATAGTTTAGTTATATATTATAGACTTATAGAAAGAGACCTTCTAAAAACATTAAAATGTATTACTGGCACGTGAAACCTTAAATTAGAGTGAATAAATGAAGACTCGGCACACTACTTCTGAAAGGTTGCTGACCCCTGGGATAGTGCCACTGCAGGGGCTGGAGGAAGCCAGAGACTTACCCTGAGATTCTTTTCTATTGTAGCTCAGTAGAGCCCTTAAGCAGAATGCTGTCCCATCCAATGTCAAATAAATAGTTCAAAAACTGCACCCAGTGGTGAGCACCAGGTGGCTGACTAACTAGAATGGAAATCTTCTTGCGCAAAATAAAAGTAATACTCAACTTGTAAAAATGAAGAGCAAAAAAGCACAAATCCAAAGGTCTGGTGTCAAAAGAAGGAGAGAGGCAGGGTGTTCGTTTAAAGGAAGTATTTATAAAACTCTGACAACAACAAAACAGTTACTTAAAAGCTGAAACAAATAATTCAACAATCCTTTCTTCACAAAAGGGTAACAGAGGATGCTGGCTGAAAAACAAGCAGACAGTAGCTTTGAGAGGTGCTACTTTATTATTTGAGGGAATACCTCTCTACCTTTTTAAGATAGTATTGTAGGTTTTGTTCTTTTATTAGGTTTCCCCAGGATGACACCACAACAGATGTGGCCTTGATTTTCAATTACTTTTACACCCAGTTTTACCCCCTCTGTCAGAATGGTGTAGTGTAAATGAGGTATATCTCCACTGCACTTGGAGGTGTGATTGCAGCTTGTGTAGACATACCTGTACTAGCTCAAGTGGGGGCTTACCCTCAGGGCCGGCTTGGGGCGGCCACTCCGGACAGGGGCGGCAGGTCCAGCTATTCGGCGGCAATTCGGCGGACGGTCCCTCACTCCCGCTAGGAGTGAAAGACCTTCCGCCGAATTGCCGCCGCAGACCGCGATCGCGGCTTTTTTTTTTTTTTTGGTGTGGCTGCTTGGGGCTGCCAAATCCCTGGAGCCGGCCCTGCTTACCCTGGTGGGCCGCAGGCCAAAGGTTCCCGATGCCTGGCTTAGAGGAAAAGATCTGGGAGGCACCAGTGACAGCTTAATTAAAAACTTTGCTTAGTGTGCAGCAATGATAAAAAGAGTTAGGATGCATAAGGAATGGGATAAAAAAAAATAGTCAAAATAGCCTAATGCCATTAAGCGAAAATCAATTGTAGGCCATCACCTGAAATACTTTGTTCCATTCTGGTCCACCTATCTCAAAAGAATTCCTCAGAGACAAATAGAGCATTGAAAATGAGCAGAGGCATGGCAGATTATGTCTGGAGAGACCTAAAAGACTGAGAAGATTTAATTTAGAAACTAGTTAAGATGGGTTATGATGGAGGTACATAAAGTAAGACATAAGACAGAGAAAGTAAATCAGGTATTCATTTATCCTCCCATAATACAGGAATAAAAAGGAGTCATCCAATTAAACTGAAGGTCAACATATTAAAATCTTTTTTATGTACTGCATAATTAGCCTGCATGAGTAATTGACACAAGTGAATTCATTGGGTACACCTACACTGCAATAAAAGACCTGCAGTGTAGACGGCTGCAGCTGACCTAGGTCAACGTACTCTGTCTCACAGGGCTTGGTCTGCAGGGCTAAAAATTGAAGTGTAGACATTCAGGCTTAGGCTGGAGCCTTGGTTCTGAAACCCCGTGAAAGGGGGTGGGTCTCACAGCGTGGGCTCCAACCTGCCTATGCCTACACTGCAAATGCCTACACTGCAAATTTTAGCCCTGCAACCCAAGCCACACAAGCCTGAGTCAATTGACCCAGGCTCTGAGACTTGGTGCTGCCGTATTTTTATCGCAGTGTAGACATACCCAGTGAGACCAGGAGCTCAGAAGGTTTCAAAAAGGAGAAGACATGTATATGAATAAGAACATCCACCGTAACATCAGACAGAACAAAAGAAAAATTTAGAAGGGATATACACCCTCCTGCCTGATCCAAAGCACATCGAATCCAATGAAATATTTTCTGATTTCAGTTGGATTTGGATCAGACCCTCCAGGTATGTGACCACTAACTGATAGGGACTAGACAAACTTCTCAGGCCAAGTTATTCCATAATTGCCCAGTATGGGCAATTTCTTGCATCTTTCACTGAAGCATCAGATTCTGGCAAGTGTTGGAGACAGGATACTGAGTTAGATAGACCACTTCTCTGACCCAGCATGACATGTTTTGTAATTAAGGATGACTGATTCAATTCAGTGGATAAAATAAGATCTTTCACCAAAATTAAAAACTAAAAGGGTTTTTTTAGGTATGAAAAAACGTGATTAACTTTTGTTGCTGAAGTTGTTCACTGCGCCATCTCCTGGGTCCATCTAGAAACAGATCTACAAAAATACAGTGAGAAAGGTTATTCTTGTAACAATTCCCACCAGATCAGAAGTAGGAAAGACAAGAAATATGAGAAATCTGTTAAGGAACAGCAGTTAAAGAAGTTCAAGGAAGAGATTTAGCAACTGGCAGAGTTGCCATATTCAGTCCACACACAAAAAAGTATCAATTTCAAAACTATTTTTTCCAGGATCTCCTGCTGATTTGTGACTCCTAAATTTCACTTTGTTCTCAAAATCATCATTTCTATTTGGTAGAGAGTCCTGGTCTTTCCTGAGCCCGCAAACAAGGCATATACCCAGAGCATGTGTGTTCTCCAATCTGATAATTCTAATCTTGGCATTTTGGACTTTGTATGAAAGCAGTTGAAGCTCTTACTCAGTATTATACAGACTGCTCTGAACAGTGTCCAATTTCTGTGGTATCCATTTAGGACTTCAGGTTCCACTTGTATTCAAAAATCTTGCCCTCAAAGGCATGAAGTTTGAAACAAGGATTAATTTGCAAAATGTCAGACTTTCATCATGGTAATGAAAACATAGCAGGCCATAAACTAGCTAAAATAAAAGCTAAATCTCCAGTGTGGGGAGGGGGAGAGGTGATAACTGAAACCCAACACATCTGCTCAAATGGTGAACGAATTAACCATTTTAATATGATTTTTAATCATTCTGTATTCCATGTTTGTTTCTAATGCCGCACAACTTTTCTTTAGTTCACCTTCTTTGCTGGTTTCGTTTCCATGACAGTTGTTTGTTTCTACTTAGAGCTGGGTAACGGTCGAACAAGCCCAGCAAACTTCAGGTACTCCTAAACACATGGATGGTGGTCATGCCTGCCAAACTAGTTGCCAAGCCAGCAGATTCCACCATTTTGTGATTAATTTTTTATTGATTTTCATAAAGAAACAGACAAGGAAAAGTGCAAAAAGGCAAATGACTTACAGCTTATGTATGGTTTCAAATACTTCATGCTTGACAGGCTCTACAATGGAATTATGCAACTATGCAACTTGGCAAAGCTGCAAGACCAGACAATACTACATAGATATAACATGGGGGAAAGGGTAACGGTAATAAGAAGACATACCTGAATAGGGAGAGGAGGGGACTAGTCTGGGGGGTGAAAAAAAGAGGAGGGGTTAAGTAGAATGGAGGTCTATCATTCTTTGAGCCATCCACCATTTTTTGTTGCTGTAGAAGTAATGGCCTCAAAAGTGCCAATTCACTGATTCTGTTCCACACTATATTTCATCGCCTTCTAAAAGTAGTACTTCCAGGAATAGAATAGTGAAATGAAGGCCCCCTCCAATATTTGGCATCCTCAAAGGTAAGTAGGAACTGTGGGGGAAGGAAAAACAAACATGGCTGAGATTTTCAGTGGCAGGCCATTACTTGTTTATTTTCAGAAGGCCTGACTGTGTGCATATAGAAATAATAATGTGATAAAGTTCTCCATTGCCAAAAACTGTAAATAGTGCGTACTTGTAGTATGTGCATGTAGGAAACTCTCCAGCTATTTTATAACAAATTGTCCAGCTGAAATAGTACAGACAGGCAGCAGCAAATTAAATTATTGTAAGAACTTTCTTTTTGAACTATTTTAACTCAACTGGTAGTCTCTATAAGTCAGTGAAACATAGCCAATTAATGGAATAAGAGGCCTGAAAAAAGCAGTGTTGCTATAGATTTGGTGTCTGTATTATATCAGATAAGGCACAGAAAACTGGATCAATAGCCCTTATTTACACATGGTTGGAGCTGCTGTGCCCAGGAGGTATATCTGATGCCTAGTTAGGACAGGCAAAAACTCAACTGAAGAGGACTTCTCTGTCCATAATGGAGAATACCAAGAGAAAACTAAATATTGTACCAAACTCTAAACAGTTTCAGTGTACGACTGGACTGGACTTCGGATATTTTAGCATAACTCATTCCTTCCATCAGTACATGATAGAAAATTCTGATGATCTCTAGTTCTTGCAAAACAATCTTAAGAGCTTTGCCATTTGGCAAGTAATTATTTCAAAAGTGGGAGTGTTATCCAGGGTTTTCATAACCCAAAGCAGTCACTTAACCATTTCTTTCCAGGCGGTGTCAGGAATAAATCAATGGGGACATAGCTCCTTGGTCTGATAAATGATAGGTAAAACCATTCTTGTTTGTACCAAAAATTATTTCTATAAGGCAGGGGTGGCCAAACCTACTGGCCCTCTGAGCCGCATATAAAAATCTTCAGAAATTTGAGAGCCGGGATACACCTGCTGCCGGGAGCCGGTGCTCAGGGCTTCAGCCCCACTCCTGCTGATGCCCCGAGCCCCAGCAGTGCGCCCTGCAGGGCTGAAGCTGCTAGACCCCCCCCCCTCCCTGCTGGACAGAAGCCCCTACCCCACCTCCCTACTGCAAGGCAGAGGTCCTGAGCTCCCCTCTCCCAGTCTGGTAGGCGGAGAAGGGGGGTGGCACGGGGGGCTTGCAAGCCACACTTTAACAGTAAAGGAGCCACAATTTGGCCACCGCTTCTATAAGGTTTCAAAAACACACATACATCCTGTAGCAGTAGGTTCAGAGCATCCCAAACATTTATATTTACCCAAAGTCTGAGATGGTTTTGAGTGATCAGCAACCAGGCTTCCAGGGGCCCTCCTTCTGACCAGCCACTGGAGAGTTTAGTTGCCAGTTCTTTGCCCAAAGAAAAGCTTTCTCGGACTGCTCCAAAGCACACTTTCTAACTAAACTCTTTATAGATTTTGCCGGGACAAAACACAACTCGTAATAGCCCCGAACAGGCTAACAAATTTCCCTAATAGCAGCCAATAACAATTCATTATGCTTCTTATCAGTGAAGCAGGTTCAGCCAAAAAAAAAAAAAAAAAAAAACCACATCACCTTACAAACACAATCAGAATCAAGATCAGTTTTCCACATTCCCACCCCATCCTGCCCCGCTCTTATGAATCTGTCCTTTCACTTATCTATCCTAGTCAGTAACACTGCAGCTTGCAGCTGTTTTTGTCTGTCCAAGCAAGGCCAGATTTTTCTCCTGACTCTGTGGTGTCGTCACTTCCAGCTTAGGGGTTGGGGCAGGAGATGTTAAGTGCACAAGTTGGCTGTAGATTATATCAAATCCAGTTCTCTCACAACAGAGAGATATGCCTTGTGTAAGGGGCAGCATGAAAGAATGCAGACACATTTGTGTGAGAAACAAAATGGAAAAACGAGACCTGTCGACATTGGCAAAGCAGAGGGAAGGGCACAACGCAATAAGAAACAAGAGGAAACAAGTGGGGAGGGCCAGAGCTATGAAGGGCCTTTTAAAGTGAAGACAAGCAGCTTGAACTTGATGTGGTGACAGAGGAAGAGCTAATGGAGGATTTCAAAGAGCAGGTGACCCGAGGGATAGGTCAGGAAGATGATCTTAGCAACATTGTTCTGAATAGATTGGAAGGGGCAATTCAGAAGGCTGGAAAGTAATCAAGGTGGGAGATGAGGAGAGCCTGGGTGAGTTTTAACTGTAGGGATAGAGAGAAAAGGATGAATCTTAGAAATATTATGGAGGCAGAAGCAACAATATTTGGAAGCAAGGAAGAAAGACTTGGAGAAGGCCCTAGATAATTAGCCTGGATGACATCCAACAGTTGCCCAAGTAGTGGAGTAATATGGCTCCACTACAGAGACAGCCTTGCCTTCTGGCAACCTCGTGGTCTCACAAAGATAGTGTTCTTTCAGTCTTCATGATGAAGACTAAAACCGCTATTGTGAAGAAGCCCAGCAACTAAAAAAAAAAAAAAATTGCTCTTTTGGGAGCTTTTCAAGTTCATGATTTTTTAAAATAGTTATCCTACAGAAACCTGGAAAAACATTAGAAACTGTGGGTGACGTTCAATTTTTTAATGTAGTGATATCAATAAGGCTTTAAAGCATATAAAAAAAATCTAGAAAAAGAAAGATTTACCTTCTTGAAATATTCCACATGTGTAATGATCTCTGTATCCTGCTGAATTGCACTCTACTTTTAGTGGAAAACTCACTACAACCTGAAAAACAGAACCATTGGGTGTCTCTATAAATTACCTGGAACAATACCAATAACACTGGTCTACAATTTGAGAAGTCGTCTGCTTCAGAGATAAAATGTGCTATTTATTATGTATTTTGATGTGCTGAATTCAAATATGACAATTAAAACAACTGATTGGCTACTGTTTCTAAGATATTTAAGTTTTTACATTTTATGTCTATGTATATTGTGTAGATAGTAGAGTTTTAATCATAAATTGTAAACCTAGGTCTTTTCATGTGTTTATGGTTGCTTTACATGATAATATTTCACCTGTCCTGTTTATGTAACACTTTAAAAATCAGCAAAAGGGTTATATAAATAAAATGTATTATGAAACAAAAAGGCAAAAACTATTATGTACATAGTTTAGTCCTATTCAGTGTCTACTCGGCGCTTCTTGGCTTGTCTCTTGTATTCATTAAATGGAGCATCTCTTGTCACTGTCCAGCAATAGCCTGCAAGCATTGATGGGCTCCATTTGCCCTGATAGCTTTCGCCATTGTTGCAATGTCCTGGTGAAATCGCTCGCCGTGCTCGTCGCTCACTGCTCCGCAGTTCGGTGGGAAAAAAAATCTAGATGAGAGTGCAAAAAATGTATCTTTAGTGACATGTTGCAACCAAGGCTTGAGGAGGTTTTCCACCAACAACCTGTAGTTGTCTGCCTTGTTGTTTCCGAGAAAATTTATTGCCACTAACTGGAAGGCTTTCCATGCCGTCTTTTCCTTGCCATGCAGTGCATGGTCAAATGCATCATCTCGAAGAAGTTCACGAATCTGAGGACCAACAAAGACACCTTCTTTTATCTTAGCTTCACTTAACCTTGGAAATTTTCCACGGAGGTACTTGAAAGCTGCTTGTGTTTTGTCAATGGCCTCAACAAAGTTCTTCATCAGACCCACCTTGATGTGTAAGGGTGGTAACAAAATCTTCCTTGATTCAACAAGTGGTGGATGCTGAACACTTTTCCTCCCAGGCTCCAATGACTGTCGGAGTGGCCAATCTTTCTTGATGTAGTGGGAATCTCTTGCACGACTATCCCATTCGCAGAGAAAACAGCAGTACTTTGTGTATCCAGTCTGCAGACCAGCAAGAGAGCAACAACCTTCAAATCGCCACAAAGCTGCCACTGATGTTGGTCATAGTTTATGCACCTCAAAAGTTGCATCATGTTGTCATAGATTTCCTTCATATGGACTACATGACCAGCTGGAATTGATGGCAAAACATTGCCATTATGCAGTAAAACAGCTTTAAGACTCGTCTTTGATGAATCAATGAACAGTCTCCACTCATCTGGGTCATGAACGATGTTGAGGGCTGCAATCACACCATCGATGTTGTTGCAGGCTACAAGATCACCTTCCATAAAGAAGAATGGGACAAGATCCTTTTGACGGTTACGAAACATGGAAACCCTAACCTCACCTGCCAGGAGATTCCACTGCTGTAGTCTGGAGCCCAACAGCTCTGCCTTACTCTTGGGTCATTCCAAATCCCTGACAAGGTCATTCAGTTCATCTTGTGTTATGAGGTGTGATTCAGAGGAGGAGTATGGGAGAAAATGTGGGTCCTGTGACATTGATGGTTCAGGACCAGAAGTTTCATCCTCTTCCTCGTCTGGCTCAAGTGAGAATGATTCTGGTGCATCAGGAACCAGTAATCCTTCTCCGTGGGGTACTGGGCGTATAGCTGATGGAATGTTTGGATAATGCACAGTCCACTTTTTCTTCTTTGACACACCTTTCCCAACTGGAGGCACCATGCAGAAGTAACAATTGCTGGTATGATCTGTTGGCTCTCTCCAAATCATTGGCACTGCAAAAGGCATAGATTTCCTTTTCCTGTTCAACCACTGGCGAAGATTTGTTGCACAAGTGTTGCAGCATATGTGTGGGGCCCACCTCTTGTCCTGATCTCCAATTTTGCAGCCAAAATAAAGGTGATAGGCTTTCTTAACCATAGTGGTTATACTGCGCTTTTGTGATGCAAAAGTCACGTCACCACAAACATAGCAGAAGTTATCTGCACTGTTCACACAAGTACGAGGCATCTCTGCTCACTTTGGCTAAACAGAAATGTGTCCCTTTGCAAAATCAAACACTGACAAATAAGAGAGCACGACACTGTATGATTTCTAGAGCTGATATAGGGCAATTTGTTCAGCAGAGTGTGTAAGCTTCGTTATGATTGCATCATCCATGACTTCTAGGAATAACATGATGCAATTCATATCATGTATGATGCAATACCAGCTTCAGATTGCATCATTCATTGTTTTGCCTAAAAAGCAAGTGCTGTCCAAACCCAGTCATAGATTTATTCATAGATCCAGTCAAAGATGTATTTTAGTCATTTCTGGTTTAAATTGAGATCCCTTCCCTTTATGAGGGTATGTCTACACTATGAGAGTAGTTCGATTGTACTTAAGTTGAATATGTGGAATCGATATTACAAAGACGAACGTGTGTATCCACACTAAGGACAGTAATTTGACTTTGTGAGTCCACACTAACGGGGCAAGCGTCGACATTGGAAGCAGTGCACTGTGGGCAGTTATCCCACAGTTCCCGCTGCCCATTGGAATTCTGTGTCAAGCCCCCAATGCCTGCTGGGGAAAAAAAATGTGTCGAGGGTGGTTTTGGGAAACTGTCGTCATCCAACCGTCACTCCCACCCTCCCTCCCTGAAAGCGCCGGCAGGCAATCAGTTCACGCACTTTTCTAGTGAGTGACAGTGCGGACGCCACAGCACTGCGAGCATGGAGCCCACTGCGACCATCGCTGCACTTATGGCCATTGTCAACACCTCGCACCTTATCATCCACCTTTTCCAGAGGCAGATGTTGAGAAATCGGGTGAGGAGGCTACGGCAGCGCGGTGAGGACATGAAGTCTGAGAGTGGCACAGACCTCTCACAAAGCACGGGACCCCGCGCCGTGAACATCATGGTGGCAATGGGTCATGTTGATGCTGTGGAACGGCGATTCTGGGCCCGGGAAACAAGCACGGACTGGTGGGACCGCATAGTGCTGCAGGTCTGGGATGAATCACAGTGGCTGCGAAATTTTCGTATGCGGAAGGGAACTTTCCTGGAACTTTGTGAGTTGCTGTCCCCTGCCCTGAAGCGCAAGGACACCCGGATGTGAGCAGCCCTGACTGTCCAGAAGTGAGTGGCAGTAGCCCTCTGGAAGCTTGCAATGCCAGACAGCTACCTGTCAGTCGCGAATCACTTTGGCGTCGGCAAATCTACCATGGGGGTTGCTGTGATGCAAGTAGCCAACGCAATCGTTGAGCTACTGCTGTCAAAGGTAGTGACCCTTGGAAATGTCCAGGTCATCATAGATGGCTTCGCCGCGATGGGATTCCCAAACTGCGGTGGGGCTATCAATGGAACTCACATTCCTATCCTGGGACTGGACCACCAGGCCAGCCAGTACATTAACCGAAAGGGCTACTTTTCAATGGTACTGCAAGCACTGGTGGACCATAGGGGATGTTTTACAAACATCAACGTAGGATGGCTGGGCAAGGTTCATGACACTCGTGTTTTCAGGAACACTGGTCTGTTTAGACGGCTGCAGAAAACAACTTACTTCCCGGACCAGAAAATGACTGTTGGGGATGTGGAGATGCCTATAGTGATCCTCGGGGACCCAGCCTACCCGCTAACGCCCTGGCTCATGAAGCCCTATACAGGCACCCTGGACACTGAAAAAGAACTCTTCAACTACCATCTGAGCAAGTGCAGAATGGTGGTGGAGTGTACTTTTGGACGTCTCAAGGGGAGATGGAGAAGCTTACTGACTTGCTCTGATCTCAGCGAAACCAGTATCCCCATTGTTATTGCAGCTTGCTGTGTGCTCCACAATCTCTGAGAGCAAGGGGGAGACCTTTATGGTGGAGTGGGAGGTTGAGGCGAATAGCCTGGCTGCTGATTACGCCCAGCCAGACAGCTGTGTGATTAGAAGAGCCCAGCGGGACATGCTGTGGATCTGGGAGGCTTTGAAAGCTAGGTTCCTCAGTGAGCAGGGTAACCTGTGACTATTAAGTTTGTTTAAAGAGCAGCTGAACCTGCCCCTGTTTCTTTACCCACTTACTGTTGACTATCCTCTCCAGCTACATACCCCATTCACCCCGTCCCAGCCCCCTTCCAACATATGTTTAAAAATAAATGGAACTTTGTTAATGAACACTGTTTTCTTTATTAGGGATTTCGCGGTAAAGTGTTGAAACTGGGACACACTCTGTGGTGGGGAGCGGGTGTAGTGATGGAAAGAATGCTTCTAAACTCGAGGAATGACAGGCTCCTGCTCCTAGAGAGGTCTGCAGTGGTGGACTGGTTGTTTCAATGGAGCCTGCCCCCCTCCTTTTTGGGACTGTGTGCGGGGGGGCTATGTGACTTTGTGACGGGGGAGGAAGGTTACAGATCCCCTGCTGCGTGGCTCTGTGATCCAGGATAAGGACTGCAGCATAAGATCTCTATCTGCCCTCCCCTGACACAAAGTCACATGCCCCCCCATACACACACACACACACCCCCCGAACATGAAAGCCACCTCCCAGACTGACCAGGGTGCCTAGTGACTGCAATGTGTGTATGACCTTCTGCTGAACCTGCCCCCGTGTCTGTACCCTGGTAAAGGTGACTGTCCTCTCCAATTACCAACCCCTTTCCCCCCCCTTCAAACACACTCTCCCCTAAAAGAACATGATGGAAACAGTAATTAACAGAAATGTATCTTTTATTAGCAACTACACAATTAGGGGATGAAACTGGGACGGGGGCTTGGGTGAGGCGGGAAGGAAAGGACTTATCAAATTTTTGGGAATGAGAGCCTTCTGGTACTTGAGCAGTCTGCAGGGGTGGAGTGACAGTTTTCACGGCCCCTGCCACCCCTCCTCCTTGGGACTTTGGGTGAGGGGAATATGGGAGTTTGTGTCGGGGTAGGGCGGTTAGAGATAGACCGCAGCGGGGCTTTGTCCTCCTGCCTCCGGTCCTGCAGAACATCCACAAGGCGCCGGAGCGTGTCCGTTTGCTCCCTCATTAGTCCAAGCAGCATTTGAGTCACCTGCTGGTCTTCCTGCCACCACCTCTCCTCCTGTTTGCTGTGTGCTCACTGGTATTGCGACATGTTCTCCCTCCACTGGGTCTGCTGGACCGCATTGGCTCGGGAGCAGCCCATAAGTTCTGAGAACATGTCGTCCTGTGTCCTTTTCTTTCTCCGCCTAATCTGCACCAGCCTCTGCAAGGGGGATGCCAGGGTAGGTCGGGAGACAGTCACAGCTGTGGAATGGGAAAAAGGGAGTGAATTCCTTACAAAGATAATTTTTTGTGAACAATGAACATAGTCTCTCTCTGTGAACAAGACCATGCACAGCACCTATCACATGCGCACTCAGGACAAGGTCGAATTTTCAGCCTTCGCATTCAGTGCCTGGGGTCTTGCAGTGGAGATCAGACAAGCGGGGCAGGACAGCTGAATTCGGGTAGAAGGCTGACATGGTAAGCCATAGACTTTTGGCTGCTTAAAACTTAAATTATAGCAGTGCCCTCCTTTCATGTTCAAAGCAATGCTCCTATTGTTGGGCAATTCCTGCTGCCGGCAATCTGGCAAGCATGAACTCTGCCCCTGTCCCACCCCCTCGCGGCTGTCCCCGGGAAAGATCCCTTTATGCTGCCCCTCTCCCGCCTCCACCGCGTGGTGGTAAACTGCCGGTGACAGTTCTGTAAAGGAACAGGCAAGCAGTCCCAATAGTAACATTCCCCTAATTCTAAGCAGGTCACCATGAGCGACATCACTCTGCTGAGAATTTCTGAGACTGAGAAAGAATGCATGCTGCATGAAAGCCAGCAAAAACCAGGGCCGTATGCTGCCATGCTCTGCAAGGCAATGATCCCAGAGTACTTGATGATAGCCTGGCGAGGAAAAGTTTTCTACCATGGAGGACACAATAAGGCCACTCTCCCCAGGAACCTCATGCAAAGGCTTTCCAATTACCTCCAGAAGAGCTTCGTGGAGATGTCCCATGAGGATTTCAGCTCTATCCCCAGACATATAGACCTTCTTTTCCAATAGCTGCACTGGCAAGGACTAAAAAGTAGAGCGCCTAGGGCAAACAAATCATGAAAAACCCATTGATAATATTCCTGTTCTGTTCAAAATAAATGTTTACATGTCTAAAACATTTACCGACTAATCCTTCCCCTGATTCAGGGTCTGGGTTAATGCCTGGGGACGGTTGGTAGGGGATCTCTGTGAGGGTGATGGAGATCCTGGCTGTCTGGGAAATCAGCGTTGTAAGTGCTGTTGACTGCCTCGTCTTCCTCCTCACCTTCCCCATCCGCTAACATCTCCGAGGAAGCAGCCGTCGACAATATCCCATCCTCAGAGTCCACGGTCAGTGGTGGGGTAGTGGTGGCGGCCGCACCTAGAATGGAATGCAGTGCCTCATAGAAACGGCATGTCTGGGGCTGGGATCCGGAGCATCCGTTTGACTTTGGTCTTCTGGTACGCTTGTCTCAGCTCCTTGATTTTCACACGGCACTGCATTGCATCCCGGCTGTATCCTCTCTCTGTCATGGCTTTTGAGATCTTCTCGTAGATCTTTGCATTCCATCTTTTCGATCACAGCTCCAAAAGCACAGACTCATCGCCCCACACAGCGATCAGATCCAAGACTTCCCGATTAGTCCATGCTGGGGCCCTCTTTCTATTCTGAGATTGCATGGTCACCTCTGCTGGAGAGATCTGCATCGTTGCCAGTGCTGCTGAGCTCGCCACGATGTCCAAACAGGAAATGAGATTCAAACTGCCCAGACAGGAAAAGGGATTCAAATTTTCCCAGGGCTTTTCCTGTGTGGCTGGTCAGAGCATCCGAGCTCGGACTGCTGTCCAGAGCGTCAACAGAGTAGTGCACTGTGGGATAGCTCCTGGAGCTATTAGCGTCGATTTCCATCCACACCTACCCTAATTCGACATGGCCATGTCGAATTTAGCGCTACTCTCCTTGTTGGGGAGGAGTACAGAAATTGAATTTAAGAGACCTCTATGTCGAACTAAATAGCTTCGTTGTGTGGACGGGTACAGGGTTAATTCGATTTAACGCTGCTAAATTCGACATAACCTCCTAGTGTAGACCAGGCCTAACTCACTTATCCTCCGCCATTCCCAAGTCAAGGGTCATATATACTGACCCAATAGCATATCTTGAAAACTAGAGCCAATCAACAATTTTAAGCATAATTTTCGTTCTCAGTGACCCAAAATTAGTAAAGTTTGACTACATTTATTTCAGAAACATTTTGGCTGTAGAGCAGTGTAATCTGAGTACTGTACTGAAATTGCTTCTTTTGTTGTTGACTTGTATTGTGGCTAGTGAAACAAATGCAAAAATAGATTCTAAAAATGTAAAAACATATGACAATTAAAGTTAAGGAAAAACAAGGAGCTGGAATTTTCAGAAAGAAGCATCTGATGAAGAAGATGTAATGACTGGCAGTGTTTTAGAAATTAAAACTGATTATTAGAATGTCTCATGAACAGAGAGTTCTTTTCAGAGTTCTACAGTATAACAGAATGCAATTAGGTTTAATGGGCCTGATTCGCCTCTCACACTGGTGTAGATCAGGTAAAATTCCATTGAAGTTAATATAGTCCTTTGTTTATGTCTTAGTTTCATGCATGTTCTTTCCCTGTATCCAGAAAATATCATTACAAATGCTTTCAGCATAATATGTTAATTCTATATTTTTGACTTCTCACATTACATTCTTATCTTTCCACTCCTCCACTTTTAGGTCTATTTGTCACAACAATCAAAATTTAAATTAAAAGAACAGTAAAGTGTTTTAGACTAAACTCTTATCTGATGCATTCACAGCTATTAAGCAGCCATTTATCATAACGGTTTGTGTGGTTTTTTTTATTAGCGACAGCTAGTCAACACTATCTGCTCTTGTTGGATGAAGGTTGCTTTTCTCATACAGCAAAGCTAGCCAATGAGACATTCCATTTGTGAACAGTTAGAAGGTAGCAAAACAAAAAGTTACACATGGAAAATGCAAATGTTTATCATGAATGAAAAGACATTTGAAAACCTTGGTACAGAATGTTTCCTGTTATTCCCCTTGGAACTTTTTAAGGCTGAGGAAAATTAAAGTTCAAAACTAGTGTTTTGAATCCAAATGAAGAATAATTACGTTAAAGGCTTTTTGAGAACTGGAATATAGAGGTACTTGAACTTTGTACGGCTTTAGCTAATGTTCTGTCCTGCTGTGCTTTTTCATAACATTAATAGACTTTGAATCTCTAATCCAGAGTGACCATTTACAGACTTTTATCCCACCTAAGATGGTGGGCAATGATTTCTCTGTAACTTTCTATGAAAGTTACAGAGAACTCTATCCACAAAGCCTTCTGAAGTTTCATTGCAAAGATCTTATTGAGTAGCTCAAATGAGAATTCCCTATGTTGGCACAAATATCTTTATTAGCTATCACTGAGATAGTGCAGTGTTTAAAACCCATAACGCTTCTTTTATTTTATTCCAAAATAGTAATTGAAAGGATATTTGCCTATTTTTAAACCCATTCGGGTACTATTTAGACTCTCCTGAGTTTGGAATTATTCTGAACAACTTTAACAGGCTGTAAGCCTCTTTAATTTAAAGCTTCTGCACTCTGAGGTAATTAACTTAACTACTGCCAAACTTCTAATTTACTCTTTATATCCAATGTTTGAAGATGGTTCAGATTCATTTATGTGCCCACCTAACTCAATTGATCCTGTTTGAAACATTTCAGGCTACCTTGCTGTTTTTCTTCACACTTCTCAGCTCTCCTTGATTTCCTTTTGATCTTCTTTGCAGCCAGGAGTGGGCCTGTCTGGTATAGGTTTGGACTGATTTCAAACCATATTTTTTAGAACAGCCTGTTAATTTTTTTGGAGTAAATTTAGTTTCAATTCATTTGATTTGTGATCATGAGTCTTGAAAAGTTTGAGACCATTACTATTTTATAAATCTGTGTGATTGCTAAATTATAATTCATTAATATGGTTTCACTGTTATGCTGATGATAATGAAGAGTTAGCATTTCAATCTAGTTCAGGGATCGGCAACCTTTGGCAGGCGGCCAGCCAGGGTAAGCCCCCTGGCAGGCCGGGCCAGTTTGTTTACCTGCCACCTCCGCAGGTTCGGCCGATCGCGGCTCCCACTAGCCACGGTTCGCTGTCCCAGGCCAATGTGGGCTGCAGGAAGCAGCGCAGGCCGAGGGATGTGATGGCCACTGCTTCCCGCAGCCCCCATTGACCTGGAGCAGTGAACCGCAGCCAGTGGAAGCTGCGATCGGCCAAACCTGCGGCTATGGCAGGTAAACAAACTGGCTTGGCCCGCCAAGATGCTTACCCTGGCGAGCCGCATGCCAAAGGTTGCCAATGCCTGATCTAGTTAGTACTATAACAGTGTTAACCAATTGTTAGTGTGGTGATCACGTCAGGAAGGTGGCAGATAGAGAAGAAATCTAGTAAAACAAATTCTGGTGAACTTCATTGCTTGCTTGGATTGGCATCTTCTCTGGCAGTTTACTTAGATAATAGTTCAAGTTTCCACGTGAACATAAATGTTTATAGCAGTTGAATCTAGGTGTTTATGTCTTTGGATTTATCAGCAGATGAACACTTTGTATCTGTTACAAAATCATTTTGTATCATCATAATGTGGCCAGCTAAAGACTTCTGCTTAGCAAGTATTATAGGGGATGTTAGGAAATATTTTTGTAGATTTTAGTGGCAATTTTTGTAACTCATTTTCTGGGCTGTTAATATTACTACTATTTTACCTTTTATATACTACTTTAAAAGCCAACACACTATGTTGGTGTATAACATTGATACCAGAGTTTTAAGCAGAGCTATATTAATCCCTTCTATTAGCAGCTGAGGACCTGCCTTTCTGGGTCTCAGTTGCCACAGTGTAAAAAGAGATTATAATACTTCCCTACCTCGCTTTGGTGTTGCATGCTCAAAATTAAGTGATGGAGCCAGATAAATGCCTAGCCAAACAGGCACAATATTATTTTTTGCTTCTAATCACACTTCATACTAAAATAGCAATATTCTCATCTGAGGTGGTTAACTAGTAGTGAAAAAATTTAACATCACATCTAGCTGATTATTTCAGCACTCAAACTTTTGAGAGAGATTTTCAGTACAAGCTCTCAAGCTGTCATCAACTGATGACCATCTAATTCTTCAGATAGAGGAATCACTAGGTTCTTCACTAGTGCACAGACAGCATCTGAACACAGAAAATTGACATGATAAATGTAACTTGTAATTACATGATGCAAAGGTGCATAGTATTACAGGTGAAAAAAATTAAATACAGATCTATGGAAAAAATATCAAATGGCAGTGCTTGATATGTATTTTTATCATTTTACATTCTCTTATTTAACCAAATTTTCTGTGCGGGAATACAAAAAAATTGGTTAAATAAAATCTGTTGGGCCTGATTCTGACCACACACACACATTTTATACTTGTGTAACTCCACTGTAGCCAATGGAGTTACTCCTGATTTACACCAGTGTCGTTTAGATCTGAATCAGGTTTATCGTTTGTGAAGTTACATGTGTGAACTAAAACGGAATTGATAAGCAGTTAGAAGACTTGCTTTTCGACATACTTTTGAGTCTCTCTCATTAATTTTCTTCTTTTCTGGCTAGTTTTATGGCTCTTTTTCATTTCTTCTGTCTACCTTCCAAAGCCTAGTTTCCCTCATCAATTCTCCAGTGAACAATTCTTTATTATTGATAACCTTAAAATTATTCAGTGGTTAGTCTTTGGTACTTTTCATGATTATATTGTCCATTTCTTAGCAGACATGAATATATCAATTTAATACAGAGCTTCTGAATCTTTTTCAAGCTGTGACCCCAGTTTTCACAATGAAAAAAAATTGTGACCTTAATCCCTCAATTTCCATGAGTACATTAAAAAATGAAGTAAGTGTACTTTGATTTTGTTCATTTGTATTAGTTAATGACCCTGACATCTTATAATATATCTAATATTCTGCATACATCTCAGACAGTTATGTGGCAATAGTGAGGAAAAGGCAATTACTACATTCATTTTCAATTTCTTATCATTCATGTCTGTGGGATAACTGCTTGTTTGACAGAGTAGAGGCAATCTAAAAATATGGTTCCAGGCAGCTGATTTGTAAGTGAAGATTGCCCTAAAACAGCAAGACAGCATAAATGTTTGTTTTTTTCCAGTTAAATATATATTGAAAATTTCTGTTAGAAAGGAAAAATAATTGGGAATCAGGACATCTCTGACGGACTCCCTGTGTGCATTGTACAAAGCACTTAATCTCTATGTAACTCACTTCCACCTCTGTAAAATGAGTTAATATTTCCTCCCATCTTTTGTCTGCTGTAGTTAAATTACAAGCTCTTTGCAGCAGAAACTCATTCTAACTATGTGTATTGTAACAAAGTTCCTCCTCTATCTTGGTGGGTCCTGCGCTTATTGGGGGATTTTCTTGCCTCAGAGATTCACCATGTGAGTTGGGGAACAGCCCAGAAACCTTCCCCTCTGGAAGAACCCACAGTCCAAGTCAATTGGGAGGTTTGGGGGGAACCCAGCCCCGCCCTCTACTCCGGGTTCCAGCCCAGGGCCCTGTGGACTGCAGCTGTCTATAGTGCCTCCTGTAACAGCTACATGACAGCTACAACTCCCTGGGCTACTTCCCCATGGCCTCCTCCAAACACCTTCCTTAGTCTCACCACAGGACCTTCCTCCTGGTGTCTGATAATGCTTGTGCTCCTCAGTCCTCCTCCTCCTCCAGCAGCACACCCACACTCTCTCAGCTCCTTGCGCCTCTTGCTCCCAGCTCCTCACACTCACCCCCACAAACTGAAGTGAGCTCCTTTTAAAACCCAGGTGCCCTGATTAGCCTGCCTTAATTGATTCTAACAGCTTCTTCTTAATTGGCTCCAGGTGTCCTAATTAGCCTGCCTGCCGTATCTGGTTCTAGCAGGTTCCTGATTACTCTATGCAGCCCCTGCTCTGGTCACTCAGGGAACAGAAAACTACTCATCCAGTGACCAGTATATTTTGCCCTCTACCAGACTCCTGTACCCCACTGGTCTGGGTCTGTCACAGAATGTATTTCACCTAGCATGACGGGACCCCCATCTCAGCTGGGGTCTCTATGTACTACTAGAATGCAAACAACAATAAATAATAATATGCTGAAGAGCTACTGTATCCAGGAGCAAAAAATAAAGATCTGAGGACAACTGAACAGACATACTATGGAGAGATACTCAATGCATTGGATTAATACATGGCAAAATTGGTCAACAAAGGTGAAAGCAGTAACAAATATGGAGAAATAAAAGTAATACTAAATGCAGGTTAAAAGTAACTGTAACAGTAATGAATTATTTGGAAAGAAGTTATAGAAAAAGGTCAGACTGGTGAGAAAGTGTTTTTGTGTTGACATTTACCACATGGAAATAGGCTGCCTGGGTTTCACTTTGAATGAAGAAGGGCTATTTAACATTTATAAGAGTTGAATTGTAATGCAAATAAAAATGTGCTTATGTAAAGCTTATGTAACAGGATGCCTGATCAAAATTAGACAGACAAGCTGTTTTAATTTCAATATCACATTCAAATCTGTCCCTAGAAATTATTATTTAAAACACTACACTGAAAAATTGTATATTTGGGCTGATTACAGGCGTTACTACCAGATTGAAAAATGACATTTACAATGTATTCAAAATACAATAACAGCACTATGGAGAGAGAGAGAGATTTTTTTATTTTATTTTATTTTTTTGGTCTCTGTACCTAAAAACAAAGCTCAGTCACTCCATTCACTATACAAAAGAAAAAATGCCATTATTGTAATCTGTTAACATTATTGTTTAGTGGGCATAATGATTTCTGTTTCTTATAAACAAATAGATAGTTTTGAAGTTTGGTAACAAACAGTATTTTAATTTTTTTAAATGTATTTTAAATATGTATGGAGAGAGATAGAAAGAATGTTGCTGCTCTAGAAACTAAGTGACGATAATGATGTGAGAGGTTAGAAAGAAAAGTACTACTTAATATTCTATGTCCACTAGACTGAAATGTATGGGTAATCTGTGATGTTGCCTTAAGGATAGTAAGCACTAGTTAAAAAATGCAACACCTAGCCACTAAACATCCCATATCAAAAGTCTTTTTAACAATTGTCCAATTTATGGAGATGGTTTTCAAAATAAGTTTACTAATTTTCAGTTTTCAAACATTGATTCATAGATTCCAAGGGCAAAAGGGACCATTCTGAGCATCTACTTTGACCACACAAGTCATAGAACTTCCCCAAAATAATTCCTAGAGCATCTCTCTTAGAAAAGCCTCCAATTTTGTTTTTAAAATAGTCACTGATTGAGAATCCACCATGACCCTTGGCTAATTACTCTTGTTAATTAATCTAGTGGTTAATTACTCTGATATGTTAAACATTTCCACCTTATTTCCAGTCTGAATTTGTCTAGCTTCAACTTCCAGCCATTGGATCATGTTATACCTTTATCTGCTAGATTAAAGAGCCCATTATTAAATATTTGTTCCCTATGTAGGTTTTTATAGACTAATCAAGTCCCCTCCTTAACCTTCTCTTTATTAAACTAAATAGATTGATCTCCTTGAGTCTATCACTGTAAGGTATGTTTTCTAATCCTTTAATCATTCTCATGGCTCTACTTTGAACCCTCTCCAATTTATCAACATCCTTTTTGAATTGTGGACACCAGAATAGGACACAGTGTTCCAGAAATACTTTCAAAAGTGTCACATATAGAGGTAAAAGAACCTTCGTAAGATTCCCCTTTCACGCATCCCAGGATTGCAGTGGTTCTTTTGGCTACAGCATCACATTGGAAGCTCATGTTCAGCTCATTATCTATCACAACCCCCAATCTTTTTCAGTCACTGCTTCCTCAAAAAGAGTCCCCCATCTTATAAGTATGGCCTACATTCTTTGTTCCTAGATGTATACATTTATACTTAGTCATATTAAAATGCATATTGTTTGCTTGCACCCGATTTACCAATCTAGATCATTCTGTATCAGTGACCAGTCATTATTATTTACCACTGCCCCATTTTTTGGGTCATCTGCAGACTTTATCAGTGGTGATAGTTTTATGTTTTCTTCCAGGTCATTGATAAAAATGTTAAATAGCTTAGGACCAAGAGCCAGACCCTGCAGGACCCCACTGAAAACACACCTGCTCAAAGATGGTTTCCCATTTACAATCACATTTTGAGACCTACGAGTTAGTCAGGTTTTCATCCATTTAATTTATGCCATATTAATTTTATATGGTTCTAGTTGTCTAATCAAAAAGCACCCATGCTGATTAGCATTAATTACATTCCCTCCTTTAGTTCGCTATTAATTGAGTCCCGTATCAGCTGCTCCATTGTTTTGCCCAAGATTGACATCAGGCCTAGAATTACCTGAGTCATTCCATTTGCCATTTCTAAATATCGGTATTATATTAGCTTTCTTCCAGTCTTCTATAACTTCCTACTCCGAGACTTATTGAAAATCAGCATTAATAGTCCAGCAAGCTCCTCTGCTAGATCTTTTAAAACACTTGGATGAAAGTTATCCATATCTGCTGATTTAAAAATGTTTAACTTCAGTAGCTAACATCCTCCAGAGATACAGGTAGAATGGAGTGACATCACTATATGATGACACTACATGTTTTCTTCCCCAAGTAAAGAACTGACATTTTTTTTTTGAACATTTCTACTTTTTTTTCAAAAACAACAAGGAGTCCGGTGGCACCTTAAAGACTAACAGATTTATTTGGGCATAAGACTTCAAAGAGAAACTGCAGAGCTACAATTCATTTGCAAACTTAACACATCAATTTGGCTTGAATAGGGACTGGGAGTGGCTGGCTCACTACAAAAGCAATTTTCCCTTTCTTGGTATTGACACCTCCTCATCAATTATCGGGAGTGGACCACATCCACCCTGACTGAATTGGCCTTCAACACTGGTTCTTCATTTGTAAGGTAACTCCCTTCTTTTCATGTGCCAATATATATTTATGCCTGTATCTGTAATTTTCACTCCAGGCATCTGAAAAAGTGGGTTTTTTACGCACGAAAGCTTCTGCCCAAATAAATCTGTTAGTCTTTAAGGTGCCATTGGACTCCTTGTTGTTTTTGTGGATGCCGACTAACACGACTACTCCTCTGATACTCGGTACCTTTTTTTCATTGTTATTAATAATTTTACCATTTTAATCTAATAATGGACCAGTACCTTTTTGCTGCTAATATATTTTAAAAATTCCTTCCTATTGTGTTTAATCCTGCCGGACATAGATTTCTTCTTGTGTCCCTTATCAATTTTCTACAATTCCTAGCTTCTGATTTATATTCATTACTATCAACTTCTCCTTTCTTCCATTTGTTTATTTTTTATACATGCCTTCACTTTACCTCTAAACCATGTTGGTTTTTTAACCATCATAGCCTTTTTCCTCAATTTTGGGACTGTGGCTTTTTGGGCATCTAGTAAACTGTTCTTAAATTATTATAATTATCATTTACATAGTACATGTGAGATATTTGTCTACATACTTCCCAGTCAATGAGTTAAAACTGAGTACCATAACATGTAATTTCCATTTCCAGAATAATTTAGTTATTCACCCCCACTATCCCTAGCACTAATATTATCTTGGTTAAACAAGTATTACTAAACCACATTGGGCAAAATTTGTTGCTGACATTACACAAGGAATCACATTGATACACCTCTGTCAAATATAAAGAATGCAGATAGTCCATACAAGTTAAATCTGGTCACAGAAAGAGCTCTTTCCATGTCATCCCTTCAATCTATGACTTCCACCCATTGTAAATATAATTATCTTGGGTTTTCATCATACCTTGAGAGATGCAGTCCAAACTAAGTGATGAATACATAGATGGATTGTTATACTCATGGGCGGCAGGTGAACGTGCCCTTGGGGGAGGCTAGCCCTTGGCCCCTCCCCCTCTGCCCAAGTACCCGCCCCTTCTGCTCCCTCACTGGAGCCTGGAGCACACCACCTGCCCCCTCCCCCCCCCACCACCATCATCATGGCCACTGCCCCCACCCTCGCCCCCAGCCCCAACGCTGGGTGGCGGTGTGGCCAGAGCACCCCAGTGTTGGGTGGGTGAGTGGGCGGCCGGACCGCCCCTGGCCCAGCGTGGTCTCAGTGCCGGAAGGATGGGTGGCCTGTGGCGTGGTCTTGCACACCAGGGACCCCAGCCTGCCTGCCCCAACCGCTCAGCCACAGAAGGGAGCAGCAGGCAGGAAGGGGCCTGGTGAAGCGTGGGCGGGGCCACTCCAGGCTGTTTGTGGAAGCATCGCCTTCCTTGCCTACGATACCCGCTGCCCATAGTTATATTAATATTGAATCACATCTGAAATGACAAACAGGTAATATTTCCCTGAAACACCTATACAGTTATATATCACTTCCTGCTCTTCCATGCCAAGCTATAAGAAAATTTCTCTCTTTATACGTTATGATGAATATACTTATTTTTAAATTTTGTCTTCTTCTTCTGTCTTATGTAAGCAGCAGGCCAGGTTTTCCCCATTTGTTAACTTCTTTCCTTTTACTTTTCCAGAAGACCTTGCTAACTACCATTGGGTTTTTTTATGATGGTTTATTCTGCCCATGCTGGAATCACATCAGCAGCTCGGTAACAATTTTAAGAGACAAGATGGGTGTGATTGTGACAGTGTACCCCATAAAGCTTTATGGGGGGGGGTGCTTATAAATGTATGTATGACATAACTGGAATATGTTTTGTGCTGCCTGTGCCATGTAATATAGCTCCATAAAGGTCTACTATATCTATTCAGCCTATCTGTACACATATATCATTTTCTACTTGAGGTTAAGAATACGGGCTGTATACTTGCTTGGTTTCTAAATAAGCTTTGTGAGGCATTTGATCAGTTTCTTTAGGAAGGAATTTGCAAGGTTAAGTACCTGATCAGGAAGCACTTGAGGAACAATGCATCTTGGAATGCTCCAATCCACATAAGAAGTCTTCCTGGAGACATACAAGATAGCATGTGGACAATGGCTTCAGCCTGTAAAGACTGAGTCATGCAGGGACATGTGACTTGCCCAGGTGACTCCAAAACTCCATCTTGGAGCTGGACTTTGCATAGGAGGGGGGTCTCCACCCACAAGAGAGAGTCTATTTAAACCTGTGGGCGGCCCCTCCATTTGATCTTCAGCTGGCTAAGGAAGGAGCCTCTCCACCCCCCACCCAGGATACTTGAAGGGACCTGGAACAAAGGACAGTAACTACAGGGGGTGTGAGTGATTGCTGGATCCAGGCTAAAAGGAGATCAGCCTGTAAAAGGGAGCATTCTGGAACTTATCTGTATTTAGTTTGATTAGACATAGATTTGCGCATTTTATTTTATTTTACTTGGTGACTTACTTCATTCTGTCTGTTACTACTTGGAACCACTTAAATCCTACTGTCTGTATTTAATAAAATCACTTTTTATTTAGTAATTTACTCAGAGTATGTATTAATACCTGGGGGAGCAAACAACTGTGGATATCTCTCTATCAGTGTTATAGAGGGCCAACAATTTATGAGTTTGCCCTGCATAAGCCTTATGCAGGGTAAAACGGATTTATTTGGGTTTAGACCCCATTGGGAGTTGGGCATCTGAGTGCTAAAGACAAGCACACTTCTGTGAGCTGTTTTCAGGTAAACTTGCAGCTTTGGGGCAAGTTATTCAGACACTGAGTCTGTGTTGGAACAGATGGGAGAGTCTGGCTCAGCAAGACAGGGTGCTGGAGTCCTGAGCTGGCAGGGAAAAACAGGAACAGAAGTAGTCTTGGTACATTAGGTGGCAGCTCCCAAGGGGGTTTCTGTGATCCAACCCATCACAGTGATATTTTTTATTGACCATTTTCTGTTGGTGAAATAAACAAGCTTTTGAGCTCCACAGAGCTCTTCTACAGGCCTTTCCTACCTTGTCTCTCTCATATCCTGTGATAAACCCAGCTATAGCAACACTGCAAATAATGTAAAGAGTCCTTTATTAAACACATACACTATCCCACAATTACTGGACCTTTCTATTTTTCCCCACTTAAGAAATCCTGAGGTATTCCGTGGGCTCCTGAAAGGGAAGGTCCAGGGAGCTGTCTCCCAAACAGCCTGCTCTCCAAAGAACTCTCCAAGCCTTTTAAGACACTGCTGATGTGATTCATTCACACTTTGCCCCAGGAGTGGCCTTCATCTTGCTTTAGGAACTATAATGCCTTACTTCCTCTATTTATTAAGCACCACTCTAAAAAGGTAATGATTCCACAATGCTCCTGGCATGACTAGCACACTAAATATTCTTCAACTGAGACCCTTTTAATGTACAATTCTTAACTATTAACATTTTTCTATGCTGTATTAAAAGTCAAAGCTTTAAATCTTAAATAATGGATTTCACTCATTTACATATTCACAAGCTTGTCCATAAATATTTAAGAACAACTAGATACTTACATTTGAGCCAGTAGAAGACTTTCCCAACATATCTATAAAAACTACAGAGAATTCTCTCTGTGCTCCATTTCTCTTCTAAGAAGCCTCTCTCCTTTCAGTTTATTCTATTTAGCATTTGCTGCAGTTTCTCGGCACCCTCAAGTTCTTTCAGGTGAAGAATCTTCTGTTTTTTTCTGCTGCTCTAAGTACTAGCTCTGTTCAGAATGCTGCAATTAAATGCTCTGTTTGGTTCCAGATTTCTGCCTTTAAGTTAACTCCATATTCTACAAAATACATTGATGGCTGCAGTCACCGTTTCCAAAACTTTGTCACAAGGTTTGTTTGATAACTCTCTCCCTCTCTCTCTCTCTCTGCATGGCATATTGTTAGTGTTTCAATTTTTGCTTCTTAATCATCTCTCCTTTTTCTTTTCACTCAATAGCCTGTTCTTTAATCTTTTTTTCTTCTTACGTAAAATATGATTTGGCTTATGCCTCTTCGTTTTCACCTGTTGCTTATAAGTAACTAGATGGGGAAGAGATTTCTGATAGTCAATGGCTCTTCAATCTTGCAGGAAAAAAAAGTATAACAAGATCCAGTGGTTGGAACCTGAATGCATACAGAGTCAGACTAGCAATAAGGTATGCATTTTCAACATGAGGGGAATTAACTATTGGAACAACTTACCTAAGGACATGGTGGATTCTCCATCGCCTGAAGTCTTTAAATCAAAACGGGTATCTTTCTAAAAGATATGGAATAGCTCAAGCTATGGGATAGGGGGAATTATTGGGTTAGAAGCTATGGTATGTGTATGCAAGAGGCCAGAATTTTCTGATCATAAAATCTATTAAATGCAATTTCTTCCACTTACTGGCTCCTCGATAGTATTCCTGTATTATTCTAGTTCATCCATTAACTGAAGAATCTACCTTTTCTTCTAGTTGTTGTATCTTAAATTTTGCTTCGTTAGATGTTTAGCTCTTTCAGTGCATATCTTAAATAAAAAAAACCACCACACACACACACACACACACACACCACTTTCTCCTGAATATTTCTCTCTACTATGCTAAACTAGCTCAATCCTGTCCAGCAGTTTCCTTTGTTCATCTTATCCAGTTCTGCTACTAATTGTAGGTGTTTTTTCCCCACACACACTTGGCAGAATTGTTCTTTTTCCACACCATATTGTCCTTTGTGTATTTGATTTTTTTAATATCTTTAGAATGCTACCTTTGGGGGGGCATCTGTCAGTGATTTTTGATCTCAGTCTCTGGCTGCAGCACGTTCTCACAACTGCTTACTGCAAGAGAACTTCTGATCTAGTTCTTAGTTGAATCTGGTCCACAGAGCCTATCATACTGCAAATCCTTACTACTCTATAAGCAGCTCCATTTTTGCATTTCAGACAAATTATATTACATAACCATGTCTTGCATTTTAGTTACCTTTCTAAATTGATGTCACCAATCTATCCTATATACATAGGTGTCCTCAAAGACAACAAATTGGTCATTTGTATCCCTATTGACCTAGCAACATCCACACTGTTGTCATTATATATATATATAATATATATATATATTACGCCTCTTGCCTTGGTTTCTGTTTGTGGCAACATATATAGGAATTTGGAGTGAAATCACTGTTGTGGTCTACTAAATTGGCAATAAAGCTGGGAGATAGAAGACCTGAGTTCCACTCCTAACTGTGCCTCTGATTTTCTGTGCATGCTCAGACAGGTCATTTAACATCTCTGTTGTGCCTCAGTTACACCACCTGTAGAATGGGGAATAATACCATTTATCTACCTTCATAAAGTACTTTGAGATCTACTAAAGAAAAAAGTACTTTATGCAGTCAATTGTAAGGATTATAAATTAACATCATCCATCAAAATTAAAGTCTTCCCTCAACAAATGCTGCATTTCCTAATCTGCAATGTAAAGGATCCATTTACATGGTATTCAGTCACTGATAATACTAGCTAGCTGAATGCTGCTGCATATACTTGCTAGAGAGGGTACACAGATTCATGCTTGGGCCAAGACTGACATTCAGAGGCATACCTCTCCCACATTTGGTTTGGCACAGAAACTAAAGCAGCTGTACTTGGGAGTGAAGGGATCAATAATTCTTCTTTGGCGCAACTCAGGATTTGGGCATTTACCAGCTACAATAATGCTGAAAGTGGTATCAGAAATAAGTGTAATTACATTTTCCAGCTCACACTCCTCTGCCTTATTTACAGAATGGAAACAGGTGTCAAAAAAACACACAGTCTACTTGGGAATTAAATTCAGCAAAGAAGTAGACAAAACAGTAAGGGATAATTGGAACCTGAAAGGCAGATTAAGAAAGACCTAGGAACAGGATCAGCATCTTATCCTCTGGGGAAGAATAAGGGCAGTTAAAATGATGTCAACATTGCAATTTAATTATTGTGTACAGATGCTTCCACTAAGTACCCCACAATTGTACTTTGCATAGTAAATTTTAAAAATGGTAATACACCAAATTGCAAGGCCAACCATGTAGAAAACTTGAAAACGTATCAAATTACACTGTTGCTTACACATTTATCTCATTATCTATCTGCTTATGTTCTTATACATGCACATCATCATAATACCGGAGCAAATTTTAGCAGAAACACATGGAGGATCTAAGATTTCTCTCTTCATCCCCAGGTTCAGGGACTTTTTCCTATTTCTATTACAGTAGCATGTAGGGTTCCCAGCTGAGATCAGTGCCTCATTGTTCTAGGCACTATACATATACCATGACACTCCCTATCACAGAGATCTTACATTTTAACTGAACAAAGTGGGAAGGGCAAACAGACACAGAAAGGTGAAGTGACTTGCCCAAGATCACACAGCAGCTCAATGGCACTACCAGGAAGACACCCAAAGTCTCCAGAGTCCCAAACTGTACCTATTCCCTGGACCACTCTGTATCTTTGTCTCCTTTTGTGTGTAAAGTTATTATAGGAACAATAAGGTGCATTTATATTTTATTTGGAAGGAGGTTAGAGCCATTGTCCTTCTAGTGTGGTCCAGAAATGATTTTCACAACTATGGGCTAGATTCTGAGAAAGCTCCGTCTCCAACACATGCTAGCTTCATTTTTTTGGTGGACAATTCCTTGTTCCAGTGGAACATAGCTGCCTTGAGTAGACACATAATATTGGAGACTGAGGCAGTCCGACAGCTAGCACCAGGCACTCCCATGAAGGTTTGTAAGGATCACAGATGAAGCTATAGATAGGCCCTGAAGAGACCAGAGTAATGAAATGATAAGCTTTTGATGGTCTGCATTGCTAAATATTGCTGAAATTCTGAAGTCTGTGTCTGACACAAGAAGACAGTCACAGAATCTCCAGATGAAAAGAACATTTTTTTTATAGCCATAGCTATTTCTGTGACTATTATCAGTGAGAAGAGGGGGCCCAAAGACTGCAGAAGAACGACCTCAGTATAAAAAGGTTGTGTTAACTGTGAGGACAAATTCTTTGAAGGGCTTCTTTCTCCCCACCAGTATCATTGATCCCTTGCCCAAATTTAGTTTCATCCAACTGCTTTTAATCCAGGTGCTGATGTCTCCTAGGAAGACAGCTAGGATGTCTCCTAGCTGGGAAATTATGTTGTGTGCATGTGTTGCCAAGAAGGTGTAGGCCTGGGTGTTATCTGCATATTGCTCACATTGGAATTCATGCTGTTTTACAGCCTGCCCTTGTGGGTGCCCAGAGATATGAAATAAGGCTGGGCAAGAAGGATGGAAGTCCATAGGTAACCTTCTGGGCTCCTTCTGAAAAAGAACTGAAGCCATTTCAGAGAATTAACCCATGAAATTATGGCTCTCCAAAGGAGACAGTTTTTCCCAGGTAAAAAAATGGAGCAGCAGATTACAAATATAGATTCTCCTACATATGGTAGAAATATTATATTCACCCACACATCTGAAAAGTATTCATTCATTTATATAACACTAGAGAAAATAATGGAATTTAGCCTTCTGTACTGCATGTCCAAATCAAAAACATGGACACAAAAGATTAAACATTTGGAACACTTCATTGAAAATTGAATAGAATTACTTTATCAGCCCACATAGTTATAAAAGGGAAGGTTAAAAATCTCAGACTTGTTTAGGGATTGTCTAATTTTGTAATCTTTGAAAACTTGGCAACTAAAACTAAATTCAGACAAAAAGCTTCTGGAGATAACAATGGACAGTTAAAATAATCTAGGATGGATCAACATTCAGATCATATTTAGTGACTGCAGTGACCTCTTCTAATGCAATAGTTATTAGATTCAAAATCTCCAAACTTGCTTGGAAGATAGTTCAGAACAATCCATACATTTAAAAATAAATCAGGTAAAATGATTAATGTTAATTCATTTAATTTTTTAATCAAATAATGTAATGTAATTTATATCAAAATATAGATTCACTGGACAACATAAGAGACAGATTGCCAGGAATTTACTAAATGGTAAATCCAAATTACCCAAAATCATAGCAATTAATCTGAATTTTCTTCCTACCTCTCTACAGCATAGTTCTTCAGAACATAACCACCATACTGGGTCAGACCAATGGTCCATCTAGCCCAGTATCCTGTCTTAAGACAGTGGCTGGTGCCAGATGCTTCAGAGGGAATGAACAGAACAGGGCAAGTATCGAGTGATCCATCCCCTGTCATCCAGTCCCAACTTCTGGCAGTCAGAGGCTTAGGGACACCTAGAGCAAGGGGCTGTGTCCCAGACCATCTTAGCGAATAGTCATGGACGGACCTATCCTCCATGAACTTATCTAATTCTTTTTTGAACCCAGTTATACTTTTGGCTTTCACCACATCCCTTGGCAATGAGTTCCACAGGCTGACTGTGCATTGTTGAAGACGTACTTCCTTTAATTTGTTTCAAACCTGCTGCCTATTAATTTCATTGCGTGACCCATTTTTGTGTTATGTGAAGGGGTAAATAACACTTCTTTATTCACTTTCTCGACACCTTTCATGATTTTATAGACTTCTATCATATACCCTCTTAGTTGTCTCTTTTCTAAGATCAACAGTCCCCAGTCTTTTTTAATCTCCGCTCATACGGATGTTCTCAAAGTACCTGTCCAGAGCATTTTCTAAACAAGAACTGCCAAAAAAATCTATAAATTAATCCAGGGACCCTATAGCTGGGAATCAGTCATTGCCATGAATGATTCACAAAGGAGGGCAACCCTGGCACCCCCAAAGAGTGACTCCACACCCCAAGCCCCCATAGCATAACCTAGACTGGCTGTGAGAAGCCAACCTCTTTAATAGCCATTCTCCAGTGAAACCTGCAGGGAAACTACTGCAGTAGAATCAGGTAACTGTGCATGGGCCCATATTACATGAATCCATCATTAACTAAAGAAATTTAGAATCCTGGTGATTTAAAATTCCACAGCCATGAGCTCATTATTCTACAGCGTTTCAATAATAATAAAGCTCTTGGACTTTCAGGTTATTTTTCATGAAGGAAAGATAGATGGAAAAAACATACCAAGAAATTATCCTGTGGGGTCGAGGGGGTGGGGAGAACATACGGTGATTCTAGTTAATCTAGGATCCAAAGTCAGCTCCAAGACAAACTAACCATCTGCTTACCAGTAAAAATTACCCTTGTGGGTGCAAAAAGCACTTGAAAAATTTACCAGACATTTATTTGCTTACCAGAGGATCAAATTTACCAGCTAAAGAACAGTATAACAGAGAACTCACCTTATGAGAGCCAGGGTAAGAAACCTATCATCTGTCTGCCGTGGCTGGGATAGAGGGTGCTTCCTCTCAGAGCATAATCCCTGGGCAAAATTTTTCTTTTTTTAATCCATGTGCTCATTTTACCAGATGATCTGCAGCTGAAGGTGAGGAGGTGACTAACTGAGGCAAGGACAACAGGCAGGTGAAGCCAATAGGAAGGGCTGCTTATCCGTTATTGCTTGCTTAGAAGATACAGTCACTGAGGAAAATTCTATGGAGCAACAGTCATTCAGCCCTTCTTCCCAGCTTTCCTTTCCCCCCACTTTTCCTTTGTTGTCCTACTGTCCCTACTCCACTTCTGTTCAAGGAATCAAATGAATTTGAAACCACTAGCACTATTCTACTTTCCTGGTGCCTCACCTACATACTAGAAAGAGATGTCAATCCTTTATGCTCAGATTTGACACCAAAGGTTTTAGAGACCCTAAAAAAGAAGAACACACTACATACCTGGTAAAGAATACCATGGGTTTCCTAGATATTTTTTATTTTATTTTATTTGGCCATAATAACAAATTCATACAAAGTCAACTCACCATAAGGATGAAAAATCATAAAATAGGAAAGTATATTCCTTTATAGCCCAAATTATAGTAGTCTGGGCTCTGAGTCTTCTGTTTCATACTACAAATAACATATGCTGTCAGCATACAAATAGTCAGCACTGCCAGTGTTCAGAGCATTAACATTTCCAGAAATTTATTAACATCAAAGTGTAAACGGGACAACACGGCCTTACTGCTTCAACCTTTTTCTGTTGTATTTCATCCATTAGCATTCTCAAGCCCCATTCTGGGCATAAGGACCCCTATTCCAAACTGTTATGGAGAGTATCATTACAGTTATATTTCTATTGCTTAGTTATGAGTGTTGAATTTACATTTTCCATGCTGATCTTAAATTAATGAACTCCTTTAGGGAATGATTAATGTTAAGATGAATTGCACCATGTTTATTATACTTTTTAAGATCCCTTCCTATGTAGCCTATAAATGTTTTTTTAAAAGATTGCAGTTATTTAGAGTTTTCTTTGGTATGCAAAGATAAGGTAGGAAAACTGACCAGCATAGTGGGTAAGGATTTCATTTACTTTTAAACAAAAAAGAGTGCTTCATTGTCAGCAAGCATTTACACTTCACCAAGCTTTGTTCCATTTAAGACACATTCCTAACTGGTAATTATGGAGAAATCATGTTTATCTCAAATTACCCTATCTTGTGCATTATCATTGATTTATTACAAGCCCAACTACCCAACCCCTCTGGGCTCCTACAATAATGCATCCTTTCAATGAATTAGCAAAACATTTAAAAATGTAACCAATTTATGCACAGAAGTGTTTAGGATAATGTCAGCAGCGACTGCCCTTTTGAATATTCACTAATCTTTCAAAATCTTGCTTTAAAGGACAAATGAAGAATATTGCTTATTTTCCAAACAGCATAAATCTGGACTTCTCTACTCTATGACAGTTTTGCCAGATTTGCTCCACTTTCCTTTATGTACAGGTACTGGGCCAATAAAGATTTTAATTTAAAAAGAAAAACACCAAATGGTTGTTACAGAGGTCACTGCTGTCCGCTTTCCACTCTCCTGTTGGCTTACACAGCTCAGTAAGTCTTTGATCCTGCAAGGGCATGGGTGTGACTTATGAGAAGAGAGCACTGAAACTCCTGTAGAATGGGTACAGTGTTTTGTTACTCTCAACACAATCAGATGAAGGGAGCAGGCACTGTTTGCCAGATCAATGTGACCAGCAGAGATTATAAGGCTTTAAAAGCTGGCTATGAGAGACAGGGCTTTCTTCAAAACTACGGAACCATTTCCCTCAGTGGCTGGTCCCCATGGCTTCCCCTGCTCTCAGTCCCAATTAAATGTAGCTCTTAAGCACACTTGAGTAGACAGTACTCCTGGCTGGATCCGGGAGTAACTAAAAATCCTAAATGTGGCCACTGTACACATCATTTTGATTCATGAATATCTAACACCTTATCCCCACCTCCCTCAGACCCACTTTCCCCCTGCTCCCCCATGTTAGTATAGAGGTCATGCAATCTTCTTGCTGTTCGCTGTTGAAATTGTTACTTGCTCACATGAAGTCTGGAGCCATGTCCATTTTGGAATTTCCAAATGCAGCAGAAGGGGGAGAAAAAAGCCAAAACAATCAACCAGGATTCAGACATGCAGGCCTGACTGGTGTAGAAGGCCCAAGGTGATTTTTTTTAAAAATGAAGTATTAGACATTTACATTTTCATCAGCTACATCTGAAATAGACCCTAAAGTATCACACCAGGAGGTGCACAAATTCCACTTCCATGAGCATGGACACTAACAGATGATATAGGACTCATCAAGGAAGAGCACAAACAACAAGAAGAATAACAGACTATAGGGAGGACCATTAAGCCCTGGACCGGACACTGCTCACTTTAAATATACAAGAGAGGAAGCAGATACACTGGTACTGTTTACAAAGGCCATTTTGGACTTTGTTTTTTCAACAGCCTCAATCTACCGAACTCCTAAAGTTTTATTTTTCAGTAACTTTTAGTAATGTTATTTGTCTCCTTCTTTTTGAACAAATCCGAGTGGCTGCTGAGCATTTCTCCTATGGAAAAAGGAAACCAAAAAACGGGGTAAAGAGTTAGAGAATGAAGGCTGAGAGGTGGGTTAAGAACAAATGAGGCCAAATGATGTCTGAGTTCTCTCTGAGCAAGAGCTGCAGGATCGGTTCTAATGAGATGACATTAATGCCGACAGGTTTGAGTTTCCATGTGATTCAGAGGAATATTTTAAGTTGCAAATTAAGACACAAACAGGAATTACCTGTTACTGTGTTAACTACTCAATAGCCATACATATTACAGTATGTGCCTGAGCAAAGTCTTCTTTTCAAATCTCATACCACATAACTATAATGGAGAGATAATTACTCAGTGAAACTGGCTGGAAGTAATTTTCTGTAAAATAGAACTGAGAAAAATTTGACAAAGAGAGATATATAGTTTCAGGTTCTCAAAGGGAAATTATTTTACTTGTATCTCTGTAATTTCTGACAGAACAGAGCTCATTTCCTAGTACTCATATATTTGTAAGCAAATGTAATATTATGTTTCTAATAATTTACAGAGACTAACAGGACATGAACATACAGACTGGGAAGGAAGATAGCCTTGTGGTTAAGGCACCAGACTTGGATTCCTAGGACTCTCAATACCCAATTCTATTCCAGATTACCTGTGTGACCCTGAGCAAGTGAATGGGCAACTCCCTTAGGCATGTATTAAATTCCATCCTTAATCTCTGTGCCTCAGTTCTCAATCTTCTGCTTTTATGTTGCATCCCCTTTGTCCACACTGTGCCTATCTTGTCTATTTAGATTGTAAATTCTTCAGGACAGACACTCAATGTAGGTTTATCCCAGTGCCTTGCACAATGGGGTCCCATATCAGTTGGGGTTTGTAGGTACTAATGCTTTACATAAAATAAAAAAGAATAAAGTGAAGTGCTGTGAGAGAGGGGGAAATCACTTCTTATTGCACTTGTATGCTCACTTAACGCCATCAATTGCTTTTTGTTTTGCTTTTGTTTCCCGTAACTAAATCATGATGAATGGCCATAATAAAAGCAAAATATTGTTTTAATTGACTCGCTTAATGCATTAGAGAATTGTCCATTTTGCTCCCACTTGAGGGTGTTGTAAAAGCTGTATTCTGTATGTATTACTGCCCATTTCTCTACAGAGGGACACCAAGATTTCCGGTTGATTTTTAAAAATAGATGTTTCTGTTATTCTGAGAGTTAATTATTTTGAACTGTAAAGAAGGCTGTTTTTGTTTGAGTTATTTGGGGTTTTTTGTTTTGTTTTTTTGATGGTCCAGTTACCATAGAGTCCTTACTGGAACAACACGCGCTCTGATTCAGATCCATTTTTTGGCTCTACTACAGGTTTTTTCCATGATAGGATTTGGGGAGTTTATAACTGAATAATTTGAAATGTTGTAGGAATTGTGTCTGAAATCATTCCAGTAAAACCAAATTTTATTATTCCATCTCCACTCCCAGACTAGCTGATCTCCTAACCAAATGCCATATGGACCCTAGACTATCTTTCTTAAATTGTTAAAGCAGAGGATCCAGGTGCGAGGTCTAGAGGGATGGAGCAGCACTAGGACCCGGTGGAGAAATGGAGAAAATTGAGATGGTGTAATCAGCTCCTTTAATCTAAATGTTCCACATTGCTCTATTTACACAATAGACTCCAAATCTCAGCCTCTTCAAGTCTTTCTGCAGTAAAGCAATTCAGCACAAAGAGAGTTTGTTGTTGACCCTTAGCTGGTGCTGCTCTCATTTAAATGAGTCAAGTTCCAAATTTAGCACAATCCTTCCCATACTGGTCTCACTTTCCCATAAAATGCCTCTTGGTTCCTCCCTAGGCCCTAGCTGGTTTGTGTACGCTAGTACTTAAAATTTAGGTCAACATAGTTACAACACTCAGGAGTGTGAAAAGTACACACTCCTGAATGCCCTCACTATGCCAACCTATCCCCCACAGCTTGAATGCTTCCGACAACCTAGTTACCATTCCTCAGGGAGGTGGTTTTCCTACTGCAATGGAAAATCCCTTCCGTTACTGTAGGCTGCCTCTACACTACAGGGTTATGCTGGCATAGCTATGGCACTATAGCTGTGCAGCTATAGTAGTGAACACATGGCCTCAGTGTTGTTTATCTGAAGTGACCATGAGAGGGAAGATTCAATGGGACCCTTTCCAGGCACCCTGCTTACATGAGAGGATTCCATTTGGCTCAAGAATGCTTTCATATACTGATTTCAGAGTAGCAGCCGTGTTAGTCTGTATCCGCAAAAAGAACAGGAGTACTTGTGGCACCTTAGAGACTAACAAATTTCTTAGAGCATAAGCTTTCGTGGGCTACAGCCACTAAGAAGTGGGCTGTAGCCCATGAAAGCTTATGCTCTAAGAAATTTGTTAGTCTCTAAGGTGCCACAAGTACTCCTGTTCTTTTTTCATATGCTGAGGTGACTGTGATGTTTGCAGCTGATGGTGTTGTGATGGAAGATGTTAATGGTTGCCACCAAGTGAGTCTTTGATCTATAGAGGATCACAGACCTGGTTAAAGCTGATGGGTGTGCTAAGCACCCTTCTTTCAGGCTGAATGGAAAGAACTTCATGCAGTGAGTTAGCCTGATCAGATGCTAACCTGTGTGGGCTGAGGGGTTCCTTGATTGCAAATATGGGGTATGTCCACACTGCAATAAAAAACCTGCAGTGTGGTGTCTTAGAGCCCATGTCAAATGAGTTGGATGAGCTACGGCCATGCTGCTGGTCTTTTATTGCAGCATAGGCATACCCATAGGGTACATGTACACAGATGACTTGGGCTGAGACTCCAGGGCTGACAGATTGCTGTGTAGATATTTGGGATTGAGCTGCAGACCGAGCTCTGGGACCCTCCCATCTCACAGGGTCCTAGATCCTGGGCTCCAGCCAGAGCCCAAATGTCTACAGACCAATTAAACAGCCCCTTTGCCTGATCCCTGAGAGCCCAAGTCAGGTGTCATGGACCAGCCCCAGGGTTTTAATTGCAGTATAGACATATCCAGAGAGGGAGCAGAGAGACAGGACTTCTTGGGGCACAGCACTCCCTGGACAGGCAGGCTTGAAAGCTGTGAGCCGGACACTGCCAGCTGGTTGTTCCTGCAGCATTCAGGGGTACAAGCCTTTGTTTACATTCTTTGTAAATAAACAGGATTGCACCAATATACCTGACATCACATCAATTTCTCCTCCTAATGAAAACAAACCTGGAAGGCCCCAAATACTGGCAAACCACCCAGACCAAAGGAGCAACAATAAGAACCTTTCTAGACACATTAGCTTGTCTCTTAGCAAAAACAGCACTTTTCACAATTTCATTCATCAAGCCAATATTTTACAAAATAAAAATGCAATTATCTAGCCATAAGGCATAGCTGTCAGGCTGACTACCACACATGCCACCTGGCAGTCATAAAATGGGAAACCTGCAGATTGTTCCATCACATTTCAGACCTACTATATCATTAAAAAAATAAAAATTGATAATTTGCAACAACTCTAGAAAAATTATTCTTTTATATTATTAAGCCAGATCGTTTTACTATGCATTGTATTTATGCATTCTAATGAGATTCCAGCATAGCTATTATACTGATATTCATCTTTTTGTGGTAATATAAAAAATGTAGACTTGGCCTGTACTGATTCTACCCAATTCATTTATTTACCAATTTTTCTTGTACCTCTATCACTGTGGTGATTAGACACATACCTTCAAGAATTAAAATACAGGAGTAGAGGATCTCTCAGGTAAAGCCAATCCCACGAAGAGCTTTCCACATCAGGACAGAGATCTTCAGCTGGACTCTGTATTCAATAAAGACCCAGCAACATGCAGAGAGTGGAGAAAATATGTAATGTGTTCACAGCAGTGTCTGTTGCTTAACAGATGGACACTGCATTCTGTGCATTTTTAGGCCCCTTATCTTATATACTTGATACATACACAAAACAAAAAGGCCACATGCTGCCAGCTCTTATAGTCTACCTTCTGCATAGCCCAGGGCAGACTGGATCCCAGCCCCTGAATTCTGGGAAGGACAGAATTGCTCCCAGCTGTGCATAGGGATACAGTTACATTCTACACAGGGATGCAATAGTAGGCAACCAGCTTTCTTTACCTCAAATCTCCAATACTGCCTGCACCACCACATGTAGAAGACCGTGCTTAAGTGATATAAATGAGCCAATAGAAGGGAAACATAGTAATCCCACCTAAAGTTTTGGTATCTACATGTCACAGGGTGGCTGGACTCTGTGGTTAATAATAGGTGCAGCCAGCGCCTCTGTGCCAGAGCAGGTGCTCCCAGCTGAGACAGATAAAGGGGCTGCACCTGGGCTATAGAGGGTCAGAGGACCCGCAGCGAGGGTAGAGCTAGAAGGGGAACTGCAGAGCAGGGGTCAGCAACCTCTGGCACATGGCTTACCAGGGTAAACACCCTGACGGGCCGGGCCAGCTGTTTACTTGTCGCGTCCGCAGGTTCGGCCGATCGCGGCTTCCACTGGCCGCGGTTCACCACTCCAGGCCAATGGAGGTGGTGGGAAGCAGCGGACAGCACATCCTTGGGCCCGCGCCGCTTCCTGCAGCTCCCATTGGCCTGGGACGGCAAACCGCAGCCAATGGGAGCCGCGATCGGCCAAACCTGCGGACGCGGCAAGTAAACAGCTGGCCCAGCCCGTCAGGGTGCTTACCCTGGCAAGCCTTGTGCCAGAGGTTGCTGACCCCTGCTGTAGAGTGAAGCCATATGACAAGATGGTCTTCTATAGCGGCCCCTAAAGAAGGGTGTTGAGGCTTGGGGAGAAGACCCAGCTGAGACAGAACCCCTGAGAGGAGAAGCTGTGCCTGGTTTAAAGCTAGCTGGAAGATTTATTTTGTGTTTGCTTCTTTTTGGAGCTTTGTAAATAAAGAAACTAGACCCCTGAAGGGCTGTGACTTAATGAGAGGGTCTGGGGGGGGGGAGGGGAGTTGTTTAAGGAGTCCTGAAAGGGAAAATAGGGAGGGGGCGTGGCAGAGGTTCCCCGGCTGCAAGGAGGTGCTTGGATGGCAGTCATTGTATTATACTATGTTGGATGTAGGGAAGTTTCACCCCCCCATACACAAGCTCTGAACATCAACACCGGTAACTAAGCATAATTGAAAAAATTCCTTCTAAATACAGCAGGTTCCAAATTCCTGATGTCTTTTCTTCTCATCAGATTTATTCCATACGTTAAGATGGGGAAAAATAAACTCCTTAATATCATTTTCCCAGCTGAGTACATTTGCAACCTCTTCCCAATAAAATATTGTGTTTACCATTTGCTCAGAGCCTGCAGTCTTTCACAGCTTTAGCTATAACTGTTCCCTGAGAGTTTAGTATAAATTTATATTACTAGTAAAACCAATCTGCTGCCCAGTTCTTCAGTCATATCCCAAATAGTCTGATTCAATGATGATTCAATCAATCCTTCTCCAGAGAAAGAATTTTTTTAAGTTGGAAAAAAAAATAAGCATCAAAGATTGCATTCCCAAAAATGTGGACAAATGAAATTGTACAAGACAGCTCTTTAAAATTTTGGTCCACAGTTTGTAATTCACATTTCTTTCCAAGTGTTCACATTCACTGAAATATGTGGGCAACCTTTGGTGGTTAATTTGAAATTCTCTCATCTTGTGGGCCCAGAACTCAGCATAAGCTAGTAGCTAATGTCCTGATCCTGTAAAGACATATGCACAGATTTAATTTTAAGTATATGACTAGTACCCGGTCATTAAGCCTATGCAGGATCATAGACTGAGATAGCTGTTTGGGATATACTATCCAAATTCTTAGCTGGTGTAAATGAACATAACTATACTGAATTTATTGAATGTCCATTTACTCAAGTTGAATATCTGGCCAATAAATTAATATATTCGCATTATGTTACAATCTCATTACAATTCTGCTGTTAATCTGTTTTCCTTTCAGTGTGACATAGATGAATACATTGCTACCCATACTTTTTCAAACAAAAAGGAAATGTGTGATCAAAACATTTAACCTGATAAATCTGCCAAGAGAGAAAGCTAGCACTGTAGGGATAGGCTATCTACCAAAAGAAAGAACTGAGAAACCATCCCCAGTGGCATCATATTATCTAGAGCTCACTTAACCCTACCTTGATTCCCAAACTTACTCACATTTGCTGTCTCTATGTTTTGTTTTATCTGAGTTTCTAAATGGTCACCTCATTTCTCCCATGGTTTACTTTATGGACAGAAGAAGAAGATGCCAACTCTGTAATGAAGCACTATCTTGACTTTGTTAATGTTGAAAGGATATGGTCAACCTTTTAATTTGTATCATAATTCACTGTCATAACTTTACAATTAGAATTTGTTCCTTACTGATTTTGTTCTTGCCAGCAGGAAAACATTCACTGGGGGTTTGGGATGTTTCCTCTTGCCATTGGAACTAACACTGACATGACTTTTTTGGTCTATGTATTGTTAAATCTTTTCACCTAAATTTGGGTTATTGCTGATTATGTACTCTATGTATCATATGACTTTTAAAAACAAACTTTGTATTTGTGGATAATCTAGCACTATACCCAGATGTACAGACACTCTTTTCTCAGCCTGTGTATTATATAATTTTTTTAACGTTAGCTTTAATAAGTTTTAAATCTACTGTTATGGATTGTCTAGAAAGACCTCGAAATAATGTTTACTAGTTAATTGCTAAGCCATCTGGCCAAAAGCACACACATTATTTCCCAAGGTTCACAATTTATTTCTTTCCAAAGTAGCAGTAGATTTAGGATTACATGTAAAAGAGATGGTTGGAAAATGGAAAGTTCTGACATTCAACATTTGTTTTTATTTCAAATAGTAAAATTTTGAAAGTTTTCTTGGAATGGAAATTCTGAAAAATTTCAATTTTAAAACATTTCGTTTAAATCACATTTAAACATTTTGTTTCAATAAGTAAAAACTTTTTTCATTTTAATTATATCAAAGCAATATAAAATATTTTAAAATATTAAATATATAACATAAAGATATAAATATGTAAATGGAATTAACAAAATGTTAATGTTTCAACATTATTGATACAAAATTAGAACATCAAATTGATTCACTGATACTTTTCCATAAAAATGTCAAAATTGATTCATTCCCACAAGACATTTCAGTTTCAACTAAACAGCATTTTCCAAAGGAAAACTGTTCTGTAAGAAAAAAAATGAGGGGGAACTTACACTGTTGCACATAGAAATTGAAGAAAGAAAAACAAGTGACATATAAAGAAACTTAAGTGTTTTTAAAGTTATGAATGTTTAAACTTCCTGCATATATGTTAGAATTTTTTATTTAAATGTATAAATCAACCTTAATAAAAGATTAAGCCTCAACCCAACTATCAGTCTCCTATGTGGAGTTCAACAGGTTTACTTATGTGATTAAAGTTACTCACATGTACAAGCATTTGCAGGATCAAGCCTTAGACTAAAGTCAAGCATTCAGTTTTAGGAAATGTTAAACATTAATGTATATAAATATGCTGCCAAATAAAATATGCACATAAATATGCTGCCAAAATTTAACCCGGGTCTCCCTCTAAAATATTTCACCTCTGTACGTCACTGATATATCTGGCAATCCCTTGGTGAAATAATCTTCCCCACATATAGGCTGTTGTGTCTAAACCTAGTGTAACTTAAAAAAAAAGTTGTTAGTTTCCTACCCAGGTACAGAGAATTTAGATGCCCAAGCCTGGAGGTTACAAGTGCATAGGTGATATGGCGAAGGCTGTGTCTGATAACAGGGAACCCAATTTTCTTACAGTCACAACTGGAATTTTTCACCCTCATGACAATTTGGGTCTCCAGAAGCAGTGAAGTACCCTGGTGAACAGCAGGGCTGTGGACTACCTTGCCCACTTAAAGCAGGCACCATCAGTTAACTGCAGAAATGGTGAGTTCTGCTCCCTTTCTCCTCTCAGTGCATTGCTGGACGGGCCAGCAGGGTGTGTGGGGCAGGGGAACTATCTGGTGTGTCCCTCATGCACACCTAAAGGAGGGGTAGGGAGATGGAGAAGGATGCAAGTTCACCTTTGCACCAGCTGCACAGCAATGGTGAGGGGTTGCTCTGTGTGCTTCAGCGGCTGCCACAGTGAGCACATGCCAGCTCAGTCCCAAGCCTCAGAACGAGCTAAACACTTTACCTAGCAGGGCCAGTGAAAATGTTCACAAAGGAGCACGAAGCAATATTTGCTGCCCTGTGTCCCCAAGCATAACTGAAAGCCATCACCTCATCACTATAGGCAAGGCCAGCCAGAGGATTTGGGGGAGGGGTTAGCAAGATAATTCTTTGGGATACATCCTGAACAATATGGCCCCTTATCTGTTCTGTAATGGAGTAAGTACCGTATTTCATCACCAAGGAGAGGTCTCAAGGCCTGATAGTCCATCTTTAGAGTCAGTGCTTAATTTGTGCCACGGCTTGCCAGGGCTTAGCCCCATAATCCCTACGCTTGGCAGTTCATAGCCCCGGCACCTCTGGGCTTGCCGCATCAGTTAGGAAATTAAAAAAATTGCTTGAGCCTCGGCATCTAATTGCTTGAGCCCCTGAATCTCATTACAAATAAAGCACTGTTTAGAAGGATAGAAACGGGCACGTGATCTGAGATCAATATATCTCCAACCAGTCTATCAAATAGGGAAGGGACTATAGAAAAAGCTAAGGAACAGCAGTTGGTACAAAAATATGAGTGAATGCCGCCCCTTAGCATGTGCCGCCCCAGGCACACGCTTCCTCCGCTGGTACCTGGAGCCGGCCCCAATTCCTGCCCAGCTCCTCCCGCCCAGCGCCTCCTGCCTGCTGCTGAACAGTTGATCACCGGCGGGCGGGAGGCACTGGGTGCGGGGGGGGAGGAGCTGATTGGCAGGACACGCAGATGGAAGGTGCTGGGGAGGAGGGGGAGGAGCTGATTGGCGGTGGGTGCTGAGCACCCTTTTTTTTTCCATGGTTGCTCCAGCCCCAGAGCACCCACGGAGTCGGCACCTACATTTGGAAGCTAGGCATAATTGGTGGACAAAATAATGAAGGGAGTGCCCATCACTCCCTTTTGGGGCTCTTAAAAAATAGACTTTGGGCAGGAAATATGGACAAACAGACGGAGGCTACCAGTGACGCCGGCTGACTGAAAGAAGGGGAAGGAGTGAGCTTCACCATCATATCAGCCACCCCCACAATCTCCTGCAACCCTGGGCCTTTGTTATCCTGATCCTGAGAGATGTTGTGGCCAGACTGGGCCAGAGAAAGGGACCCACATGACATCACCACATCTACTAGTTCCAGGCTCCAGCTGAATACCAACCACCCTCTTGTCTAATAAGAGTCTGGCTTAACTGGCCAAGACTATATATTTTGCAACATTTCTGTAAGCCTATGACCAGAAGGAAGCAGCTAAAAGCAATGCCCTAAAAAGCCTGATGCTTGCACAAGATTTGCAGGTCTCAGAGTGGCTGATAAAACCACATGCTGTGCCTGTGTTTCTCCAGCAGTGAGGTAGCAAGTGAGAGTCAACATCAGAGAAAGAAACTGCATTTTCTATCTTTGCTGTTCTTTTCTCTTGCCCTTTTGTGTGTGTTTTTCTTGCTTTACATTAAAGGAAGGAGGGTCAGGTTGTAACAAGAGCAACAGCAGCAGCTTCAGCCTATCTCAATTAACTTCTCTTTTCTCCAAACAGAAATTATTACGATCTTTAATACTATCTAGCTGCCAAACTAGGATTGCCAACTTTCTAATCACAAAAACAACAAGGAGTCTGGTGGCACCTTAAAGACTAACAGATTTATTTGGGCATAAGCTTTCGTGAGTAAAAACCTCACTTCTTCGGATGCATAGAGTGAAAGTTACAGATGCAGGCATTATATACAGACACATGGAGAGCAGGGAGTTACTTCGCAAGTGGAGAACCAGTGTTGACAGGGCCAATTCAATCAGGGTGGATGTAGTCCACTCCCAATAATAGATGAGGAGGTGTCAATTCCAGGAGAGGAAGAACTGCTTCTGTAATGAGCCAGCCACTCCCAGTCCCTATTCAAGCCCAGATTAATGGTGTTAAATTTGATTGGCAGGACCCGCAAAAGAATAAATGGACACAATCCGACATCAGGAATGGTAACATACAAAAGCCAGTAAGTGAACACTTCAATCTCCCTGGTTATTCTATTACAGATTTAAAAGTCACTATCATTGAACAAAAAAACTTCAGAAACAGACTTCAAAGAGAAACAGCAGAACTAAAATTCATTTGCAAATTTAATTGATCAATATTAATTAGCCATAATGCATCTGTGTGAGCTGGAAAAACATTTGTAGTATTGGTAGGCAAATGTGTATACCAAAGCATTGCTAGCATCAATCCAAAATATTGTGCAAATCCATGGCTATAACAGATGGCAATCTTTCTCAGAGCACAATTTAAAAAATTAAATCTTTGCCCTTGATGGGGGTCTGCATTCTGCCTACAAGCCTGACATGTCTAGATTTTATACTGCTATTTGTATATCAACTAATGCTGAATTAATTAATACAGTGTGCCAGAAACAGCACATACAGCATAGCTGTAGTTTTCTTTCAGTGAACAAAGATACGCCAAATAGAAAAACTTAGAAGCTATTTTATCCTCTTCTTTCTGCTTTTCTTCCTCCTAATCATAATAGGCAGTAACATTAAGTTTACAATGACTCCAAATCTGAATTAGTTCTTGGAAAAAATCATTTGAAAAGCCAAATTTCTGCATCAGCTACAAAAATTGCTTGTGGATTCTTCTTGGAAAAATACTAGCCCAGTATTACTAGCATAGTTAAGGATTCAAGTTAAGCAGATAATCTAACCTTAAGGCAATGTTTCAAAACCCACTTCTGAGCATGCACAACAAAAGTAGGACAGAAAGCAGCTTAAAAGCACTTGAGAAGGTTTCTCCAGTTCATTACATGGGTCCATTTCTGGGTTGTTTAGTTTAAACCCAAGTTGAGAGTGCATCTATTAAATTGAGCTACCTTTTCTACAGTTATGTTGTCTTAATCTAGTCTTCCCTTTAACTGAGTTTACTGCACATTGGACGGACAAACAGTGGAATCCAGCTGTTCACCATCCCACTCCAACTTGTTTGTGATGGTGGTGGAGCCATGTTGTATCTCTCATATCCTAGTTCCAAAATGGGTGAGGAAATATTGTTTACTGGACAAACTTCTGTTGGACAAGAGACAAGCTTTCAAGTTCCACAGAGCTTTTCTCTGTGGAGCTTGAAAGCTTGTCTCTTTCATCAACTGCCTTTGGTCCAATAAAAGATATTATCTCACCCATCTTGTCTCTCTCATTCTACTTCAAAGACAGTTTAGTATTGCAGGATGTATGCTAACTGATCGAAGATTTAGGACAAAAATATTTATCATTATTGCTGATATTTGGGGTGACATTCTGGTGCCATTGGCATCAAAGGCCAAACTCTTTGCTACATTATTCAGAGCTTCTTGGAATAAAAATTCAAATTTAGAGCTGTTACCATTTAAAATTGCATGTAATTTGAAATCAAGCAAAAGCCTAAAATAATTAGAGCAAGCATTTTACAATGAAAAAAATTATATTTATCATAGGCATATTTGAAATAATTAAATGTTCTAGGATTTTAATTTGTTTACAATGTTTACTTTCACTGCTGTTATTTTTCCCCTTTGTTTTAGAGTCTTGTCTATCAGCTTCACCTTTATGAAATTACTCTCGTGAGTTGGCTTTAAGATCAATATTTCAATTTAAGGCATGAGGGACTAGTTTTTCAAAGCCTTTGTGATATAGGCATATCTAAAACAAGTGAGCATGCAATATCATGTAGAAGGTGATGCATAGAATTAGATGTGTATGCAATATTCAGACCAGGAAGCAAATCTAGGTGCAACTTTCGGATTTTATTTGTTCATGTTACATCTGCCCTTAGAAGTACTGACTATACCGATAGCTACTTGAGCACCACCTGATAATGATTTTTTTTTTATGTATAAAGGACACATCAGTCCACCAACTTGCAGGTGCTATGTGATGCTGAATGTGGGATCATTGATGTAACCAAATTCCTAGTATTCTGTCACAATTCATTCATCCTTGATGGTTTGATTCAGGGAGGATGGCTCTTACGTGTGTAGATTTTAAGTAGTGGTGGGTGGGATTATTCATAATTCTTTTTATTTACTTTCAGTTCCTAAGACAGCTGTGTATCTTATTTCATATTTTTCAGAAGGCATAGCCTACTCTCTCAAGATTTTGTCCACGACTCTAATTATAAATCCTTCAACTCCTGCATAATTACACTATATGAATCCTATAAAATCACCAGCTCTGTCTTTGAAATGACATCTGGAGTACTAAAGGTACCTCAGTAAGTCCAGCTGTAAATCACAATAGTCATTCCCTTAAAAGTGTAAGATATTCCTTGTCTGCTGTGTTTTGCACACTGTAAGCTCAGTCCATCAACTTCAGTGGGAGCAGGTTGGAACCCCATAGCAGTTAATGAGTTGTTTCAGAATTCTTCTTTTAGAATTACACCTATAAGAGAACATAAGAACAGGCATACTGGGTCAGACCAAAGGTCCATCTAGCCCAGTATCCTGTCTTCCAACAGTGCCCAATGCCAGGTTCCCCAGAGAGAATGAACAGAACAGGTAATCATCAAGCGATCCACCCCCTGTCACCCATTCCCAGCTTCTGGCAAACAGAGGTTAGGGACATGATCCCTGTGCATCCTGGCTAATATCCATTGATGGACCTATCCTCCAGGAACTTTAGTTCTTTTTTGAACGCTGTTATAGATTTGACCTTCACAACATCCTTTGGCAAGGAGTTCCACAGATTGACTGTGCACTGTGTGAAAAAATACTTCCTTATATTTGTTTTAAACCTGCTGCCTATTAATTTCATTTGGTGACCCCCAATTCTTGTGTTATGAGAAGGAGTAAATAACACTTCCTTATTTACTTTCTCCACACCAGTCATGATTTTATAGACCTCTATGATATCCTATGTTAGTCATCTCTTTTCTAAACTGAAAAGTCCCAATCTTATTAATCTCTTCTCATGTGGCAGCCATTCCATATCCCTAATCATTTTTGTTGCCCTTTTCTGAACCTTTTTCCAATTCCAATATATCTTTTTTTAGATGGAGCGACTACATCTGCATGCAGTATTCAAGATGTGGGCTTGCCATGGATTTATATAGAGGCAACATGATATTTTCAGTCTTATCTATCCCTTTCTTAATGATCCCCAACATTCTGTTCGCTTTTTTGACCGCTGCTGCACATTGAGTGGATGTTTTCAGAGAACTATCCACATTGACTCCAAAATCTCTTTCTTGAGTGGTAACAGCCAATTTAGACTGCGTCATTTTGTATGTATAGTTTGGATTATGTTTTCCAATGTGTATTACTTTGCATTTATCAACATTGATTTTCATCTGCCATTTTGTTGCCCAGTCACCTAGTTTTGAGAGATCCTTTTGTAGCTCTTCGCAGTCTGCCTGGGACTTAACTATCTTGAGCAATTCTAGCTTTTCATTTTTTGAATTATCCTTTGACTCGCTCAGTTAAATCACGGGTTCTAACTTTGTTTCCATAATGTGAACCACATCTTAAAGGAGAGATATTATGGACAACTCACGTTCCATTTAACGTCCAATCATAGCAACTCAAACAATTGTTTATATGAAGAAGTATGCATTTTACACCATTTTTGATGCAATAAAAAGCTGTAAAGCAAGGAGGAGGAGCCTGCAACATGTGACCTGGCAACTCTCTGCAGATCACCAGCAAGTGCCACCTCAACACACATGCATGCAAAGACACTTCAGGCCCCTAAACCCCTGAGTAGATGCCCACAGTTCTGCTCAAGTCAGTATCTGTATTAAACTAAAAGGATATTTATAAATGAACTTTGAAGATTCTTATATTGTCCATCCTCTGAAAAGAACTGAGACTTATTGCTCTCATGCACTTATTCTCAAAGGAAATTAAACAAATCCTCTCATCATTTAGGACAGCACAGCAAGTGTATCTCATTGGTCAGGGCACATTATTTCACTAACTCCATCATTCCAGAGTCATGAAAAATAATTACCTACCCCCTTTTTTAGATGTTTTTGCAAGATAATAAGGCATCTCAATTTTCATTTGATGTCATATTGATGTATAGATGAAAAATGGAAACAAACTACTAAGTCAGATATCTATGCTACCTATATCGTATACGTTATTGAAATACTGAATACAAGATACCATTTTTATAAAATGCAGGATGAAAAAGTGTAGCCAATAAGTGTGTCTTCTTAGCTGTCTAAGCAGCTGTGTCCATTTCCGTGGACACCAAGTATACCATTTTCATTACTTCAGCAACCTCTTTAGCAACCAAGAGCTATGAGTCAGTTCCCAAAACGGCACCTTTCAGGTTCTAGTACAGGCTGTGCCATTTTGTAAGTGTCATATTTTTAGAAACATTTAATTAGCATGAAATGTGTGAGCACTTGTTACATCCATTTCAATCAGCCACAGGAAGATCATGAAAAACTTTTTCTGCTGACCGTTCACAGGGGAAAAAACAACAACTAGACAGAAATTTAGAAAACTTTATTTTTGGAATAGTATTTATTTTATATGCTTGTTCAAATATAAAAGAACAGTGAAAAGCTACAGTATTTGCACAGTCTAAGTAAGGTCCCACTTTTTTCTTCAGTTTTGTTGTAAAGGGATCTTATCATTTGGCCCATGTTTAAATTATGTAAAACAAGCTTTTATAAATTTCAAGATCAATATATTTCCACAATTTAAAACAAACAGAAAACAAAACAAAACCTAATGAAAAAACAGTTGAAAGTATCCTTCTGCCTTGTTTAAAATCCAAACATTGCAACACTGAAAACCTGAATATGAAACTGATTGTGTTCAATCCATTTCAGTTTTCTTTATAAACAGTAAACAGAAGTAAATATAGATAAATTGGTTTTTTTTAAAAGTTCTTTCCCCTTTAATAATCATAGGTTTTATTACTGATTTAGAAAAGAGATAAAGAAAATGTGTTTATGTACAACATGATTTTCTAAAAGGACACTGACAACTTGAAATCTAATCAATTTCAAAAAATGAGTTAAAAGTAGTTTGAGGTTCTAAGCCTGGCCTTTGTGTCCATGCTGCCACTTTTTTGTGGTTTTGCAAATCACATTTTCTTGTTTTTAATTTTTTCTCTCTCTCCCATATTTCATGAGAAAGCCACACAAACAACAGGAGTAACTAAGATCTTGATTCAGCAAAGCACTCAAGCACATGCTTAACTCTAATAAGCACATGAGTTGTCATATGCCACAGCATTCAGTGCCAGATCCCTGCCATTACGTATGTGTGTGAATAAATATGTGCAGCTGGCTTTTGTGTGTTCTTTTGTTGTCCAGAAAACTTTAATGTAGCAACATGGCAGACAGAGACTAATACATAATCTGTCGTATGCATTTCCAATAGACCCACCACAGTAGTAGTTAGGCATCTTATATTACAGATGAGGGGAGGAATAGCTCAGTGGTTTGAGCACTGGTGGGCTAAACCTAGGGTTGTGAGTTCAATCCTTGAGAGGCCACTTAGGAATCTCAGACAAAAATCAGTACTTGGTCCTGCTAGTGAAGGCAGGGGGCCTTTCAGGATCCCTTCCAATTCTATGAGATAATATATGGTGATATACCTATTTTATATAAATCATTTCCATCCAAAGGGTGTCAGATCTCAAATGAAGCCTTGGGGGTTGTTGAGGGGAAGCTTTTTCTGAACCTCACCCCTATACAAAGAATAGCCTCTTCCCAACTTCTGTAAGGAAGAGCACTCCTTAATACACAACAGTAAGAAGGGGTTAGATGTATAGCAAAGTGTACATGAGGGAACAGAGAATTATTGAATTATAGCACATCTGAGTACTTTTTCGTATTATCAAGTTTTATAAAGATTTCTTTAAAAAAGATAAAATACCCTAGCTCTTTATTATATATGTCTAATATCTCTTCAGAGAACTGCAAAATACTTTTAATATACTGCACATGTGAGAAAAAAAATACTGGATCAATTGAATACTAAACAGATACCGTGGAACTGTTCCATATATTAATTTATAAAAGTAGATTAAATATTTGTTTTTAAATGTGTAGTTTTCAGACTATCTGGATGCTATACAAGGTTTTTCAAAACACGTACCCAGAAAAGACTACTTTGCAAAAGGTTTTAAAGGGGACTATTTCAAATATATACAGCATCAGCCCATCGTTCATATTAATACATTGAAATTCTGATCCCATAATTGTTTAAAAGCAATTGTATCTTCAAACAGCGATTAATAAATTGTACATTTCTCATTAAAATCGTCCTTGTTTAGCATCACCTATGGCTCCCCATACATCAAAAACAAACTCATCTGGAAATGCGAAGTCTCCAAGAGCTTCATCAAGTGCAACAGCAAATTCATCTGGATTGTTCTTGTCTCTTCCTGCTTCTACCATTGTTGCAGCTTAAAAACAAAAACAAAAACAAAAATGACCAGCCCACAAACACGCATATAGAAAGATTACAAAGAAAATTACAGTTAAATTACATGCTCATTGTACATTTCAAAATAATATATTTTAAACACTGAGAAAGGTCTGCTTAGGGGAGATTTTAAAATGCATCTAACAAGATTTAGGAGCACAAGTCCCAAAAGAGAGTAAACAGGATTCATGCTCCTAAATCTCCCCCTTAATCACTAGTGCTCTGCTATGTGGAAAAGCATGGTTGGGTTCCTAGGGACAAATTCTTCCTGATCTTGTTCTGTTTAGTTCTGGTTCATTTCTCCTTGCTCAGCACAGACTCAGTATCCTTACTACTAACTGTAGTGTCTTGTGAAAGTAAATCCAGGTCTGGAGCTAAAGAACCAGGTAAGATGTGGCACAACACTTCATAACACAATGTCTATTCCAGGATGTCAGAATTTTTATGCCAGATTGTGACACCAACTACTTATCATAATTTCAGTTATTTTAATTGTGAGATCAAGATGCAAATGTGCAACATATTTAATCAACTGGGCTTCATAGAACAGCTCTTAGCAAGCCAGAGCTTAAAATGACCACCCTTTTGGACACTGGATGATCTGTGGAAGTGGAGAATTCACAGGACCTGAGCCTGGAGAGCAGCGTACAACCTGTACACAAAAGGTATGCAACTGAAGACAGACTGGTTTCCAAACACTTGCAGAAGTCAGGGTGAATCAGACTCCAATCAGGAGCATACTCAGCTTGCCCAACATTTGAAAAGGAACATTGTAAATATGACAAGAAAAAAAAACACTGAAAACACCATATCTTTTCTAGGGTGAAAAAATTCAAACTCTGGACAGGAAAAAGTAAATCTCTCTGCTATGTAAAAAGCAGAAAACAGAGGGCAGAGCACTCCAAGTTGGCCAAGCAATGAATACAAAAGGAGACAGAGATGTAGTGTGGCCCAGTGGATAGGGTCTTAGATTAGGGCTCAAGAAACCTAAGTTCTTTCCCTACTGGGCCAACAGCCTTCTGGGTGACCTTGAATAAGTCATGTCACCTTTCTGTGCCTCAGTTTCCCCATACATAAAATGGGGATAATGATACTTACCTTGTTTGTAAAGTGCTTTGAGCTCTACAGATGAAAAGAAAGAGCTCTCTGCATTATCTGAAATATTCTTATTTGAAAGACGAATACACAAAAATTGATTATAAGAAAATTGCAAGCCAAAGAGAAGATACCAGAGGGCTTCTGCCACACAAAGCAGAATAAAGACTTTCAAAAGTGCTTGGGAAAAAACCCTCAAGAATGTATAGGATAAACTTAATCAATTTACAAAAGGGAATAGTAAAAAGATATTAAACATGGAGAGATTTCAGGTGCAAATGAAGATCCAGTGGGGGAAAAAAAAATATCTGATTTGTCATTGGAAATTTTGAAAAGCAGGTCTCTAACATCATTTTAGAGTAAAGGAAGACAAACAGCCTTTGGAATTACGCTGTGGCAAGATCAGTTAGGAAGATCTGCTGTACTGAAACAGCTACCGTGCTATTAAGGCAGATATGAGAACAAAACTATAGAAAAATGTGCATTAGGCCCTAGTGTATTTGTAAAGCCTTGGAAGAAGGATAGAATGATGCATCCCTTTAAAGCCACTGTATTGTAATCTAAGACAACTAGCACATCTAGTACACAAGGTTGCTAGGGCACCGAGCAGACTGCTGAAGCTCTGCTAATAGAGCAGCATTAACCCTGTATGTGTATGTGGGCCAGCATTTACTTCCACAAAACAGCAGAGTATGAGAAATTGTGATTGAGTTTCAGATTAGAAATGGATACATTTATGGTAATTATTTTGGACCCAATCCTCAGCTTCTGCCAAGGAGTAATCGGTAGAGTTCAGGAGGGAGGGACACCCTCCCAATCCTGGACCATCTGGGCACTGGTCTAAAACCCAGGATCAATTAGAGAAGGCTGCTCTAACTTTATGCCTGCTACCGATATCCTCAGGAACCTGTTACAGCAGTTGGAGATTGGCAAGGCCCAGGGATGCCTTGGCCATGCTGCCTGCACCAGCTGCAAGGATGATGAAGGGGTGTTAGCACAGGAGCCACAAGAGCAGCTCTATGCAGCCAAGGACCCCTTAGTCAGGGAGAATCCTTCTGAGCTAATTTTAGGGATGCTGGGTGCTTGCAAAGCAGTCTCAGTACAGCCAAGGACTTGGCCTTTGAATGCAGCTTGCTCACTGAGATATTTGTGTAGATGCCACAGCCTCACGGCATATTCACAACAATGGAGAATATTACAGCCTAGAATCAAATCAATTCAAAAACACTTCTGCTTTTACTGGCTCATGTCTTTTTCTTAAATTGCCAGCTGATATTAACTGAAACTTTGTGATCCATCCAATACTCACGTCACTGTTTTCCCAATCACCACAGAGAAAATGCTATTGTCACGTTTGGAAGGATTTGAAAACCCCTATAAATTTTCCACTTAGAGGGATGTAAAACAACTTATGCAACAGTGCCTGATCAAGGTAACAGAAGCATAAAACCACTAACAGAGGATCTCTACCCTTGAATCAGGACTGGAGCCTGTAAATCTGTCTGATCAAAACCATGTGAGCTTCTCCTGGTTTCAAGTTTTCTTAACATAAAACTCCTCCCACGTTCACTGATGTTTATGAACTTCTGGCAAACCAGAGCTGACTTACGTGAAGATCTGACAAGTTATGAGTAAACTTGGGTCACTCTGGGTGAAAATCATTGAATCAGTAGTTTTGATTGAATTTTACTTTGAGTTTGAATGTGCATTCATTTAACATGAAACTCAAACACAGAATCTGGAAATCAAAGCCAAGGAACCTTGCATAAGTCCTGGCGAACTGAAATTGCTGAGATTTTGACAGCGCTAGTTGAGATTCCCCCCAACTCCCAGGGGTTATTAACCCTGTTTAAACTGCACGGTTCCATGGGGAGAAGGGAATAAACCACAACATTCAAACAGCTGAAATAGCATCTCAAAAATATCTAATTAGAGGTTTAACTAAATTTTTTTTTAAAAAATGACCATAGAGCTGAAACACCCATGAGAAATTTCAGCCCAGTCAGTGAGATTTTTCAGAACAGGAGCTTGTAATAAAAGTGCTTCCTTAATGGTAATCTGGGCCGGCTCTAGGCACCAGCAAAGCAAGCAGTTGCTTGGGGCGGCAAATTTGCAGGGGCGCAAGAATCCAGCATGGGAGCTGAGAACCAACAGGGGGCCCTGGAAGCAGTAGTTCCTTGGTTAGCTCCCTGCCTATAGAGCCAGCCCTGCAGCAGGGAAAGAACTACATTTCCCAGCATTCCCTTGGCCGCAATTAACAGGAAAAGGAGGGGGAAGGAGTGTGGAACTGAAATCTTGCTGTGAATAGTAGGGACAGAGCCAGCTCTAGGTTTTCTGCCGCCCCCACCCCAGCCTAGGGCTCCCCCTGACTCCTGTGTTGCCCTAGCCCTGGACCCCTCCCCTGCTCACACCCCCTGCTGCCCCAGCCCTGGGCTGTCCCAGCACCCGCATCATCTGCCACCCAAACCATGGGCTCTTCTCCCCCACACACACCTGCACCCACTGCTGCCCCAGCTCTGGCCCACACCTGCACCCCCTGCCGCCCCAGCTCTGGCCCCCACCTGCACCTTCTGCCGCCCCAGCCCTGGGCTCTCCCCCAAAGAAAGAATTGGGTGGACTAAATGGACAGTGCACCTCTCTATCTGAAGCCTAGCAAGGGAAGTACATGGATCCCACTAGAATTTAAAATGAAAAGTAAGGGAGGGGAGGCTCTACTAGGACCTGGGCAGCTTTAGATACAGTACCAGGCACGTAGGAGGATTTACACTTCTGAGCCATGGAAGCAGAAATTGACTTTTCTTTTCCAGATTTAGCTAATATTCAGAAAGGGAATGCAGCACCTGCCTTCCAGATTTGAACACCCTCAAAATTCAGGAGTGCTCAAGCTCAATTTGCGCAGCTGTTACTTCATTTCTCCCAAATCAAATATACTGATCCACTGTAGAAAAAGTAGAATAAATTGAGCAAGAAATGCTTCCCAGTGGTTATTCGGACTGGAATTGCTATTTTCAACAGCCATTGCTTTTTTTTTTTTTTTTAGTTTTAGTTTTATTTGTTTAAAAGGAAGACAGTGATATTGCATTGGCAAATTCCCCATAGAAACAAAGAATGGAACAAAAGAATAATAAAGGCACCTCAACTTTTCCTCATTTATGGAGGACAGTCTTATAATATGCATCTAGATATCCTCCAATCACACAAGCTGAAAATTGTTTCACTTTACTGCAGTTCTGTAACCATATGGGAACCAATCCTGTCTGTGTTCTGTGCACATCCAAAATTCCTGCTGAATGACCCGCGCTGGGAGCAAGTTACCAGTGACCCAGGGCTGGGGCAGCAGGAGGGTGCAGATGGGGGGCACGGAGGGAGAGGGAGAGAGAGCCCAGGGCTGGCGGTGGGGGGGAGCCAAAATTTTTTTTGCTTGGGGCAGCAAAAAACCTAGAGCCAGCCCTGATGATAATCATAATTTCAGTGCCCCCCGTGGTACATTATATGTATTATTCTCATTAAAGCAACTTCTTCTGCTCAGATACATTTGATATTATGAAATCTGAAATTTCTGAGAGGAATTATCATAACTTTAGTAGTAGGTGTGTTACTTTCACAATAGCTTGGGGCTGACCTCTAGTGTCAGTAGAGCTGAATTACCTTGCTATGTTATATTAAATGGTAGTCAAAGATGTGGGACCAAATCCTTCTTGATTTTCTCAAGTCCCACTAAGGTTCTTGCATGTGTGAGGCTGAGTCCTGCCTCATTCCCTGCACACCTTAGCAGTAAATAAAACAAGGGCTCCTCAAACACTAGTACTTTCATTACATTTTCACCGTGAGACTAATTTAGCCATGTGTGCACTCACAGTATATAGTTTCCTTTAGATAGGTCCTTTATGGCCTAGTGAGAAAACTCCATGTACTGATGTTTACAGAGTGCAATTTTCCATGGATAATTGCAACAGCAAATCAAGCCAGTGTTTGTCAAAACATTAAAAAGGCACTTGTCAAGGAGAGCTATTTCCATGTCAATTATTTGAGTAAATCTTATTGGGTTCACAGACAGTGTCAGTTTCCTCTTTTTACCACAACTGCTTCTTATAATAGCTGCACAGTACAAGGTTGGAAGGATTTTATTCTAAGAGGGAAAGTGTACTTATTCCCCATTCTCCTCACACTCAAAAGGCTGAGACATTTTTCCTCAAACTTTGCTAAACAATTCACCTTGAGGGAAAAGCCAAGCCTGGGAAATATCAGCCCAAACCATGAGTTTCAATAAGTTATAATAAGTGATTGAAAATGAGCTGTTAGAATGGAAGTCTATTGAAAAGTCAACTATAATGACCTCTGCTAGAATATATAGACACATAGCTACTCTGATGTTTTACCCACTTTTCCCTATTTTCTGATATAGTCCCATTCACACTTAATATCTGAGGTGAAGTTTCCTTTGAGTTTCACTTTTGACACCATATAATACTTCTGATGCGCTATGAGTCTTCCGATCTGCCTGCCATTCTCATTTAACCTTTTATGCACTTTCACTCCTAGACAGCACCAGGTTAGCACTTACTGCAAACTTAACTGTTTGGAGGCTTTATTGCCACCTAAGTCCTACCCTGTAAACCAGCCTAAGTCCAGCTTAATAAAAGTACTTTAAGAATCTGAACAGAATCAACTAGTTTTATTTAGCAGGGAATAATGCACTGTGATTTGCCCACATCAAAAATATCCAAGCAATATGTGGTTCTGGCCTGTGCCTTTAATTAAAAAAAAGAGAGAGAGAAATAATTCCCTTTTCTAACACCAAAGAGACATTCCAGACCATACATTTCAAGTGCATCCCTGCCTTTTGCAGGTGGTTAGAATCCCTGGGTTTTGGCTACATATCTAACACCACCATCCAAAATATTTAAAAGAATCCCTAGAAACCCGTTTCTTTATTGTTTCATTTTAACCAGGTGCCAATTTTAACTGGGCCACAACCTACCAAAGAGAGGAACAGAAACCACATAGATTCTGTTTTTAGACACACTTGCTCTTTTCTTTCCCACAAAATGCCAATTATTCTCCCTCATAATTAACTAACGATCATATTGCATCATAAATATACACTGGGTTTGCAGTACTCAGAAAAGACATCCCCTACTCCAAATAAATACAGCATAGAATATACAAGACAAAAACACAAGAACACAAGAGGACAACAAAGATTCCTGGGAGAAGACAGTTTAATGGGGGGAGAGACAGGAAGCAAGCGAAGTCAATAAAGGAGAGTGATGCTACTCAGAGCAATTGGAAAGGAAAAGGGCTTTCGCAGTCATGTTGGATAGATTGGTGGGAGAGCAGGTGAGAATCAGGGAGGCTGCAAAGAAAGATACAAAAGTCAAGGAGAGAGCTGACCAGGTACAGAGAAGGGTTTTAGCAGCAGGGATACTGAAGAGGGTAGAGATTTTGATGATAAGATGTTAATGAGATATTATTATGTGAGGAGATAGAAGCACAAAGTACTACACTTATGAGGGGGAAAATCATATGCATAAATACAAAATGGGGAATAATCGGCCAGGCAATAATACTGCAGAAAAAAATCTTGGTTTATAGTGGATCACAAACTAAATGAGTCAACAGCGTGATACCGTTGTAAAAAAGGCAAATGTCACCCTGCAATGTATTAACAGGAGTGGAATATGTAACACATAGGAGGTAATTGTTACACTCTGCTCGGCACTGCTGAAGCCTCAGCTGGAGTACTGTGTCCAGTTTTGGGCCCCACATATTAAAAAAGATCTGACCAAACTGTAGAGAGTCCAGGGGACAGCAATAAAAATAATATGAGATTTAGAAAACACGTCCTATGAGGGCATGTTGAGAGAAATGGGGAAGTTCAGTCTAGAGAAGAGAAGGCTGAGGGGGAACATGATAACAGTCTTCAAATATGTAAAAGGTTGTTATAAAGATCAATTGTTCTCCATGTCCACTGAAAGAAGGACAAGAAGTAATCAGGTTAGTTTGCATCAAGAAAGATATAGGTTAGATATAGGAAAAACTTTCTATCAATAAGGATAGTTAACCACTGATACAGGTTACCTAGGGAAGTTGTGAAATCCCATTGGAGGTTTTTAAGAACAGGTTAGAAAAATACTTATCAGGAACAGCCTAGGTTGTACTTAATTCTGCCTCAGCATGGCTGGGATGGACTAGATGACTTCTTGAGGTTCCTTCCAGCCCAACATTTCTATAATTCTAGGACCATAGGGTTGCAAGCCTCGGAGAAAGTAAGAAGAGTAGAACTGTCAATTGCGATGAAGAAGCGAGGTGGTGGAAGGATAGGAAGAACTGGATGGACGTTTTGGGCAGAGTTGAGATACTGGTGAGACATCCCAACAGACTTGTCAGAGATGTTTAGAGATATGAGACTGGAGAAGGGAGTGGAGGTAAAGGATTGAAAAGTAGATTTAGGAATAATCTTAATAGAGGCAGAGAGGACAGATAAGGTTGCCTGAAGTGCTGGGAGGGTACTAAAGGAGAAGAAGAAGGGACCAAGTATAGCATCCTGAGACATACTAATAGATACGCAACTCTGAAGGACAGGGTGATTTCCCGTAAGCACTGAAGAAAAGATCGAAAGTTGGAAAGGAAGTCATTTTTGACATGAACTATCCATCAGTAGCAGAAGAGCTCTTCTGGGATTGGGTTCTATTGACATATGCTTCACATCCTCTTCTGTCCTCTTTGGTAGCAGGAGCAGTCTTCCGTGATCCAACCATCACCAGGATAGAAGAAAGAGTCCCAGTTAGCCCCAGGTGTCCCAGACCTCAGCTTTAGAGGAGCGATCCTGTAAGTGGCCTTCATTGTCATTATTCAGGGAGAAGTCTCTCTTGCTCCATCAATCAAAGAGCAGTTTCTGTTCACTTACCAGACACCACACACCAGTGTTAGAATCATTTGTGGAGGCCTTCACTGGCTCATTTGTTTTTAAATAAGAAGCAGAGTCTATTGGCTCAATTTCCATTGTGCCCTTAAAATTGTTAAGGGCAATGCGTTTCCAAACTCTGGGACACATTCTGCACAGACCCAAGTGGAACTCTAGTAAAATGGTATACGGGACAGATTTTCAAAGGCACAAATGAGCTACATGCATAATTGCCATTGGGAGTCTAATGGCCCTTTGTGTCTTTGAAAATGCTCCTCTAATACCTACCAGCCAAATTGCATTGCCACTGAGTTTAAAGCATTGTACCTATTTAGGTATTTCTGTGCACTTAGTCATTCCTGAAACTTTACGCTGTACAAGATCCTTAACTGGACAAATATTATGGCTTGATCTTATTTTACTCCATTATTTTTTTATAATGGATGCTACTTTATCATTTCTTTTTTAAACCTCTGAGTTAAAATTAGGAGCATTGCATTCTAAACACAATCACACTATGGAAGATGTCAGTTTAATGGAGATTGAATAGCAATATTATCTGACATCAAAAGCCCCTGGAGAACAGAACAGAATGCGAGCAGGGGTCAATGATAAAGCTTTTAATCATTTGCCTGTTGAATAACTATCACACTTGTGGTGATTTGTATTTTCGGCTAATCTGGGATAAATAATGAGTGAAATTCCTAGTTGAACAGTTACTGGCATTCTCTGAATGAATCCTTTCCTCATATTTCATTTCCATGGGCAACTTATCACATTTATAGTCAGTGTATGAAAACGAAATTACATATTGATTGAAGAGATTTGAGGCAGCTGATAATCTTTCCACTGCTAAGGAATTTTAGGTGCTTAGAGCTGTGTAATAGTGTAACAAAAATAAAACTCTGTTTTTGCTGCCTCGTTTTTACCACTGGCCCTTGACAGTTATGTTTGACCACTGAAGGATGTAAACCAGAGCAACAATGCACACTATCCAATAATGCACACAACTACATATACATATTGCATAGAAGAGGGAGGATTAGATAAGGATTAATTACAACAACAAAGCAGAGGAATATAATTTAATCAAATAGCAGTGCTAAATACGTTAATTAAATACTCACCTAGTTCAATATCTCTTATTCCCATGTATGTTTCAAGAAGGTCATCTACTTTTTTTATTGCTTTTTCTTCAATTTCAGAGGGCTTTATTGAAACAAAACACTTAAGAGTTTAAATCCAAACATAAAATGCTACATCTTGGTTACAAATTTCAAAAATTACAAGACACCAAATTAATCCAGATTTTGCATTTAGGATCTGATTTATTCCCATTTTATTATAAATAAATTGCAAGCAAATCTTCTGTCTTAATGTTTTGGGTTTTGGTTAAGATTGATCCTCCACCCCCATCCCACGCCAAAAAAGTCTAGGGTGAAATAGTAGTACAATACAGTTAGTGGGAAACATCTGACTTCCCGATGACACTGCACAAGTAGAACAGAAGATATACATTTTAGTTCCTTCCACCTGACAGGGGAATTCAGCATTTTGGGCATGCACATCAATGAAGTGGGAAGCATGTCATTCACTGTCACAGAGCTGGCCCTTTAAGGGGAGTCAGCTACTTAGGCAGTTAGCTAGCCCCAGGCAAAGCTGGGCTGGCTCCTTCCCTTCAGCAGAGCCTGTTGCAGATAGGCAGGGCATCTGACTCCTCTTAAAGGGACAGCCCTGTGACACTTACCTAACTTTTTGGCTAAGATGTGCCATTGCTAGCTTATTATATGGCAGGAAAACAGATGCGACACGCCTTTCACTTCCCTGACAAATGCCAAAAGATGCAGCCATCTTTCACGTTTTGAGTTATCAGTAATAAGCTATAATAACTGAAAGCGAAGAAGGTTAATGCAGAAAGATGTTTCCTTGGTCAAAGATAATTTCATATTCCTATAAACTCCAGATAAAGGATGCTGATAAATTTATTACTAAAACTTATTATTATTATTACCACCACCTGTAGCACCGAGGGGTCCTATTCATGGACCTATTCGTTGTGGTAGGTGCTGTACAAACACAGAACAATCTAATCTCTGAATGATTTCAAGTGTATTCAAGTGCACAGTATACATAAGTATCTGTATTGCAGACTCCAAGCATTCTAAAATCATGAGTCAGACTCGAAAAAAAAAATCACAATTATCTTAAAAAATAATGTTTATTTATTTTATTTTATTTATTTTATTTTTTATTTGCCTTATGGACTTTGAGCTGTTGTGGTTCATATTTTCTAGATTTTCTTCAGAGCCACCAGGTTTAGAAACTGTTTGCAAATTGAAATTCTCACATAATCGTATGGCTCCAAGAACTGGGGCTTTAAAAGGGCAGTGGGGAAGAAGGGGAAATAAATATTGTGAGACCTGTAATAAAATCATGAGAGTTCACAGCATTGATATGTATGCCACAAGTAACCTGGCTTTAAATTTATTTCTATAAATATTATACATTTCCTAATGAGCCATCTTGTTCCATTACCCACTATTTTTATTTCTTACATCAATACTGAATGTAGCTTTAAACAAACTTTTAGAGACATTTAACAAATTAAGAAACACTGAGATTTTGCTGTGCTGGAATTTTTCAAGAAAATCCCATTTTGCCACATAAACTTTGCTGAAGGATAAATCTGATGTTTTGCATAAATTTAACAGATGCTAAAAGTTTCAAATGCTCTAATTATTACCCCAGAATAAACATACCACTTCCTCCACCACGGCAGGACCTTTGGATCTCAGTCGAAGCGTTTCTCTTCCCTTGGAGATTTTAGCTTCTGATAGAGTTCCACTTTTTAACCTTGGTTCAATCATTTCTAAAAACAAAAGTACAACCGTTAAATGTACCATTTAATTAGAATTAAATAAATATGCTTTAGCTGACTCAGTAGCTTCAGCTTTTAGGTCTACTTAAAATCTAGAGCAACTTGAATTTATAATTTACAGTATTTTAGATATAACTTGGGCCCCAATTGTGCATTAAGATTCACTACCCTGGACTCCTCACAGCCCTTGTGGAATCCTACTCAGATGCTTTACAAGCACAAAGAAATTACTGTGCAATAAAATTAAGACTCTCCTTTGAAAAATCCATCTATGCAGGCATAGTTCATTCTACTATGTTTGTGCATATTTGCATAAATTTAGTTCTCTATTCTAGAGCAAATCATTATTCATTAAATTAGGGTTACCATATTTCAGCAAGCAAAAAAGAGGACGGGAGGAGCCCCGTCCTAGCCCCGCCCCTGTCCTGCCCTAGCCCCGCCCCTGCCCCACCCACTTCCCGCCCCCCTCAGAACCCTCAACCCTCCCCCCGCTTCTTGTCCCGTGACTGCCCTCTCCTGGGACCCCTGCCCCTAAATGCCCCCCAGGACTTCACCCCCTACCTAAGCCTCCCTGCCTCTTGTCCCCTGACTGCCCCCTCCTGAGACCCTCCTCCCATCCTAACTGGCCCCCTAGGACCCTACCCCCTACCTGTACCCTGACTGCTCCAACCCTTATCCACACCCCCACCCCCAGACAGACCCCTGGGACTCCCACGCCCCATCCAACCACTCCCCACCCCCTGACAGCCCCCCCCCAGAACTCCCGACCCATCTAAACCCCTCTGCTCCCTATCCCCTGACTGCTCCGATCCCTCTCCCCACCCCTGCCCCCTGACAGCCCCCCCCCAGAACTCCCAAACCCCCCCCCCGCTCCTTATCCCCTAACTGCCCCCTCCTAAGACCCCCCTCCCTAAATGCCCCCCAGGACCCTACCCCCTACCCGTACCCTGACTGCCCAAAACCTTATCCACATACCTCCCAGAAAGCCCCCCCCCCCCCCGAACTCCCGACCCCCCCCCATCTCTTGACTGCCCCCTCCAGAACCTTCCTGCCCCTTCTCCGACCCCCTGGCTCCCTTGTCGTTGGCCTTTGGTTCGCCTAAGGTCTCTCTGTGAGCTTGCTCAGGAACTGTCTGAGCCGTTCTCCCGGCACGCTGGGCAGCAGTGGGGGAGGAGCTCCAGACTGCCGGAGGTGAATGCAGGGAGGGAGGGAGTGAGTGAGCTCTGCTGCAGGGGGGAGGAGGGACTCTCTCTCGCTGTCGGAGCCCCATGTAAGTGGCACCAGCCGGCTGCCCTGTTAGCCGCGCGTGCTCTGCATGGTGGGGGGGAAGTCCGGACATTAACAAATTCCCCCTGGATGCTATTTTTAGTTAAAAAATCCGGACATGTCCGGGGGAATCTGGACGAATGGTAACCCTAATTAAATAGTATTGGGAATTGGTAAAAATCATGCAGTTTTTACTCAGGCAGAATTCTCACTGACTTCAATCCTGCATTGCGGTCCACACTAAGAGGTAGATCCCTGCTCAATAGGCTTAGCTTTCTTCCAGGATTACACTGTTGCCCTTTTTGACCTGAGAAGCTAGTCAAAGTTCAGGGCCCGGGGATGTTCCATTTGGAAGTAGAAATTGATGGAGTCTGGTATTTTCTTTGATGCAATCTTGTTTATTTACAAAGAATGTACAAAGTCCTAATTCTCCAAACTCAGAATCAAAACCAAAAGGAACAGTTTCTTAGTTTATAGCTCCAAGCCTCTGTAGCCAACTGACCCAAGGGATCTCTAACTAAGTTTTTTCCAGGGCCACACTGTGGTCAGGGCCGGCTCTGGCTTTTTGGCCGCCCTAAGCAAAAAAAAAAAAAAAACAGGGTGCAGGGGGACTCCCTGCGCTGCAGATGTGCCCTGGCTAGCAGGGGGAGAGGGAGGGAGAGGGGGTAGAGACAAAGAAAGGGGGCGGCCCCGTGGCCCCGCCGCCTGCTAGGAGGGCTCTGCGCTGCTCCAGTCGGCTGGGAGGGAAGGATGCGGGCTGCCCTGCCAGGCATCCTGCAGGGCGCTCCCGTCCTCTGCACTGCTGCCCCCTACAGGGCGACCGGAGCGGAACACCACCAAAAAAAAAAGGCCGTGCCACCCTAGGATTGGTGCCTGGAGCCGGCCCTGACTGTGGTCACCAAGTTCTAGTACCTCACTCTCTGTTCTGATTTCTCTGTGCTCTGCCTTCCCTCTTCCTCCCCGACACTTGCCAGGGGAAAGAAAGCACTGGGGTGGGTTCACACACTTCTTTTTCTCAGGTGGGGGCTTGTGTTTACAATTATGTTAATTGAAGGGCGAGTTCACACCTATCAATCTCCAGGAGGTTTTAACTCAATCCATAACAAGACTTCCCCAGCTTAGAACACCCCCACCCACAACTCAGCTTTGGTTATCGTCCCAATGAAGCCTAAAATGGCAATATCCAATAACCCATCCCAAACAGAAATAAAAGAAATAAATTAAAATGATACAAGTTTGACTATTTACATATGTACAGTGTTTTCTATCAAGATGTTTTCACATCATCATGCCCAAAAGAATTTTATTCCCACCCAAAACTCTTTGGGGCTTTTCTCTTCCCGGGTTTCCTTTCAATCAGCCCCTGAAGAACATCTATTGTTTTTGTGGAATTTGTAAGCTGAGACAGACCCTGCACATTTTGTTTTAATGGGGCATTCACCTCTGTAACAACTTTTCTAGCCTTACCTTCCACAGCTACAACCTCAGATTCAGGAAGCAGACAAGCTGAAATTTTGTTCCCCTGATATCTTCTCAAATGGTCCTTATAGGTAACTGTGTTTAGTCCTGGGACCCAACTGGTTCCTGTACACCACTTTATTTATTTGGGCCAGTATTGTATAGGGTGCCTCGCAAGGTTTATCCGATTTAGGGCTCCTACCCTACTTTCTTCTAGGATTGTGTAACCAGACCAGGTCCCCTCTTTTTAAAAGTTTCCCCATATGAATTTACATAATACAAACTTTTTATCTTATCAGAGGTTATCAACTTTTCCCTAGCAAAGGTTTGAACTTTTTCAATTTTGGATTGTAGGGTTTTTACATAGTCCAAATGGTTCCAATCCATTTGTTCCTCTTCAGGAACTCCATACAAGAATTTTTCTGCCGTCCTTAGCTTATGCCCAAACGTGAGAAATCTTAGGGTACACTGCGTACTTTCAATGACTGCTATCCTCTAAACTATCAAAAGGAATGGGATTTTTGCTAGTTCCACTCTGTTTGGTACTGTTCTACCAAAGTAGCCAGCTGAACCCCCCAGAGTCCTATTGCATCCTTCCACCATCCCATTAGATTCTGGGTGTGCTGTGGTGGTGAGAATGTTGTGGCTCCTTAGAATCTTATACAAATCTGTTTAAACACTGGATTCAAAGTTTCTCCCTTGATCTGTGTGAAACTCACTCAGGACCCCAAATCTGGTAAAAATTCATTCACTAGGTCCCCTAATACTGTAACAACTTCTTGATTTCTTATTGGATAAGCCTGAGGCCATTCTGTGAAGCGGTCCATAGCTACCAGCCACTATTGATTACCAGATACCCCACAAGATACTGCTGCAAAGCAGCTCTCCCAGTTTTAGGGGCTCTTCTTTATAATGCAAGCATCGTATTTCCTGCACCAATTTTATAAATCCAGCCTGCATTCTACCCAACAGAAATTCTCCCTTACCTTAGGTAGGGTTTCTGCAACCCCAAAATGTCCAGCAGTTTTAAAATCATGACAACCTCAGAACCACCTTTTCTAATGTATCTGGTACAAATAGCTAGTACCTATATCCATCACCCAATGGTTTATCTCATCTCCCAGGGGTAATGAGAGCCATCGAATCAAACTGTTAATTCTGTATATGATGGAAACCACTTCAAGCCAGAGGGTGCGGTAGCACCTCAGCATCCCTAGTTCCATCACCTATGCCAGCTCCTCTACAATAGGATAGGGATAGCTCAGCGGTTTGAGCATTGGCCTACTAAACCTAGGGTTGTGAGTTCAATCCTTGAGGGGGCTATTTAGGGAACTGGGATAAAAATCTATCTGAGGAGTGGTCCTGCTTTGAGCAGGGGGTTGGACTAGATGACCTCCTGAGGTCCCTTCCAACCCTAATAGTCTATGACCTTTAAATTCCAAGCTTTCCTACTGTGTCCAGAAAGCTTTTACTGTGGTATTATGAATTGACACCACAGTTGCCAATTTTCACGTGGTAAATAATAACCCCGACTTTCACAATAAGACAAAAATCAAGCTAATCCTATTTCAAAAGAAGGCCAAAACAAGCCAATCCCTAAGAACCCCAACACTCTATGTGACTAGATCCCCCCGGCGTGCAGTCTGGGACTGTGGTGGGCCTGCTGTGCACTCCTGACTCTCTCCCACCCCTGACCCCTGCTTGCCCTTTGTCCTTGCTTGCTGGGAGCCGATCAAAAAAAAGCAACAAGCCAAAAAGCAACTCGCAAGCCAATTAAGCCAAAAACAAGCCCCATTTCTGGCAGGGCCGGCTCCAGGCACCAGCTTACCAATCAGGTGCTTGGGGCGGCACGTCCAGCTGTTCGGCGGCAATTCGGCGGACAGTTCCTCACTCGTGCTCGGAGAAAAGGACCTCCCGCTGAATTGCCGCCACAGATCGCGATCGCAGCTTTTTTGTTTGTTTGTTTGGCTGCTTGGGGCAGCCAAAACCCTGGAGCCGGCCCTGATTGCTGGGTTTTTTTCACAGGTTTGGCATGTCTGATTGACACTACAGTCCATGGGGAAGGGATAACTCAGTGGTTTGAGCATTAGCCTGCTAAACTCAGGGTTGTGAGCTCAATTCTTGAGGGGGCTGCTTAGGGATCTGGGGCAAAATCAGTACTTGGTTCTGCTAGTGAAGGCAGGGGGCTGGATTTGATGACCTTTCAAGGTCCCATCCAGTTCTAGGAGATAGGATATCTCCATTTATTTAAATCAACTTTCCAATTGATTTTTCCAATCACACACTATCCTGATAACAGGGTCATCTCTTTGGGAAGATTTTAGTTGCTCTGGGATCCATTCTGGGGCCCCCAACCCCATTGTGCTAGTGGAAGAGCCAGGAGCATGGACACTTCTGCAAACTAGAGGTAAAGCAGCACACCCATCCTCCTGAGCAACTAACTCCTTGCTCTTCTGCTTGGGGAAGTGTTTCCAATTAGCCTCCCAACAAGGCCAGCTGGACAAGACATCAGCATTAACATGCTTATGGCCAGGCCTGTGTGTGTTTGTGAAATCATACCACTGCAGTTCTCCAACTACCTAGCAAGCTGTCCCTCAGGACTCCTGAATCTAAAAAGCTATTGCAGGGAAGCATGCTCTGTCCTGACCATAACCCTCCTCCAAAACAAATAGTGATGAAAACATTCTATAGATTTAACCATTGGAATGTAACCCAGGAATGCTTACAGTAGGGTTACCATTCGTCCGGATTCCCCCGGACATGTCCGGCTTTTTGAGCTAAAAATAGCGTCCGGGGGGAATTTGTAAATGTCCGGACTTCCCCCTGCATGCAGAGCGCGCGTGGCTAACAGGGCAGCCAGCCGGATGGTGTCACTTACATGGGGCTCCGACAGCCGGAGAGAGCCCGTCCTCCGCCCTGCAGCAGAGCTCACTCACTCCCTCCCTCCCTGCATTCGCCTCCGGCAGTCTGGAGCTCCTCCCCCACTCCCCAGCGTGCTGGGAGAACGGCTCAGGCAGTTCCTGAGCAAGCTCACAGAGACGTTAGCCGAAGGCCAACGACAAGGGAGCCAGGGGCTCGGAGAAGGGGCAGGGAGGTTCTGGAGGGGGCAGTCAAGAGATGGGGGGGGGTTGGGAGTTCGGGGGGGGGCTTTCTGGGGGTGGGGGAGTGGATAAGGTTTTGGGCAATCAGGGTACAGATAGGGGGTAGGGTGCTGGGGGGCATTTGGGGGGGTAGTTAGGGGACAAGGAACAGGGAGGCTTAGGTAGGGGGTGGGGTTCTGGAGGGCAGTTAGGAGCAGGGGTCCCAGGAGGGGGCAGTCAGGGGACAAGGAGCGGGGGGGGGTGTTTGGGAGTTCTGGGGGGGGCTCTCAGGGGGCAGGAGTGGGGAGAGGGATTGGAGCAGTCAGGGGACAGGGAGCAGAGAGGTTTAGATGGGTCGGGAGTTCTGTGGGGGGGGCTGTCAGGGGGTGGGGAGTGGTTGGATGGGGCGTGGGAGTCCCAGGGGTCTGTCTGGGGGTGGGGGGGTGGATAAGGGTTGGGGCAGTCAGGGTACAGGTAGGGGGTAGAGTCCTAGGGGGCCACTTAGGATGGGGGGAGGGTCTCAGGAGGGGGTAGTCAGGGGACAAGAGGCAGGGAGGCTTAGGTAGGGGGTGGAGTCCTGGGGGGCAGTTAGGGGCAGGGGTCCCAGGAGGGGGCAGTCAAGGGACAAGGAGCGGGGGGAGGGTTGGGGGTTCTGAGGGGGGGGGAGTGGGAGGGGCAGGACAGGGGCGGGGCTAGGGCGGGGCTCCTCCCGTCCTCTTTTTTGCTTGCTGAAATATGGTAACCCTAGCTTACAGTCAGCTATGATGCAGTTTGTTTTAAAGGCTTAGCATGTCGTCAGTATTCTTTTCTTCCTTAATCCTACTCTTTGATGCAATTCTGCTGCTTATAGGCTATATCCAAGCAAGCAAACAACTGAGTATACAAAGTATACAACTGAACATTTTTATACAACTGAGGCCAGTGCTTAATTTGTGCCAGGGCTGAGCCGTGGCACCTCTAGGCTTGGCAGTTCAGAGCACCAGCACCTCTGGGATTGCTGCATCAGTTATGAATGTAAAAAAATTGCTTGAGCCCCGGCACCTCCTTCATTACAAATTAAGCACTGACTGGAGGTGGATAGTGAAAAAGAAGCATCTCCAAACTTACAACATGTACAGAATGAGGTTGGAGTTCCTAGGAGTTCCTATTAGGTGTTGCAATAATTTCTCTCAAAACTCAGACTCCTGCAGCAAGAAGGTACCACCCTCTCGAGTCTCTGGAGTTCTTGTGTCAATACTGCCCCCAACCCAAAGCACTAGCATCTGTGTCCAATATGAAAGAGGTTTTGAAACATGTACTGGCTAAGAGCTCAACTCTGAAAATGCTACATCACGCTCTGCTGGCCACTGAAGTGTCTTCCCTTTCTCACCCATCCTATGCAGTGGTTTTGCAATATTGGCAAACCCATAAATGATCCTTCTATGATAGCTGCAGAGCCCTGCAAAACTTTACACATCTGAGAGTGTCTGGGAAGTTGGCAAGCTCTGTACAGCCTCTTTTGGTGGGTGGGGTGAAGGAGGGACAGTGGAAATTCCCTCCTCACTAATTGTGTGCCCAAGGTACATTGCCTCTTTTTGAAATAATTCACATTTCTTGGAGTTCAGTTTCAAATTGGCCACCTGCAGTTTAGCGCTCCCCCATCTCCCAAACTGAGAGAAGCTTGCACTAGACATCTTCAACAGTCTGTCCTGGCCAGCCTTAAATGTACATAAGTCCTCCTTTTTGTGGCCAGATTTGTCATAGTACCAGCATTTAACTGAACTGCTTCCTTTAATTTTTTCATTATTGCCAATTTCCCTTGTTTTACCGACCAGATTTATCATCTGTTCTAATCATTCAATACAGTCTTGAGCCAGATTAGAATCCCCTCTTTCATCATACATATTAGACAGAGAGCTGCACTTACAGGACTCATGGTTAGGGCCCTACGAAATTCATGGCCAGGGCCCTACGAAATTCATGGCCATGAAAAACACATCATGGACCGTGAAATCTGGTCTTTTGTGTACTTTTACCCTATACTATACAGATTTCACAGGGGAGACCAGCATTTCTCAAATTGGGGGTCCTGATCCAAAAGGGAGTTGGGGGGGGGCAACAAGGTTATTTTAGGGGGGGATGTCACAGCATTGCCACCCTTACTTCTGCACTGCCTTCAGAGCTAGGTGGCTGGGGAGTGGCTGTTGGCCAGGCGCCCTTACAATAACCTTGTAAACCCCCCTTCCCCAACTCCTTTTTGGGTCAGGACCCCTACAATTACAACACTGTGAAATTCCAGATTTAAATATCTGAAATCATAAAATTTACAATTTTTAAAATCCTCTGACTGTGAAATTGACCAAAATGGACCGGGAATTTGGTAGGGCCCTACTCATGGTGACCAGCTTCCATCTTCCTCACTAGCAGCCGCTTCCTCTTCTGGTGCAGAATTGCAAGAAAAGAGGCAACATCCTTTCACTAAGGCTGTGCTGCGAGCACCATTGCTACTTGGGTCATAGTGTCAATTTAACTAGGTCTGGAACTAGATGAAGATTCTGTCTGCTTCTTCTGTGCCAAGCACCTGGATCAGTTTCAACCATGTAGGATGAGATTCTTGGGGTGAAATTCTGGTCCCACTGAAATCAACAGGAGTTTTGCCATTTACTTTAATGGGTCCAGGATTTCATACCTAGTGTTCATCTATCCCTGGGCCCCCTGGTTTAATTTTGGGTAAGACTTGAACTGCATTCTGGTAGTTATAGAAGAAAGCCTGAGACCTGTTAAACGTGGCATGTCTCAGCCTCACAGGGGCAGTGCCACTTAGGATAAAATTTTATCTGTAAGGTTGGCAGCATTGTTCTGATCTGTCAACGCATAAGCAGCTGAACTGGCCTTAATCTGTTGACTGATATGGGTGTTGCAGAGCTGATTGTACAAAAATGGACTCCCTATCTTCTTAATCTGGACATACTCTCTCCACCAGTCCTTTCCTTTGTTTGGCGGAAGCTAGGGGAATATGCTGAAAGAGTATCCCAAAAGCTTAAAATTCAGAACTGCCAAACTGTGACCCATTATCACTGTCTTGTTCTTCTTCTGTTTTATTCCTGATTCATGTGGAGTCTGTTTTAAGCTGTTAATTAAGAGTCACTTGCAGTCTGTCCATGTGCTATCAGCTGCAAGACTGGAGCAGCTGTGCCATGATTGTAGCAGACTAATGCTTTACAGACTGATACTGTTTCAGGTGTGAATGTTACCTTAGCTTTGCTTTTTAATGTTTACATTTTAAGAAAATGTACTTGACAAATCTTAACTCAGAGTTAATGAAGGTTCTTTGTTTGGAAATATCTATACACACACACACACACACACACACACACACACACACACACACACACACACACACAAAATATGATACAGTGTATATATACACAGCATTAGTTCTGTATGTGTTAAATTAGTTCATTACAGGTACAGTACTTAGTTCAGTGCTGCACATATACTATATTTATGACAAACTAAAACAGAAAAACCACTGTTTATGAACTAGCTAGAAATCCAAGTTAGAAGAAGATACAGTAGCTATCTAATCTCAAAATAAATACTGTATATTGAGAGTAGGTGGCAGTGTAGGCTTACACTAGCCTTTAGCTTCTGGAAAGTTAAGTACAGCATTCAGGTCACAAGTAAAAATGGTACTCTGACCCTTAGTCCTCATTTATGTATACTACAAACTTTTCCACAACTCATAATCTATTTAAGAAAGTCTCAGAAATGAATAGCAGGGGGTTTACAGGTCTGAACTGCATATAGAATTGTCACACTGAACCTTTCATGAACACCAAATCCATTCATTAACTTTATATTACACATTGTAAAATATTAAATGACTGTTTCAAATGAAATTGAATTATCCAGAACAGTGAATTTTAATTTTTTAATTACTGTAGAAATAATTTTACAAACATTCTGAATAAATGTTGATGTATCAGACTACACAATTTCCAGATAACACTTTGTGACGTTACTTGACTAAAATATGACCATATCGATAATTATTGCAACCACTATTATATATTTGCAGCAAATATTGTACAAAGGTTGTAGAGTAAGATGTCTATGAAAAGGTTAGGATTTGCTGGTTATGATTATGCTATCTGTATGCATGTATCATTTTTGTATTTACAGTTGTAAGTATTGGCTCTATACCTGGATTTCAAATGTTTGCTCCTGGGGTAAATACCCACGAAGTAATCAGCCAGATATGCCATGTAAGATATCTGCAAAAAGTGTTATAATTTGCCAGATGTGATAATCTTGTTTAAATGTTTGTATCACCTTTGTATTATGAGATATAGATATGTATGCATGTCTGTATTTCAAACTTGGGCTATGTTTCTGTATTACATAAATCTGTTAGTCTTTAAGGTGCCACCAGACTCCTTGTTGTTTTTGTAGATACAGACTAACACGGCTACCCCCTGATACTTGACCCCCAGACAGTTGGGCATTAGCACTGCCTAGCCTGCTTGATGGCCCATTAAGGACCATCAGCTATACAACTGACCCATTGAGAGAAGGCAGATACACCTTATGACTCAGCAAGGCAGGCAGGGACATGCCCATGGACAGAACTCTAAGGCTTCCAACCCATGTGCTGGGCAGCTTGTGTTTGAAACAAAGGAAGCACAGACTGCATGGCAAAAAACTATAAAAAGCATCTGCATCTTCTCCATTTGGTCTTCAGTCCTGCTTCTTACCTCTGGAGGAACTTTGCTACAAACTGAAGCTCTGAACTGGACTGAATGACCCATCCAAGCTCAACAAGGAGTCTGGTGGCACCTTAAAGACTAACAGATTTATTTGGGCATAAGCTTTCGTGAGTAAAAACCTCACTTCTTCGGATGCATAGAGTGAAAGTTACAGATGCAGGCATTATATACTGACACATGGAGAGCAGGGAGTTACTTCGCAAGTGGAGAACCAGTGTTGACAGGGCCAATTCAATCAGGGTGGATGTAGTCCACTCCCAATAATAGATGAGGAGGTGTCAATTCGGCTACCCCCGGATACTTGACACCATCCAAGCTGTGGATGTACTCCAGAGACTTGACTTAGGCTTACAGCAGTGATGGAATAAACTGCTGGCTTGAGCCAAGAACTTTGCCATTACTGTATGTAACTGATTCCTTTAACCAATTTTAACTCTCACCTTTTTCTTTTTATAAACCTTTAGATTTTAGTTAATAAGAATTGGCTGTAGCATATATTTGGGTAAGATCTGAAACATTCGTTAACGTGGGAGGTAATGTGTCCGATCCTTTGGGATTGGTAGAACCTTTCTTTTATATGATGAAATAAGGTTTACAAAATTTTTCATCATATTTGATGTTGGTACCTGGATGGAGGCGTGAGGATGGATCACTTTAAGGGAACTGTGTTGTTTGGACTTCTGGGTAACCAGTAAGGTAATAAAGAAGCTGTTGTATGCTGGCTGGGTAAATCTAGATATTGGAATATCCACCAGCTTTAAGGGGATTGTCTGCCCCATTCTTTGCAGTTCACCCTAGTTGAAAGAACAGGAGTACTTGTGGCACCTTAGAGACTAACAAATTTATTAGAGCATAAGCTTTCGTGGACTACAGCCCACTTCTTCGGATGCATATAGAATGGAACATATATTGAGGAGATATATATACATATAAGGTGCCATACAGAGAGCATGAACAGGTGGGAGTTGTTGTCTTACCAACTCTGAGAGGCCAATTAAGTAAGAGAAAAAAAAACTTTTGAAGTGATAATCAAGCTAGCCCAGTATGACTAACACGGCTGCTACTCTGATACCTGTCACCCTAATTGAGTGACCATAGCTGGCCCCCACTAGGACCCCGGTCACACACTTATTACTAAGAAATCCTTTCTTCAGTTATTAAAAATCTGTCTCTGTTTCAAGATAAATTATTTCAGCTTATGACTGAGCTAATAAAATATAATAAAGATATAGTAAAAAAAGCATTGGTCTCTCTCTAGAAAGTAATCCAACATGTATTTTACTCTTTACAGAATTTTTTTTAAAAAGTCTTGTATTACTTTAATAAGCTGCATTACTTTAATTCTTTCCATGGGGAGCTTTACACTGTCACTTTATGCCTGACTTTTCATCCATGCTATTATATGCCCATGCATAGGGAAAAACAACAACAACTTGGTTATCAATTTTAAGAAAAACAGCCTATTTGCATATTCTCTTGAAAACTGCTTCATAAAATTAGTGACCAGTGTTCCTAAAGAGATGCATTATTCACTTTAGCACTATTACTCATGTACTGTATTATATGAGGAATTAGAGTGGAAAAATACAACTTCTTACAACCCCCTTCCCCCCCCCCAATTCTGTAATATAATTAAAATATAATTCCAAATGCAAAAGTAGAGTCATAGTACTGAGGAATTTAGAAGTCTAAAGCCTTTAAAATTGATCATTATCCTTCCAGAATTACCCCTCAAAAGAATTCTCTGTCCATGACATTTTCTTAATAATCTTGCTTTTAAAAAGATGAATCTTTAGTATTTTACATTCGTTTTATTCAGATGGGTTCCAGCTGGTTGCTTTATTAGTCTATAGAGTCAGATTATGTGAGGAGAATTTCTACTTTTCAAATTTAAAATTCACTTTTCAAAACACTAATTTTATTTTAGCTCATTTTAATAAACTGATGCTGTACAGTCACTATTACTCACATTTGTTTAACCCTCTGTATAGTTTTTGTACTCAGGGTGCAGTAACAAGGGAGAAGTTAAAGTCTCTTTAACAAGAAACATTTCAAATTCTCATTCCTGATGAAGGATACACTTACATTAGCTCTACCACCAGTAGTATCTTTACTCATGATTTGACATATATGCTATTGTAGATTTGCACCCAACATTTTGGCCAAACTGCCTGTTAAGTTATACTGGCCAGAACAGGACCTTTTTATTAATTCTATCACTATTCAAATTTTAAGAATTGTGCTATACTTACTCCAATTAGTTTCTGTTGATGCCAAAACATTTCATAGAGGGCTAGCTTGTCACTCAGATCACATGCCTACCCAAGGGAGAGCAAGAACCCCTTTCTTACTCAGGCTACCAGTTTGCGTAGCTTACTGCTTCTCCTGAACAGCACTCCTGGATGGGGAATGGGGGCACAGTGGTGGGAAAATGAGTAAACCTTTTGGGTGCATCATATCCCTACTCACTAGCCAGAATAATGAGCCAGGATGTGTGTGTTTGCAGGAGAAGAGGAGGTGCAGTTGGTAAATTATTATTCTTCCCTCATCCCGGGGGAGTAAGGAGTAAGCAAGCAAGACACAGAGGTATGACTCCCAGTCACCATGCCTTCTACAGCTATTCTTGGAGTGATGCAGCTTAAACACTGCCCCTTGCTCAGGGATATGCCTAAAGTTCCAGGCTAGCCCCACGTGGTAAGAACTCAGGCTATGTTGACACAATTTCTTCTACATATGGAGCTATATGTTTTTTGTTTTTTTAAAAAAACAGTAACAAATGGGCTGTGGTGAATACAATTCCATTTGCGGTTTATACCTCCTCAAAATCCTCCATAAACCAATTTCCTAATACAATCATTCAAAGAAACACATTATCTATATAGGACACACAACATTTTTACGTATTGAGAGGAGGAGGGGAAAGTGTGCCCTCTCCAAGTAACAACATATGCTAGTATCACCATGTCTAGAGCATGAAGAAGTATCCTAGAAGATTTTTCTCATCCCTATTGTACTAATTATTTTGAATATCAAATGATATCAAAATCAATTGTTTCCATGTTGCCATTTGCAACATGTTCTATATTCTTAGCATCACTATTAAGTACATACCTGCAATATAAACAAATATATATTTGTTAAATATATATACACACATATTTTTAGAGGCAACAGGTATCACCCACACCTCTCTTACCATGCTGTAGCACCAAGCATAAAAAACACACTTCCAGTTTCTTTCATTCTGTCTAATTACTGCAGTTATTCTGACACCAAGTGTCCACACTGGTGCATTACAGTCTTCCTAGATTGGTCACATATTACAGTGACTTGGAAAACAAATATTTAAACTTGCTGCTGAAATCGGAGGTAGTGGTGGAGAACCCAGAGTTTGCATATGCCAATGGTTATCAATGATTTGTCAACATTTTATTTTGAAAGATTTACGATTATGGAAAAATTTTGTATAGAAAAGGTTATGAGAAAATCTTGAATAAAATGATGGAAATAAAACTAGAAAATATTTTTTTCTCTTTTCAAATGTTCAGCTACATGTATACTGTTTAATTTTCAATGGCTTGTTAAAAAAAATACACAGATGATTAGTGATATAAATAATTATCTCATAAAGAGCCACTGCTCCCTCCTTGCATGGGCGGAGATGGGATAATAGCCTCTGATGCATTGTCACATGCTTTCCTCACATCCCACAGATGCTTGCCATGGGGTGAGGGATGCACACACAGAGGTAGCAGGGCACAGGCAGAGCAAGGTAAACCGGTGCACTACAGAATCTCAGTCTCTGCCTCTATCTTTTCTGTAGAAAATATATACATTGCAGAACCCTAGCCCTTTTAAATAGGCTCAAAGGCGGTTGTCAGTATGGAAACCATGACAGCATTGTCAAGGACCTGGAAGGGTAATGGGGGTGAGGAGGGGGAGTCCTGACCCAGTGCAAGAGTCAAAGTCTACACAAAAGTTTCTGTGTAGATACCATCAGTGTGTTCTGTAAAACAACCCCGCTACCCATTCTGCATGTAAGTATGTGTGGGCGGAGGGGCAGGATGATGAGTTTGGGGGCAAGCACCTCATGAGACAGACGTGATCCAGCCTACAGTGGCCTGCACTGCTAACCAACTTCAGAAAGCACTCACCCTTCCAGGTACAATGCTCAGAGGAGCTGAATGCAAGAAGCATTCATTCATTATGGTATAGAAGGGTACAGCTTGCTCAGGAAGGACACACAGGGGAAAAAATTGAGTTGTTGCCTTATATATTATTTAAAAAAAAAAAAAAAGTATATACTTGGACTGAGGTTGAGATGGAAATAGGAGACAGACTTGTTGAAAATCTCTGTGTAAGGATAAAAGGGGTAAAAAACAAGGGTGATGTCATGGTAGGGGTCTATTACAGACCACCAAACCAGGAAGAAGAAGTGGATGAGGCTTTTTTTTTTTTTTTTTTAAAAACAACTAAAAATCATCCAAAGCACAGGACTTGGTGGTGTTGGGGGGACTTCAACTATTCAGACATCTGTTGAGAAAACAACACAGCAGGGCACAGATTACACTGCTCTACAGCCAAAACGCTTCTGAAATAAATGTAGTCAAACCTTACTAATTCTGGGTCACTGAGAACGAAAATAATGCTTAAAATTGTTGATTGGCTCTAGTTTTCAAGATATGCTATTGGGTCAGTATATACGACTCTTGACTTGGGAATGGCGGAGGATAAGTGAGTTATAAAGGGAAGGGATCTCAATTTAAACCAGAAATGACTAAAATACATCTTTCACTGGATCTATGAATAAATCTGTGACTGGATTTGGACAGTACTTGCTTTTTAGGCAAAACAATGAATGATGCAATCTGAAGCTGGTATTGCGTCATACATGATATGAATTGCATCATGTTATTCCTAGAAGTCATGGATGATGCAATCAGAACGAAGCTTACATCACTCTGCTGAACAAATTGCCCTATATCAGCTCTAGAAATCATACACAGTGTCGTGCTCTTATTTGTCAGTGTTTGATTTTGCAAAGGGACACATTTCTGTTAAGCCAAAGTGAGCAGAGATGCCTCGTACTTGTGTGAACAGTGCAGATAACTTCTGCTATGTTTGTGGTGAAGTGACTTTTGCATCACAAAAGCGCAGTATAACCACTATGGTTAAGAAAGCCTATCACCTTTATTTTGGCTGCAAAATTGGAGAGCAGGACAAGAGGTGGGTCCCACACATATGCTGCAACACTTGTGCAACAAATCTTCACCAGTGGTTGAACAGGAAAAGGAAATCTATGCCTTTTACAGTGCCAATGATTTGGAGAGAGCCAACAGATCATACCAGCAATTGTTACTTCTGCATGGTGCCTCCAGTTGGGAAAGGTGTGTCAAAGAAGAAAAAGTGGACTGTGCATTATCCAAACATTCCATCAGCTATACGCCCAGTAACCCACGGAGAAGGACTGCCAGTTCCTGATGCACCAGAATCATTCTCACTTGAGTCAGACGAGGAAGAGGATGAAACTTCTGATCCTGAACCATCAATGTCACAGGACCCACATTTTCTCCCATTCTCCTCCTCTGAACCACACCTCATAAACACCAGGTGAACTGAATGACCTTGTCAGGGATTTGGAACGACCCAAGAGTAAGGCAGAGCTCTTGGGCTCCAGACTACAGCAGTGGAATCTCCTGGCAGGTGATGTTAGGGTTTCCATGTTCCGTGACCGTCAAAAGGATCTTGTCCCATTCTTCTTCATGGAAGGTGATCTTGTAGCCTGCAACAACATCGATGGTGTGATGGCAGCCCTCAACATTGTTCAGAATCCAGATGAGTGGAGACTGTTCACTGATTCATCGAAGACGAGTCTTAAAGCTGTTTTACTGCATAAGGGCAATGTTTTGCCATCAATTCCAGTTGGTCATGCAGTCCATATGAAGCAAACCTATGACAACATGAAACAATTTTTGAGGTGCATAAACTATGACCAACATCAGTGGCAGCTTTGTGGCGATTTGAAGGCTGTTGCTCTCTTGCTTGGTCTGCAGACTGGATACACAAAGTGCTGCTGTTTTCTCTGCGAATGGGATAGTCGTGCAAGAGATTCCCACTACATCAAGAAAGATTGGCCACTCCGACAGTCATTGGAGCCTGGGAGGAAAAGTGTTCAGCATCCACCACTTGTTGAATCAAGGAAGATTTTGTTACCACCCTTACACATCAAGCTGGGTCTGATGAAGAACTTTGTCAAGGCCATTGACAAAACACAAGCAGCTTTCAAGTACCTCCGTGGAAAATTTCCAAGGTTAAGTGAAGCTAAGATAAAGGAAGGTGTCTTTGTTGGTCCTCAGATTCGTGAACTTCTTCGAGATGATGCATTTGACCATGCACTGCATGGCAAGGAAAAGACGGCATGGAAAGCCTTCCAGTTAGTGGCAATACATTTTCTCGGAAACAACAAGGCAGACAACTACAGGTTGTTGGTGGAAAACCTCCTCAAGGCATACAAAAGCCTTGGTTGCAACATGTCACTAAAGATACATTTTTTGCACTCATCTAGATTTTTTCCCACCGAACTGCGGAGCAGTGAGCGACGAGCACGGGGAGCAATTTCACCAGGACATTGCAACAATGGAGAAATGCTATCAGTGCAAATGGAACCCATCAATGCTTTCAGACTATTGCTGGACAGTGACAAGAGATGCTCCATTTAATGAATACAAGAGACAAGCCAAGACGCGCCGAGTAGACACTGAATAGGATAAACTATGTACATAATAGTGTTTCGCCTTTTGTTTCATAATAAATTTTATTTATATAACCCTTTTGCTGATTTTTAAAGTGTTACATAAACAGGACAGGTGAAATATTATCATGTAAAGCAACCATAAACACATGAAAAGACCTAGGTTTACAATTTATGATTAAAACTCTACTATCTACACAATATACATAGACATAAAATGTAAAAATTTAAATATCGTAGAAACAGTAGCCAATCAGTTGTTTTAATTGATATTTGAATTCAGCACATCAAAATACATAATAAATAGCACATTTTATCTCTGAAGCAGACGACTTCTCAAATTGTCGACCAGTGTTATCCAACAAGTTCTTGGAATTTATTGGAGACAATTTTTTATTTCAGAAGGTGGAGAAACCTACTAGGGGAGATGCTGTTCTAGATTTGATTCTGACAATAGGGAGGAACTGGTTAAGAATTTGAAAATGGAAGGCAGCTTGGGTGAAACTGATCATTAAATGGTAGAGTTCATGATTCTAAGGAATAGTAGGAGGGAGAATAGCAAAATAAAGAATGAATTTCAGGAAGATAGACTTTAGCACACTCATGGAGTTGGTAGGTAAGATCCCCTGGGAAGCAAGTCTAAGAGGAAAAACAATTGAAGACAGTTGGCAGTTTTTCAAAGAGACATTAGTAAGGGAAAAGAGCAAACTATCCCACTGCGTAGGAAAGAGATGAAGTATGGGAAGAGACCACCCTGGCTTAACCAGGAGATCTTCAATGATCTAAAAATTAAAAAAAAAAAAAAAAGTCCTACAAAAGTGGAAGCTAGGTCAAATTACAAAGGATGAATATAAACACCACAAGTACGTAGGGGAAAAATTAGAAAGGCAAAGGCACAAAACGAGATCAAACTAACTAGAGACATAAAGGATAACAAGAAAACTTTCTACAAATACATTAAAAGCAAAAAGGAAGACCAAGGACAGGGTAGGCCCATTACTCAATGAGGGGAAAAAAAACAATAACAGAAAATGTGGAAGTGGCAGAGGTGTTTAATGACTTCTTTGTTTCAGTTTTCACCAAGAAGGTTGGTGGTGATTGGACCTGGGTGGTGATTGGACCCCGCACTCCGAACCCCTTTCCAGACCCCAACCCCCTGCCCCAGTCCAGAGTCCCCTCCCATACTCAAACTCCCTCCCAGATCCTGCACCCTGCACCTCTCCAACACCTTAACACCTTGCCCCAGCCCTGAGCCCTCCCCAGCACTCCAAACCCCTCATCCAAGCCCCCGCCCCAGAGCCCACACCCCCAACCGGAGTCCACGCCCCTTCCTGCACTCCGAAAGCCTTGGCCCCAGGCCAGAGCCGCCTCCTGCACCTCAAACCCTTCATCCCCAGCCCCACCCCAGAGCCTGCATTCTCAGCCGGAGTCCTCACCCCCTCAGTACTCCAGCCTGGAGCCCTTTCCTGCACCCTGAACCTCTCATTTCTGGAGCCTGTACCCCCAGGCCATATTCCCCCACCCCCGCACACCAACCCTCTGCCCCAACCTGGTTCCTCTCCTGCACCCCAAGCCCCTCATCCCTGGCCCCACCACAAAGCCCGCAGCCCAAGCTGAGGTCTTCACACACACCCCGCACCTCAACCCCCTGCCTGGTGAAAGTGAGTGAGGGTGAGGGAGAGTGAGCAAATGGGAGAGGGGGATGGAGTGAGCAGGGGCGTGACCTTGGGGACAGGGATATTTGGTTTTGTGTGATTAGAAAGTTGGCAACCCTACTAGGGAGGTTGTGGAATCTCCATCATTGGAGATTTTTAAGAGCAGGTTAGACAAACACCTGTCAGGGATGGTCTAGATCAGGGGTAAGCAACCTATGGCACGCGTGCCGAAGGCAGCACGCGAGCTGATTTTCAGTGGCACTCACACTGCCTGGGTCCTGGCCACTGGTCCAGGGGGCTCTGAATTTTAATTTAATTTTAATTAAGGTTTTTAAAATGTTTAAGAAACTTCATTTACTTTACATACAACAATAGTTTAGTTATAGACTTATAGAAAGAGACCTTCTAAAAAAATGTTAAAATGTATTACTGGCACGCGAAACCTTAAATTATAGTGAATAAATGAAGACTCGGTTCACCACTTCTGAAAGGTTGCTGACCTCTGGTCTAGATAATACTTACTCCTGCCATGAGTGCAGGGGACTGGACTAGATGACCTCTCAAGGTCCCTTCTAGTCCTAGGACTTCCATTTTCAGAAAGATCAAGGAAGCAATCTACATTTAATAAAAATAGCCTCAAAGACCCACACATTGATTTGATTAAGTTTAGGGTCACTCTGGGGCACAAGAGACAGTCACTCGCTACATGTACACAGAGCACTAGACTACAGCTGCGTCTTGTTCAAACCCATTACTGTACATGAAACATAGAAAAGATCTGGTTTTTTTACTCATTTTTACCCCCAAAATCCTGGGTTTTACAAAAACTATTATTTTACAAAAACAATTTTCACCTGAATTTTAGACCACCCAAATATGTGAAAATACTGGTTATGTTAAGAAAATCCAATACATTAGGTAGATGTGTTTATGTTAATAATAAATTGGCATAAGTGTAAATACGAGGCTGTCAATTCAAGTTAGGCAATGCAGAGGAAGATATGCACACGCATGTGTGTGTGCGCGCATGTGTTAAGGTACTGTTCATTAAATAAACCACAGCATTAAACTGCCTTTACTTTCAACTCTCTTACTTTTCTTTATTTGTTGCATATTTTTCTGTTCTCCTTTCCCCCAGTAGTAACCCTGATATTTACCTAGAAAACTGTAAAGTCAATTTTATGCACTGATTGTAATAAACACCGATAAATGCCAAGGAAATTTGCAAGAAAATAAAAACTGAAAATGAATATAGCTCACAAGTCAAATTAATCTGAACTACAGTTATAGTGAAACTTGAGCAAGAGACCATCTCCCATAGGTAGCGTCTTAACATCTTAAAGTACTCTCAAGGTTTCCAGTTCAACTTTGTTTTCCTATAGTTTAAAAACAAAACACCTCAATTCCTCTAGGCAACTAGGTTACCTAGGATAAATTTCACTGTGTTTGAAAAACAAACAAAACAATGCAGTCATGGTATTTCAATTTCCAGTTACAAGGGGTGGACAGTATGCATATCACTCACCAAATGCTTTCATAGGCTCGATCAATGTTAGTTTAAATGTCTGACCCTTCTCCAGTCCTTTTAAAAGGTTGGCAACTTCATAATGACGATAACCCACCAAATTTTTTCCATTTATAGATTCCAAATGATCACCCACGCATATCGCTTTGATTTGGTCGACAAGGCTGTCTTCTTTAATACTCTGTCAGATAAAAAAGCATTTATATTAGTTAGAAACAAAATTGTGAAAAAATAAACATGTGGCACCTAATTCACTGCCGCTACAGATGAGTGAAACTCTAATGATATCAGCGTAGTTGCACCTATTATTCCAACAGTGAATTCAGAACAGGAGGTTCTCATGTACCATGCCTTGACAAGCATTCAAAAATATTTAATATGCATTTAATATAAAAAATGCATTTAGATGTGGCACAAAATGCCTTTTGAAATCTGCTTTAGAAAAAAAGCTGAACTTTAAGTAGATGTTGGATTATTAAAAAGGTTTTGTACTATAAGCAATATGTTTAAAATTGCTACACATTTCAGAACACCATATGTTCCCACACTTCCCGTGCACCTCAGACACACGTTACAGTATTTCCACTGAGATAATAATGAAGTTATGAAATCAATGTTCTTAATGGGACATCTCACGGAAAACAAATCTAAAATTTATAAAATGTCTTTTATAACAGAAGTTAGTATTTTTTTTTAATCTTATGGTGAATGAATTATAGAAGATAGAAAATCCCAAAGCATGTAAAGATGTCTAGCATTTGCATTATCAGAGCATTTCAGGGGCAGAATTTATAAATTTAGGACTTATCATTCAAATATCAATTTTTATATGAATTAAAAATATGTTGTAGTATTAGTTTTTCTATGCATGAATCCCATCTTTCATTCCCTTATTTTGGTGGAGAAACTATAACATAACAACACAACTTATTATCCTGAGTAGCTAGGGTGAGATAGGAATTTTATTCCAATCCTCTCCTGAAATACATACTATACCTCTACCCTGATACAATATAACATGAATTTGGATATAACACGGTAAAGCAGTGCTCCGGGGGGGGGGGGGGGGGGGGGCTGTGCACTTAGGCGGATCAAAGCACGTTCAATATAACGCGGTTTCACCTATAACGCAGTAAGATTTTTTGGCTCCCGAGGACAGCATTATATCGGGGTAGAGGTGTATTTCAGTGAGAACTGAGTTTATTTTCAATAGATCCATTCATCCAGCTTACAAGATGACATAGGAAATAAAATATCATTGTCTACTATTTTAACACCTACCATAGCAGCCAGTGGTGCCAATGGGGGGCAATTTTCCTCCCCCAAGGTTTTCATAGAACCAGGAGCCACTTATAAGCAGTGGTCCCATACTAAATCAGTATGGCTGCTGTTGGAGCAGTCCAGAGGAGGTATAGCTCAGTGGTTCGAGCATTGGCCTGCTAAACCCATGGTTGTGAGCTCAATCCTTGAGGGGGCCATTTAGCGATCTGGGGCAAAAATCTGTCTGGGGATTGTACTAGATGACCTCCCGAGGTCCCTTCCAACCCGGATATTCTAATCACTTGGGCTACGTGTTTGAAATGCCACTGAAATTTGACCCAGACGCTTGACCATACAGCTGGAGTGTCAGCTGGGACAAATTTCAACAAGTGGCATTGTGACCTGGCACACAGGGTTGCAACACGACTCAAATTTGGCCCAGCTGCCCCTCCATCCAGACAAAAGGGCAACTGGGCCAAAGGGTATTGAGACCTGGTGCATGTGGAGTCTGCCCCAGTACAGGAGGATCTGCCGAGAACTCAACTCATGCATTTTGTGGGTGGAGAGGGGAGACTCCTCAGCCAAGGTGGACTCAGGGTCCCTACTAGTATGGGAAGGAAGGGGGATAAACAGGAATGGGGTCCCTGCCAGGGAGGACAGGGACTGAAATTTCCCCCCCACAAAAATATCTGAACTGGAGCAACTGCTAGGAGCATAACTGTCTCAAAAGCCTGCTTCCAGTTTGTGTGTGCCTGTGTCTGAGCAAGACAGTGGGAAGCCTGGTAGTATATGGTGTTCTGTAAGACATGTAGCAATTTTAAACTTCCTACAGAGTTTAACTCTTATAGCACAAATCATTTTTAAATCTAGATTAAAGCCAAATAGAAGACTTGGTTGGGGGGGGGGGAAATAAAGGGGAGGTGGAAGGATGGTGTTTTACACATAAGGAATCAGGCCCAAAATGCTGCAACACACATGCCTGTTATAAAGTGCAAGGTGTATCTAGCAAACAGCAGTGAAATCTCATTAAATTCAATCCCCACTTATTTCATTACTTAAGCAGGCGTTCTTATTATCAGGGTCCAAATTAAGTGGTGTTGACTGGAAACATGTATGTGGTACTTCAAACTAACTTTTGTATTCCAGGCTAATTATAACAACTTTCTGGTGGACTGTCAAAAGAAAGCAAGACTATGCTAGACACTGCCACTGAGATCCAATGCTTAATTTTCAAATGGTTTACTGTCCATTTTAAAGGGTAAGTCATGCATTTTCAATGCAGTACACAGGGAATTAATTACACTGTTCCAGTTTATGATAGTCAGTTTTGCACACCTATAACTTCATACATCATACTATAACAACGTACTCCTTAGCATCTACAAAAAGTCCTCTTCCCCAAGTGATAACTCATGGATGATTAGTTTCACTCCAGAATATATCTTCCCATTTAGCTACAAATCCCTTAAAAATAGGACTTTATAATAGAATTGGTGACAGATTGTTGAATACAGCTTTGCAAAAGTGACATGATAATACTGAATTTAAATGAATGCTTTTCTTATAAAGCAGAACATTCGATCTTAAAACAAAAGAACCACTGTTTTCAACTTCACCCATAAAATCTGACCATGCTATCAACTACTTTAGAAACTTACCCTTTTAGACACAGAGCAGTCAGTAGTTACAAGTAGGAAGTGATTATAACTATCAACAGATTATCTAGTACAACAGAGCTCATTAATTTCTAATGGAATACTAAATCAGCTCAAATGAAAGGAAAAGCTCTAATGACAAAAGTTATTCCCCTAAATACAGCTCTTTATTCAACTATGTCTCCACTTTGTAATGAAACTGTCACTAAAGCTTTCTATCTGACTGGGAACAAAGTGTACTAAAGATATAGTTTTTGCCTTTTGGAGATTTGTCTCTCCACCTATCCACTTTCTCCATTATTTAATACACTCGTTGATGAAATCATTAATCTTCTGCTTACATGGCTGACTCCATTTTAAAAATTTCTCAGGGATTGTTACTATTGTACTGATTAGATGACATGGTATTAAAAACACTGGCAGCCACAGAAGTTTTATCTACACTAGGGGCCCCACTGTTGTTGCCACAGGTGGAGCTGAACAGGTGCTAGCAACAGTGGAAAATATTTCTCAAAAATCCCAAGGACAGAGACAGTCTAAAAGAAAGATCAGATACAGCTGAGGCCCAGAATAGTTATTACTATTTTCAAATAAGTTAAATGTTTTTATTATTTATTTTGTTTATGTTTGTGGGGTTCACAGTGGAGAGGATATTTAGAAAATATTTAGATGAGAGGTGGGGATGGGTGCACAGGAGATTGAGAGGGCATTCCATACGCATGGGGTAACAAGGTAAAATTTGATGATAAAAGTGACAGAAGGACCTGTGAAAGAACAAAGGGCGAGACTATACAAAATGAGATTAGTTATCTGGGCTGGAGTGGGGTTTTGAAGGTGATGTTACATTTAAGCATGAGGTAGTGGGCGAGTGGGAGCCAGTCTGACAACTCTGGTCTTAATATTTATGAATCTATTAATTCTGTTTACATCCCAGTTCCTCCAGTGTGACAGTTCCAGACAGTGAATGTATCTGAATGTACAGGCCAGATGTTGAGCATCCTATTTTAAAGGAAGCTTCCTTTATTTCTACCACTAAGTTTATCCCTAATCTAAGTGGCTTTCAGATCACTTCTCCCTTCCCCTTGGACTTTCTGTCCCTGTCTTATTGTGCCAACCAATCTTAATAAATAAAAATAACTAGGGCTGTCGATTAATCGCAGTTAACTCACGTGATTAACTCAAAACAATTAATCGCCATTAATCGAAGTTTTAATTGCACTGTTAAACAATAGAATACCAATTGAAATGTATTAAATATTTTGGATATTCTTCTACATTTTCATATATACTGTATTCTGTGTTGTAACTGAAATCAAAGTGTATATTTTTATTACAAATATTTGCACTGTAAAAATGATAAACAAATAGTATTTTTCAATTCACCTCATACAAGTACTGCAGTGCAATCTTTTTGTCGTGAAAGTGCAATTTACAGATGTAGATTTGTTTTTGTTACATAACTGCACTCCAAAACAAAACAAATGTAAAACTTCAGAACCTACAAGTCCACTCAGTCGTACTTCTTGTTCAGCCAATTGTTAAGACAAACAAGCTTATTTACATTTACAGCAGATAATGCTGCCCTCTTCTTATTTACAATGTCACCAGAAAGTGAGAACAGGAATTTGCATGGCACTTTTGTAGTTGGCATTGCAAGATATTTACGTGCCAGATATGCTAAACATTTGTATGCCCCTTCGTGCTTTGGCCACCATTCCAGAGGACATGTGTCCATGCTGATGCTTGTTAAAAAATAATGTATTAATTAAATTTGTGACTGAACAACTTGGGGGAGAATTGTATGTCCCCTGTTCTGTTTTCAGAGTAGCAGCCGTGTTCGTCTGTATCCGCAAAAAGAACAGGAGTACTTCTGGCACCTTAGAGACTAAAATTTATTAGAGCATAAGCTTTCATGGGCTACAGCCCACTTCTTCAGATGCGTAGAATGGAACATATATTGAGGAGATATATATACACACACACACACACACATACAGAGAGCATGAACAGGTGGGAGTTGTCTTACCAACTCTGAGAGACCAATTAAGTAAGTGAAAAAAAACTTTTGAAGTGATGATCAAGCTAGTCCAGTACAGACAGTTTGATAAGAAGTGTGAGAATACTTACAAGGGGAGATTGTTCTGTTTTATTTCAAGTTATTGCAGTCTCGGATGATGACCCAGCACACGTTGTTCATTTTAAGAACATTTTCACTGCAGATTTCACAAAACGCAAAGAAAGTACCAATGTGAGATTTCTAAGGATAGATACAACACTCGACCCAAGGTTTAAGAATCTGAAGTGCCTTCCAAAATCTGAGAGGGATGAGGTGTGGAGCATGCTTTCAGAAGTCTGAAAAGAGCAACACTCTGATGCAAAAATTACAGAACCCGAACCTCCAAAAAAGAAAATCAAGCTTTTGCTGGTGGCATCTGACTCAGATAATGAAAATGAACACGTGTCGGTCTGCACTGCTTTGGATTGTTATTGAGCAGAGCCCATCATCAGCATGGACGCATGTCCCCTGGAATGGTGGGTGAATCATGAAGGGACATACAAATCTTTAGCTGGCTACAATAGTGCCATGAGAACGCTTATCCTCACTTTCAGATGACACTGTAAACAAGAAGCGGGCAAGCATTATCTCCTGTAATTGTAAACAAATTTGTTTGTCTGAGCAATTGGCTGAACAAGAAGTAGGACTGAGTGGACTTCCAGGCTCTGAAATTTTACAAAAATGATTAGGGGTATGGAACGGCTTCCATATGAGGAGAGAATAATAAAACTAGGACTTTTCAGCTTGGAAAAGAGATGACTAAGGGGGGAATATGATAGAGGTCTATAAAATCATGACTGGTGTGGAGAAAGTAAATAAGGAAGTGTTATTTACTCCTTCTCATAACAAAAGAGCTAGGGATCACCAAATGAAATTAATAGGCAGCAGATTTAAAAACAAACAAAAGGAAGTATTTCTTCACACAACGTACAGTCAACCTGTGGAACTCTTTGCTAGAGGCAGTTGTGAAGGCCAAGACTATAACAGGGTTCAAAAAAGAACTAGATAAATTCGTGGAGGATAGGTCCATCAATGGCTATTAGCCAGAATCGACAGGGATGGTGTCCCTAGCCTCTGTTTGGCAAAAGCTGGGAATAGAAAACAGGGAATGGATCACTTGATTACCTGTTCTGTTCATTCCCTCTGGGGCACCTGGCATTGGCCACTGTTGGAAGACAGGATATTGGGCTAGATGGATCTTTGGTCTGACCCAGTATGGCCGTTCTTATGTTCATAATTCTACATTTGTAAATTCAACTTTCATGATAAAGAGATTACACTACAGCACTTGTATTAGGTGAATTGAAAAATACTATTTTTGTTTTTTTACAGTGCAAATACTTGTAATCAAAAATATAAAGTGAGCACTGTACACTTTGTATTCTGTGTTGTAATTGAAATCAATATATTTGAAAATGTAGAAAACATCCAAAATATTTAAATAAATGGTATTCTATTATTAATAGTGCGATTAATTGCAATTAATTTTTTTATCACTTGACAGTCCTAAAAGTAACTTTTCAGAAGTGTATTGAACCCAGGTCAGAGTTTCCTTGGGTTTAATATAGTGTTGCATGCACTGTTCATATTCTTCCAATACCAGAGGATCCTCTCCTCCTAAAACCAGGTCCCAGAGTAGGCAAATATGCAACAATTTGGTGAGACTGCACTTTTCTATGGTGACTGCTATCTTTAGTTCCAGAATATAAACTGTAATTTTGTTTAAATAAGTATCTAGCTGTCCAGGCTGCAAAGAAAACCTTCCAAATGTGAGATAAAGGAAAATGATGCAGTAGTGTCTGCCTGAGTCTGCAGACAGCCTGAAACAATAGCTGTGTCAAGTGAAAATTGCTACCATTCAGCTCAATAGGGTGTTAAACTCTGAAGTATAATCAGCTTTTGACATTTTAAATGTCAGCATTGTTAGCCATTTTGGTGCTTTTCAAAGAACAAGAGAAAGCTGAGGTGTAAGGTGTGGTCTACATGCAGTTTTTGTTCCAGTATAACTATGTCAGTCAGGGATGTGATTTTGACTGATATACTTATACCTGTACAATCCCTAGCATACAGAAATAAGCTTTACTGAGGTCTGGTCTACATTCCAGACCTATATTGATACAACTACATCACTCAGGGCTGTGAAAAATTCGCACCACTGAGCAACATAGTTCTACCCATTTAACACCACCATTCCGTCCCCCCCATGTAGACAGCGCAATGTCAACAGGAGAGCTTCTCCCACTGACATAGCTACCACTTCTCAGGGATGTGGATTAACTACACTGACAGGAAAGTTCTCTCCTGTCGGTGTAGAGCAGGGGTCTGCAACGTTTGGCACGCGGCTCGCCAGGGTAATCACCCTGGTGGGCCAGGCCAGTTTTATTTACCTGCTGACGCGGCAGGTTCCGCCAATCGCGGCCTCCACTGGCTGTAGTTCGCTGTCCAGGGCCAATGGGGGCGGCGGGAAGCGGCGCGGGCGAGTGATGTGCAGCGTACATTCAGGGCACGCTAATGCATGTAGAATAACTGCAGAGGCAGGATAAAGAGGGACAGTGCAATGAAGCCTAGTTTCATGCAGTGGAAGGACATTATGTGTGCTGTGGACAGGCTTTAAGAGTGACAGAAATTTAGTATAACTTCATTGTCACATGAGTGAGCAGTTGCTCTATCATCAACTTCTCAAGAACTTAAGAAAGTAGTGAAAAGAGCAATAACCAAAAAACTAAGGGCCTCTCAACACAGGATTGACTGCTGCTTTTCTTAAATTGTGGTGAATGTTCAGTTGTCAAAAGGGCTCCAGTTCTAGAGGATTACTTAAAACAATAAAACTTAGAGCATTAGATATAAAAGATTCTGTTAAAAAATTACCTTTATGAAGGCATAGCCCGTTCCATTGTCTGTAATGGTAAGCCCGAGAGAATCCTCAGATTTAAGAACATCCACTTCTTTTTTTGGTCCCTTTATGTGGGCAAATATGAAATCTTCAAGACCAATCTGCCCTCCTAAGAGGTTGTCCATATCAATTTTGTGCGTATTCAAAGTGCAAAATATGATCTACACAGAAGGAAAAACAAATCAATTACATTTGAGTTTTAAAATATTACATCAGTCACGGCATTAGGATAGGAAAATAAATGGTGGAAAGAATTCTGTTTCCCTGAATTTGAATTACCCATGAGTTTGGAGCAAAAAATCCACTGTGGTCTTAAGTGGTGACCCCCATTTTCTGTACAACCGTCAGTACTAAAGACCCGATTCCCATCCATTTATATGACAAGAAAGATACTAAATAGCCCAAATTCTGCAGAGAAGAGATAGTAGGGTGCAGGGGAGAGGGTACATGTTATCCAGTACCTTGGCTCACACAGCTGTGTGACCCCCACCAACTGGTAGAGGGTACAGGGGTTGCACGGGGTCTTATAGGGATTTCCTGGGTCAGATATATGCATAATAGTTCATCAAAGAGTGACATGTAAGGTCTCTACCAAGACACAATAACCCACTTTTCATCATAATCATTGAAAAAATGTATGTACAGAGAATATTTAAGTTATGTATCTATACTGAAAATTACATTCTTAAGGTCTTGGAGTTATTTCCTGGGCTAAGGAGTCTTTTACTTTATGCAATAATAAAGAATGTTTTCAAAGCCAAAAAATTTATTTATTGAAAAGAAACAAGGGGGTGTCTCCATCCGGCCCACCACCCACATTCCCGTTTTCCTCTTCCTCCTCCTCCTCCTCCCCCCCCCCCCATCAGCTCTGAAGTGTCCATGGTGGTGCTCGGAGTGGAGGTGGGCTTAACCCCAAGTATCGCATCCAGCTCTTTGTGGAATTGGCAGGTTGCGGGGGGGGGAAGCACCCAAGCGGCCGTTTGCATCGCGGATTTTGCGGTAGGCACTCCGCAGCTCCTTCACTTTAATCCTGCACTGCAGGGCGTCCCGGTCATGGCCCCTTTCCATCATGTCCTTTGATACCTTCCCGAAGGTATTAGAATTCCTACGGCTGGAGCGTAGTTGGGACTGTACAGCTTCCTCCCCCCAAACACTGATGAGGTCCAGCAACTCGCCATTGCTCCATGCTGGGGCTTGCTTCGCGTGTGGAGGCATGGTCACCTGGAAAGATTCGCTGATAGCACTCCATGCCACGCCGGGCTGAGCAAACAGGAAGGGGATTTTTAAAATTCCCGGGGAACGTAAAGGGTGGGTCACATGGTTGGTTACCTGAGGCCAGGGCAGTAGAGTTTGAACCGATGACCAGAGTGGCTAGAACAGGCATTGTGGGATACTGCCGAGTAATTCTGGAGGCCAGTCACAGCGCATTGAGCAGCCACACTGGCGCTGCAGCGGCAGCGCAATACACGCTATTCCTCTCGGAGAGGTGGAGTACATGCAGTGCTGCAACCACGGAGATACAGCGCTGCAAACCTTGCCGGTGTGGACGGGGAGTGAGTTACAGCGCTGGGGGCAGCGTTACAGCGCTGCAACTCGCAAGTGTAGCCAAGGCCTAAACCAGGTGCCAGTTGAAAGGCTGCAAAATCTACAACAGAAAATCTAAAGGAAGAAACAAAGCAGGCGAGGGGGATCCTGTTTACGAATGAAGACAAAGGGATAGGATTTGTATATCTTGGGAGGCAAAAGAACACATTGGGTCCTTCACGTAGGAGACAAGCTGACAGAATGTCTGTTTCATGAAAGGGGGAATCCCAGCAAAGCCGGACTGTGAAATACTATGAGGACTTTGGTTGAGCCATACTCTACAAGGCATAAGAGTATCTAATTAATTAAGACTAGGTTCTTGAATGTGTGTTATGATTTTATTTTATATATAACCATGTGTTTGCAATACTTCTAACTTGCTGTTACTTGAATCTCTACTCTCGGTTACATAAACTTAGATATACTTGATTTCAATATAAACATAAGTGCTGTGTGTTGAGCAGAGAGGTGACCTAAGGTCTGACTGGTAAACTGGGCTGTGCTGTTTCTTTGAAAGCAGCAAATCTGTGAATATTACAGGTATCTCATGGATCAAGGGCTGGACATTCCAGGTTAATGCTTGGATGGCTCGACGGTTGGAGTGTGCCGATCTCTAACCTCTGAGAGGCAGCAGGGCCTGCAAGACCTAGAAAGGAATGCTTGTGTTGCCGATAGCCGGGGAGTTGGACAACTGATTCCTGGCAGGTACAGACAAGGCTAAGGGCAAGTGATAGCAAGGTACCTCACAAGCCCAGGTACTGCTGGGAAACATCACAAACTACACCTCTACCCCGCTATAATGCGACCTGCTATAACACAAATTTGGATATAACGCAGTAAAGCAGCGCTCCGGGGGGGGGCAGGGCTGCACACTCCAGGGGATCAAACCAAGTTCGATATAACGCGGTTTCACCTATAACACAGTAAGTTTTTTTGGCTCCCAAGGACAGCGTTATATGGAGGTAGAGGTGTGCCTTTCCTCTCCCCAATCTCTGTTAAGAAGCTAACCTTCATGTGGCCCAGAGGCATGACCAAGGTGAATGAATCTGGGGAGATCAGCATCTTGAAGTGGTTTCCTGAGCATATGTCTTGCTCATTTCACATTCTGTTTCCACCAATAATCAACCCAGCTCCCCTGTCAAAGCTTATACCAACCATGAGAGGGGGAAAGAGTCCAAATTGCAGGCCAGAGCAGTAAGATTCCCAAACTATTCACCTCCTGGAAGAGGTTTTCTGTTCAGGACATTGTAGCTGCTGGGTTGGTGGTGATGAATTCCCTCCATACCCTATTTTTTTTTTTAGGCTACATCTACACTACAGTGGGGGGTCGATTTAAGATACGCAAATTCAGCTACGTGAATAGCGTAGCTGAATTTGACGTATCGCAGCCGACTTACCCCGCTGTAGGGACGGCGGCAAAATCGACCTCTGTGGCTTCCTGTCGACGGCGCTTACTCCCACCTGCGCTGGTGGAGTAAAAGCGTCGATTCGGGGGATCGATTGTCGCGTCCCGATGGGACGCGATAAATCGATCCCCGAGAGGTCGATTTCTACCCGCCGATTCAGGCGGGTAGTGTAGACCTAGCCTCAAACACATCCTTCTACACAACTACAGCACAAAATTTCAAAAAAATTGTTATGCCCCAATCAGACAATTTCAGAATACAGCTTTTGCCAGCAGAACTCTTAATACTTCCCTGTCTACTTCACCTCCCACTAGTCTTTTTGTATACCACGGTGGTCTATAGGGGTGGTGCAAATGGTGGGAGTATTTATGGTGCTCCCCAATGAAACTGTAGATAGAAGAAACTCAGTGTCCAATCAGAGTAACTCTGGAGGGAACCAATGGCTTAAAATCATTACCTCTTGTTCCCTAGAGCAACATCAGCTTCCAAAAGCATACTTCAAAGTAGAAAAGTGGATAGAAAATCATGATCCATTGTCTTTTGCTAATATTAATACATATTTTTGTTTGCATAGTGATATAAGCATGCGGGAATTTGCAGAGCCACTCCCACTGAGGCAAACAGAGGTTGCACACTTCAGTGGGAGAATGAGCTGAATAGCGCTAAGTAACTAGGAAAGCTTTTTCTGCAATACTACTACATTAAATCGTAAACAAGTCTTTGTCAGAATTATGGTGGGTATTTTTGGGGCAGCGTCGAGGGTTGTTTCTCCAGAAACTTGTCCACCATATAAAGCTGACCTTTAGCTTTCTTCTCAAACAAAAAACAAAACATTTCTGGGGCAATCTTTTTGCTGTGAGAAGCAACGTTAAGGGCCTTGAATTAGTTTTCGTTTTGTACTATTACAATATCAAGACATTTTCAAAACATCCATAACAGTAGAGTGTTGACAACAAGCAGCCTGCAAAATAGTATACATAATGTAGCAAAGTCAGAAAAATTATCTTTGTTTCTTCATGGAAAGAATGCACATTTATTCATAGCATGCATTGATTAAATGGAGTCAGTCATTGAAATATGCCACAGTTTACAGAGAACAGCAGCCTTTGCATGAGAGAATGTGGTTCAAAGAAACTGCTAAGCCTGTTCAAGAAAAACCTTTGATCTCCCTGTCACAGGGTGGTCCCCTGGAGTCCTCTCTCACCTTAAGTGTAGACCACTCTAGTTCTCCTTCACCCCCACCATGTGTCCTTATACTGTTCCAGCAGGCTTACCCCCCATTCTGGAGGAAGGGAACAATGCTAGCAGCCAGCTCTGCCTTTCTTCAGGCTCTCAGCTCCCTCCTCCTCCTCCAGGGCTTCCTTCCTCTCCATTTATTTGCTCCCTGCTGCTGGGGTTGCCTCCCCCCTCTAATTAGCCCTTCATTATAGCACCACTGGTTATTTGATCCTCTAATTAGGCCCTAATTAATCTATAGTGGTGGGGAATTTGAGTAACAATAGGATATTGAGTCAGCTCCTGACTCAGCACCCTTGTTACACTCCCATCAACTTTGAAGTTCCTGGAAAAATTCTGGTAGCAGCCCTTTGGGTCAGTCTGGTTTTGATTTCACTTATACCAGTGTAAAGCAGGAATAACTCCAGTGAAATAAGCCAAATTAATTTGTGAGAACAGAAGCAGGTGCCTAACCTGTTACTCAGCACTGAGGTTGTGCATGAATTCAGATCAACTCAAAAAATGAAAGGCACATACTGCCAGGCTGCATAAAGAATATAATTACTGGGAGTCCCAGACTTTAAAAAAGCCTATGCAACATCTGGAATGAGTCCTCAGTCTTCACACCTTAAGAACATATTTCCTAATTTTAAATTAGTTTAGGAGGTAGAGATAAGGCTCATCAACCATTGAATAGGCATTTTTTTATAGTGTTAAGGTGATGAGCGGGAGAAACAAAAAATGATCTTGGAATTGCCTTGCTGGCAACAGTAGCAAGAATAGCCTTGAAAGCATTCTCGAAAACATACCCATAGGAAGGCATTTTTAATGTATTTATAAATTAAGAAAGCATCCAGAAATCCACAGTGCTACTGCTTGTCTTAGGGTATGTCTACACACAGCAGCACAGTCGTAGCACTGCATTTGTGCTGCTGTAGCGCCTTCAGCGTAGATATTACCTACGCAGGCGTAAGGGGTTCTCCCATCAGTGTAGGTATAATCAACCTCCCCAAGAGGTGCTAGCTAGGTTGACAGAAGAATTCTTCCATCAACCTAACACTTTCTAGACAGGGGGTTAGCTGACTCTCTCAGAGGTGTGGATTTTTCATACCCTTAAGAGATGTGGCTATGCCGATGTAAGTTGTGTGTCTAGACCAGCCTTTAGTGTGAACAAAAATGAACTGGATCTTAACATGCTGTTTTACTCTGAAAACTGCCTTTATAAAAATGGCACCATCCTACCCAGCAGACATGTTGTCTTTGTGTACTAGAGTCCGATCTGCTTGGTTTAATGACAAAAAAAGGGGGTGATGGGTTGCTGCTTTTACCCCATAAGCGCTGCAGAACTCTCACAGTTTATGACAGGTTTCAGAGTAGCAGCCGTGTTAGTCTGTATCCGCAAAAAGAACAGGAGTACTTGTGGCACCTTAGAGACTAACACATTTATTTGAGCATAAGCTTTCGTGGGCTACATCCCACTTCTTCGGATGCATGGAATGGAACATATATTGAAGAGATATATATACACACACATACATGTTCCATTCCATGCATCCGAAGAAGTGGGATGTAGCCCACGAAAGCTTATGCTCAAATAAATTTGTTAGTCTCTAAGGTGCCACAAGTACTCCTGTTCTTTTTGCAGTTTATAATGAACAAACTGCTGTCTATTCCATTGTATGCACATCATTCATTGATTTTTTTATTTATAACCTAAGCACCTTTCCCCAGCTCTAGAAACTTTTCTATCATTAGGAACTGGTTTAAAGCCACCAACTCATTTCACATAAGCCAAACAACCATTACATTCTAATGTCTTATTTTAGCAGCCAGTCAGAAAGTCGCACATTAGCTGGCCACTGAGTATTACAGATTCATCCAAAACACTTCAGTTTTATTCTATTAGGTAACTTAAATGTTCTTTGGTTAATTATCACTCCACCATCATCACCTACATTTTACTTTCACATAATCATTCTTTTTAAGCCATCAGCATCAAATATGTTATTTCCTGAGGGAGCCCAATTCAAAATGCCCTTACAAAGATTTATGATAAGTTCCCAGTTTTGTATCACGATTTAGATAAACTGATTGAGTCATTAATTGTGATTTAATGCTCTTCCATTATGAAATAGAATAAATGTTATTTCATCAATTTTTTGCTTCTAAGAAAAATATAGTGCCCTTGCTTTGACTTTGTCAAACATGGACACTCATCTAGTAACTTGTTTCACACCTCTGAACAGATAAAATTGGCAACAGAGCAGAAATGTGATATTTAGAAACATGATCCAGAGTTTCTTTATTTAGCCTTCATCTGGGTGGCATTCTCACTGCAGCCTACAAGACTGCAGAACTTTCTACAAATGCGTCAGTTCTATACTAGCCTGAAAGAGCATCAGCCAGTCAAAAATAAAAACTGAATCACCCTGTATTCTCTCTCCTTTCTTAGTGAACAACGGCTTCTATTCAGGGCAACTAAATATACAAAGTAACATATTAAAGATACATCTATACAACATATTATACTATTACAGCATCTACAAGTTAAAAATATACTTATATTTGTTACATTCTGGAGGACTGCTAATGCAGAAGTTAAAGGCTTCATTACCGTTTTTCATACTTTTAATATAAAAGTCTAATCAAAATAATGTATGAGTACTTAAACAATAGCCACCAGAGTACACTTTTCATACACGCCTCATAAAATTAATTTAAGATCAAAAATGTTTTTTCCTATATTGTACATGAAAAAAAAATGTGTATAATCTATTCTCCTGATCTCTCCTTCCCATCGTATTTCTGCTCTTCCCCTCTCCTGCTCACAAAAAGAGTATTTGATCTTCAAGCCAGCATACCTATGCTGTGCCCTTTCATGCCAACTTTAAATCGACACTGCCACAGAAATTAGCAGATATCCAGGATCCTTATTTTGCCAAGAGTGTTATCTTGAACAGCTCCCATAACAGAAGGAAATCTTATTTGGCCAGAAAACTCTGTGGGCTGATGCACATAAAATATAGATTAAATAGATAGTCTTCCTATTGTGGAATATCTCCTGCCCCAGTAATTCCAAGGCTACAGAGGTGGTGTTTGCTAAGGGAAAAAGAAAAAGAAAAGGCTATTATGTTATATATAGGGAGCAAAGGGTGGTGTAGTGTAGCATTAATCACAAGTTCAGGCCATCCCAAATGAGGCAAATGCATCAACATGCAACCAAAATCAGTCAATGCTTTTCAAAATTTGCCCCTCAGTGACACAATCATATACAAATATAATCATATAAGTATCACACAATCATATAAAATTTATATTTTAAATAATAATAGACACCTAGCTCTCATAAAGTACTTTCCATCAGTAGATCTTAGAGCACCCAGCAAGCAATTGATGGAGACAGGAATAGAGCCCAGATACCAAACAAGCTTTACATCAAACAGCCTAATGATGGAAATACAGCCTACTGCTATGCAAACTCAGCCTGCTTATTGGTGGGTTAGCACAAGCAGGCAGAAGCCCTGGAATAATGACACAGGCACCAACTCAATAAACAACAGAAACCCATTTATTTATTACTGAGAGAAAAGAGGCAGCTTGGTGTTACTAGTAGTTCCCCTTTTTCCCCATGGCAAGAAGCACTCACACCTCGGAATTTCCTCTCACAGTTACTTCCTGAGATGGACCCTGTTTCTCCTTCACATGTGAGAGGAGCCACACCCTTTAGAAACTGTGGGTGTGTCAGTCACCCAGCCAGCAGGGTACACAGGGCCAGCTCTAGGTTTTTTGCTGCCCCAAGCAAAAAAATTTTTGGCTGCCCCTTCTCCCCGCCCCCGCCAGCCCTGGGCTCTCTCTCCCTCCCCCTCCCCCTCCACCCCCCAACTGCACCCTCCTGCCACCCCAGCCCTGGGTCACTGGTAACTCGCTCCCAGGGCGGGTCATTCAGCAGGAATTTTGGATGTGCACAGAACACAGACAGGATTGGTTCCCATATGGTTACAGAACTGCAGTAAATTTTCAGCTTGTGTGATTGAAGGATATCTGGATGCATATTATAAGACTGTCCTACATAAATGAGGAAAAGTTGAGGTGCCTTTATTATTCTTTTGTTCCATTCTTTGTTTGTATGGGGAATTTGCCAATGCAATATCACTGTCTTCCTTTTAAACAAATAAAACTTAAAAAAAAAAAAAAAAAAAAGCAATGCCTGTTGAAAATAGCAATTCCAGTCCTAATAACCACTGGGAAGCATTTCTTGCTCAATTTATTCTACTTTTTCTACAGCAAGTTACAGTGGATCAGTATATTTGATTTGGGAGAAATGAAGTAACAGCTGCCCAAATTGAGCTTGAGCACTCCTGAATTTTGAGGTGTTCAAATCTGAAAAGCAGGTGCTAGATTCCCTTTCTGAATATTAGCTAAATCTGGAAAAGAAAAGTCAATTTCTGCTTCCATGGCTCAGAAGTGTAAATCCTCCTACATGCCTGGTACTGTATCTAAAGCTGCCCAGCCTAGTAGTAGGGTTACCATATTTTGAGTGTCCAAAAGGAGAACACTCCACGGGGCCCCGCCCACACCCATGCCCCAACTCCACCCCTTCCCCAAAGTCCCCGCCCCAACTCCGCCCCCTCCCCTGCTTCCCGCAAACATTTGATTCGCGGGAAGCCTGAAGCAGGTAAAGGGGGGGGGGGGAGGCGCGGCCCAGTCTGGCCCCCCGGCATCTCCAGCCTGGGTCGGCTCGGGCCCTCGGGTGCCGGCCCTGGGCCAGCCCCCAGCCGAGCACCCCCGGCCCGGCCCCCAGCACCGCCGGCCCAGCCCCCAGCCCCTGGCCCTCAGCACCGCCGGCCCCGCATGTCCCGATTTTCCCGGACATGTCCGGCTTTTTGGGATTTCCCCCCCGACGGGGATTTGAAGCACAAAAAGCCAGACATGTCCAGGAAAATCCGGACGAATGGTAACCCTACTAGTAGAACCTCCCCTCCCTTACTTTTCATTTTAAATTCTAGTGGGATCCACGTACCTCCCTTGCTAAGCTTCAGATAGAGAGGTGGACTGTCCATTTAGTCCACCCAATTCTTTCTTTGGGGGAGAGCCCAGGGCTGGGGCGGCAGGAGGTGCAGGGGGAGAGCCCAGGGCTGGGGCGGCAGAAGGGTGCGGGGGGATCCCAGGGCTGGGGTGGGGGGCGGCAAAAAACCTAGAGCTGGCTCGGTCCCTACCATTCACAGCAAGGTTTCAGTTCCACACTCCTTCCCCCTCCCTTTCCTGTTAATTGTGGCCAAGGGAATGCTGGGAAATGTAGTTCTTTCCCTGCTGTAGGGTTGGCTCTATAGGCAGGGAGCTAACCAAGGAACTACAGCTCCCAGGGCCCCCTGTTGGTTCTCAGCTCCCATGCTGGATTCTTGCGCTCCTGCAAATTTGCCGCCCCAAGCAACTGCTTGCTTTGCTGGTGCTTAGAGCTGGCCCTGATGGTACAGCTGTTGCAGTGCCCCTCCACACCTTTACATCTACAAAGCAAACAACATAATAAAAAGAACAAAACTATGTAAACACAATCTTTATGCCAAACTGGGAGCCTAATATATTGACCACTGCCCTACAAAAGGAAATATCACTTTTGACATTTACTATTCCTTCATATCCAGAACAAGGAAGTAACTTCCCCAGTTTAGTGCCAAGTTTTAATATCTGAATTTCTGGTGCCAAATTAACACTTCCACTCTTGAGGGGATTGTTACATCCTCTGCCATAGTTCCCCTACACACATTGGTGGCATAAATCCAACAAAATACAGGAATACATTTTCCAATTACAGTGTACATTTTATTCCTTATGCAAAGAATGTGGGAGATATAAAATATAATTAATGCATATATCTATATAGGGACAGGGTTGATGGATTGTGTTGCTTATTAAGGATTAAGTCAGTCTTGGATAGTTTTGGGTTTCAGGAAACAAGTTAATGATTGTAGACAACCCTACTTGCCTGGTGCTCAAATTGACAATACAAGGAATCCACTGTTAAAGACTACCTTTGATCCTCTCTGGAAAAATCATAAAGCAGTCTGGACCAGGTTCAGGATGCAAGGTTAGACAAAGGAACTTTTCAAGTGGATAAAAGACTGCCTGTGAACTCCGAGACACACATTAACAGAAAGAGGGTCAGAGATGCCAGCAGAGCCCCTCAAACTGAGAAGGGATGACTGGGACAGGTGAAACCTGCCTAAAGAAACAAGGAAATTTGTGCCTCAGAATCAAATATGGTCTCATATGATACTCCCCCATCTTTCTGGGAAAGATAGATAACACTCTCCATGGGAGGATTCAAATACCTCTGTAGCTTCAAGTTTACAGATTGGCACCTTGTGGCGCTATTCTCTGCACCAGTCTGTTAAATATCAGTTTTAAATCAATGGACAATCCCATTTTAAATGTCCAAACTTCCCACATTTCCAGAAGGCTCAATCCTCCACAATGTTCCCTCATTTACTCCAGTGCCCCTTTGCCCTTCAATTAGGTGCTGGTTTGTTCCTCCAACAAAAACCCAAACACATCTCAATGTTGGTACCTTCTGCTAATATGGAGTCACCTGTTGTCTTTCCATCTGAAATTGTCTGACTTCCCAGATTAATATTTCCACTGCTTTCTCAGACACTAAGTTACTTTGTCAGTCCTTTCACTGCTGGGTCCCTCAGCTCTGTATCCCTGAATCCTTGGAGCTGCTCCTTTCTGTTTTTCCAACTCATGGATCTCTTCCAGTTTACTGGCTAGAATTTTTATTTACACATAGACACTGTTTTAAGTTAATCCAGCATTAGTCAATCATATGCATGTAAGTGACAATTTCAAGTTCTGAAAACCACTTTCAAAGCCCTGCAGGAAATGCAGGAAAGTAAACAATTCTTGCTTTTCCAAAAATTCAAAGCAGAGGAAATAAAAACAATGTTATTAGCATTTAATCATGTTCATGAAACAATTATTTATATTCTAATAGTATTTCCACCCACCCATCACAAAACTTTCTTATGTTGAACATGGACTGAAATCCTATTCATTGGTTGGGAACATCTCCTTGAAGCAACTGGACAAATATATGGGTGAATTCCTTATCAACTTAAGTTAAACTGAAATAAGCAACTTTCAAACTGAAATAAGAGATTCAATACAGAGTTTTGGAGCAGTTTACCCAAGCCTGTTTTAAAACAATTTACATTAAATTGGTGCAAATTTCTTATATGGACAAGCCTTTATTTTTGTCACTAGCACAAGCAGCTATAACTCAATATATTTTTATACAGCTTGTTTCAGAGTTTAACCACAGCTTTTGCTAAGACCTGCAAACTTTGGTTACTTAGCAAGATATGGGACTGACTCATTGTTTACAATACAATAATCTACCATTTATCAATTATTGTTTCCCAAGAAAGAGAATTACTGTGCTGGGATGGACTCCACCTATCGAACACTGGTAAAAGCAACTGTGGACATTGTCTGGCTAACCCAACAAGGAGAGTTTTAAACAAGGTCTTATGAGGGATGGTGACAAAAATCCGGCCCATGAGCATCTAGGCTCAAATAATTAAGACAAGGGGAAAGGGCTAAATTCTGGAGAAGGGACTAGAAACCACAACTGCAGTAAAGACGCACGAAGAAAAACAACAGAGGAAGTCTGCAAAATATCTTTGATGCCTGTATACCTATGCAAGGAGTATGAGGAACAAGCAGGATGAAGTGGAAGTCATGATATATGAAGAAAATTATGACTTAACTGGTGTTCCAGAGACTTTGTGGGACAATTTCCATTATTGGAGGACCAACATTGAGGGATATGGCTTGCTTCAGAAGGATAGGTATGGAAATAAAGGAGAAGGCATTGCACTGTATGTCAAGAATGTATACACTTGCTCTAAGGTCCTAGAGCTGAGGTGGGCAAACTACGGCCTGCAGGCCACAGCCGGCCCGTGGGACCATCCTGCCCGGCCCCCGAGCTCCTGGCCCGGGAGGCTAGCCGCGGCCCCTCCCCCGCTGTTCCCTCTCCCCCGCAGCCTCAGCTCACTCACTCCACCGCTGGCGCAATGCTCTGGGCGGTGGGGCTCTGAGCTCCTGGTGCAGCACAGCTGCAGAGCCCGGCCTGACCCAGTCTCTGTGCTGCATGGTGGCGGCGGCATGGCCAGCTCCAGCTGGGCGGCGGCGGCTGTAGTGCCGCCAGTCGTAGCGCCGCCAGCCACCAGTGCTCCAGGCAGCGCGGTAAGAGGGCACGGAGCAGGGGGGGTTGGATAGAGGACAGGGGAGTTTGGGGTGGTGGCCAGGGGGCAGGGTTGTGGATGGGGCGGCGGGGGTCCGGGGGCAGTCAGGGGGCAGGGAGTGGCAGTGTGTGAATGGGGCAGTGGTCCCGGGGGTGGGGAGGCTATCAGGGAACGGAGGGGGGTTGGATGGGGCAGGAGTCCTGGGGGGGGGGAGAGATAGGCGATGGGGGCCGGGCCACGACCCCCGCCCCTAACTGGCCCTCCATACAATTTACAAAACCCGATGCAGCCCTCAGGCCAAAAAAAGTTTGCCCACCCCGTCCTAGAGGAAGTGAGCGGCAGACCTTCTGAGAATATCTGGGTGAGGATAAAAAGGGAAAGGAATAGTAGTGATATTATGGTGGGAGTCTACTATAGATCAAGAAGAGGAAGTAGATGACATTCGTCAAGAGTGTAACAAGATTAGCTAGCACACATGAGCTAGTATTAATGGAGATTTTAAACTTCCCTGATATTTGTTCAAGACTAACACATAATATGTCCTACAAGTTTCTAGCTTGTGTAGGGGATATTCTGATTCAGAAAGTTGAGGAACCAACTAGGGGATCATCCATTTTGGATCTTATTTTGATCAACAGGGATGAATTAGTTGCAAATGCAAAGGTGGGTCAGGAACTTGGGAGGAAGTGATCATAATCTGATAGAATTCAAGATCCTAAGAAAGAGATGAGAACAGCAAAACACTGGACTTCAGAAAGGCAGATTTCAACCATCTCAGAAAAATAGTAGGCATGGACCCATGAAGAGACCAATTGGGAAGAAAAGACGTTCAAGGGGGCTGGCAGTTCCTAGAAGATGTAATACTAGAGACTCAACATCAAGCTATTCTGATGCAGAGGAAAGATAAGAAGAGCCACAGGAGACCAACATGGTGGCACAAGGAGCTTTTTAGCTATCTAAAAACTAAACGGGATACATACAGGAAATGGGGCACATGACCAAGGAAATATACATGGAAATAACAAAATCAGGAAAGCCAAGGCAAAGAATGAGTTACAACTGGCAAGAAACAACAAGAAGGATTCGACAAATATGGACAAAAAAGAAAGATCAGGGATTTGAGGTCTGCTGCTCAATGGAGAAAGTAAGCTGATAACAGAAGATGATAAGAAGGTGGAGCTGCTCAATGCCTACTTTGCTTCAGTCTTCAAACAAAAAATAACATGTGACTGGATGTCTTGTGAAGTTATCATAGACAATAAAGGGGAAGTAATGCAGAACAAGATAAGTAAAGAACACATCAGAGATCTTCTAATTAATTTGAATGAATTCAAGGTAGCAGGGCCTGATGCTATTCATGTAAGGGTGATGAAGGAATTATCTGAAGAAATCTCAGAGCCACTGGCAATAATATTTGCAAACTCATGGATGACAGGAGAGGTCCCAGAAGACTGGGCTAACACATCTTTTAAAAGGGTAAAAGGAGGAGCCAGGGAACGATTGACCAGTCAGCCTGACCTTGATACCTAGGAAGCCGCGGCCAGCACATCGTTCACCCGCGCCGCTTCTCGCCGCTCCCATTGGCCCGGGATGGCGAACCGCGGCCAGTGGGGACCACGATCGGCCGAACCTGCCACGTCAGCAGGTAAATAAACTGGCCCGGCCCGCCAGGGTGCTTACCCTGGCGAGCCGTGTGCCAAACATTGCCGACCCCTGTACTAGAGCAATGTATAAACTTAAAACATTCAATTTGCAAATATTGGAGAATGAAAGGGTGATCACTAGCAGCCAGCATGGATTTACTAAGAACAAATCATGCCAAACGAGCTTGATTTCCTTCTTTGACAAGGTAACTGGTTTGGTGGATGGGGGGAATACAGTGGACATAATATACCTGGACTTTAGCAAGACTTTTGACATAGTCCCACATGACATTCTCATAAGTGAGTTGGAGAAATGCAGGCTTGGTAGAACTACCATTATGTGGATACATAATTGGTTAAACAACCACAAACAAACTACTAATGGAATTATGTCAGACTGGAAGGAGGTCTCAAGTGGGGTTACACAGGGATGTGTTCTGGGTCCAGTATTATTTAATATTTTTATTAATGACCTGGATGTAGGAATAGAGAGCATACTAATTAAATTTGCAAAGACACAAAGCTGGAGGGTTGAGGGAGGGAATTGCAAACACTTTCGGATAGAGGTAAAACTAAAAGGGATCTTGCTAAATTGGAGAACTGGGCTATAGACAACAAAATGAAATTCAACAAAGATAAAGGTAAGGTGCTATACTTAGGGAAGAAAAATCTGATGCACAAATGGGGGATAATTGGCTTGGCAGCAGCACAGCTGAGAAGGATCTGGGAGTTGTGGTGGATCACAACCTCAACACAAGTCAACATTGCAATGCTGTTGCAGAAAAAGCAAATATAATTTTGGGTTGCATTAACAGAGGCATAGCATGCAAGTCACAGGAGGTGATAGTACCACTCTACTCAGCACTGGTTAGGCCTCTGCTGGAGTCCAATTTTGGTCACCCGCCGCTGTATAGAACTGGTCAGTTCATAACTCTGAGGTTCTACTGTACTACACTTAGAAAGGAAAAAATCAAATGCACAGATACAATATGGGGAATAACTAGATAGGGAGTAGTACAGCTGAAAAGGATTTGGGGCTATAGTAAATCACAAACTGAAAATGAGCCAGCAACATGATGCAGCTGTGAAAAAAGGTTAACATCGTTCTGGAGTGTATTTACAGGAGTGTTGTATGTAAGAGACAGGAGATAAATTGAGACAGGAGGTAAATTGATCCATTGCAGTTGGCACTGGTGAGGCCTCAGCTGGACTACTGTGTCCATTTCTGGGCACCATACTTTGACAAAGATGTGGATAAATTGGAGAGAGTCCAAAGGAGAGCAACAAAAATGATAAAAGGTTTTGAAAACCTGACCTATGAGAAAAAGTTAAAAAACTACTGGGCATGGTTAGTCTTGAGAAAAGATGGCCAAGGCGGGGACCTAATAACAGTCTTATGTTAAGGGTTGTTATAAAGAGGATGGTTATCAATTGTTCTCCATGTCCACTGCAGGTAAGATAAGAAGTAATGGGCGTAATCTGCATTAAGGGAGATTTAGGTTAGAAAGTGTTTCCTAATACCTAAGGATAGTTAAATCCTGGAATAGATTTCCAAGGGAGGCTGTGGAATCCCCATCATTGGATTAGAGAACAGGTTAAACAAACACCTGTCAAGAGAGGTCTAGCTAGGTATATTTGGTCCTGCCTCAGTGCAAGGGACTGGACAAGATGATCTCTAGAGCTCCCTTCCAGCCCTGCATCTCTAATGATTTTGTAGGAGACTGAAGGGAATAGAGAATCAATGAGGAAGGGGAACAGAGGATCAGAGAGAAATAGGGAAGGACAAGGACTGGTGCATGGGGAAAATGAAAAATGTAGTTAGTTCTTAATTACCGAATGAAACTGAATGACTGGGTAGAGTATGTTTTCAACAATATGGCCACTCTTTGTGATAATTTACTACAATGTTAGTAAAGGAAACACTGCTAGGTCTGTCTCCTAGATCAAAATCTACTCTTTTTTCCACTATAGTAGAAGTAAAGGAACCAGACAATAGTGACAAGACACAATCATACTTTATAAAACAAAACAAAAAAACCCAAATTTTTAAATGTAAAAATTAAACTTAAGTATTTCAAAATATTTGCACTTTGTTTTAGTTTGACATTTAAAACTGTAAAGTGTACGCAGCTAAATCAAGGAACAGTTGCCTAGGGTCACTGTCATGCTAAGACGAAAACAATGCATTTACAAACACAAGTAAACCATAATCCAAACAAATCAGTTTTAAAACTTGACTCAAAAAGGGATCAAAGAGGGTTTCTATTAAGGAAAGGGTGGACCTTCCTACCACGGCTTTTATTCACGTGCCTTAATAGTTGGCCTTTTTAATTATTTATTTATTTGGCTGGGAAGGGAGCATCCTACACTGCTCCCTTAATTTTCCCTCACTACCCCATAATTTTGAAGTTAAAGGAATGCTAAGGTTAAAAATCGTGGGTCTAATTTTTCATAGCCTTGCATCTTGTAGTCACTTACATCCATTGATTTTTAAGCCACAAGGAACCACTATGATCATGTAGCCCAATAATTCCTGCTCTGAAGGGAATTATTCTTCCCTACTATACAAGTTAACAAAACTGAGACCAATAAATGCGTTTTCCTTGGTTTACAAGTGCTAAATTGTGTTGAACATCATGCTAGTTAAAATGTGTTAGTTCTGTTAGTTCAAGTACATAAAAGGTTGTTACAAGGAGGAGGGAGAAAAATTGTTGTTCTTAACCTCTGAGGATAGGACAAGAAGCAATGGGCTTAAATTGCAGCAAGGGAGGTTTAGGTTGGACATTAGGAAAAACCTCCTAACTGTCAGAGTGTTTAAGCGCTGGAATAAATTGCCTAGGGAGGTTGTGGAATCTCCATCATTGGGGATTTTTAAGAGCAGGTTGGACAAACAGGGAATGGTCTAGGATGGTCTAGATCAGAGGTGGGCAAACTACAGCCCGTGGGCCACATTCGGCCCACGGGACAGTCCTGCCTGGCGCCTGAGTCCCATCCCGGGAGGCTAGCCCCCAGCCCCTCCCCTACTATCCCCCTCCCCTGCAGCCTCAGCATGCCACGCCTCCCGTGCTCTGGCCTGCCGCTCCTGCCGGGCAGCACAGCAGGGTGGCTGCCTCCGGCATAGTAAGGGGGCGGGAAGTGGGGGGTCCCGGGGGGCACTCAGGGGACAGGGAGCAGGGGGCAATTGGGTGGGGCAGAGGTTCTTGGGGGGGCAGTCAGTCAGGGACGGGGAATGGGGGCAGGGGTGGGAGAGGCGTGGGAGTCCCAGGGGGCTTGTCAGGGGGCAGAGGTGTGGATAAGGGTCGGGGCAGTCAGGGAGAAGGGGGGGTTGGTTGGGAGGTGGGGTCCCTGGGGGGCAGTTAGGGGCAGGGGGTCCCAGGTGGGGGTGGTCAGGGGACAAGGCGCATGGAGGGTTGGATGGGTCAGGGATTCTGAGGGGGGCAGTTAGGGGGCAGGACATGGGAGGGGGCAGATAGGGGTGAGGGCCAGGCTGTTTGGGGAGGCACAGACTTCCCTACCCAGCCCTCCATACAGTTTTGCAACCCCGATGGGGCCCTCGGGCCAAAAAGTTTGCCCACCCCTGGTCTAGATAATACTTAGTCCTGCCATAAGAGCAGGGAACTGGACTAGATGACCGCTCGAGATCCCTTCCAGTTCTATGATTCTATGGTACATTTTCCCCCAATGCAGATACAGCCAAAGTGATTAGAGAACAAATTGTATTTGTACTTGACAGCACTGCCATGTAATCAGTCCACTGTCTCCTCTGTTTCTGTGGGTCTTTTGAAACAGCAACAGGAGAAGGAAAAATGTTTTGAAAAACAGAAAAATGACTGTAAAACCACAACAATTTACAGGGAGCTGCGGAGAAGGGAGGGGCCGCTGTATTACCTGAAGCTACTCTGAACTCATTCTTAAGCTGACTGGATACCTAGTTCCTGATGTTCCTTTCATTCAAATATATTTAAACAAGAGACAACAGCCAATTTGAAACAAGGTGGCCATTGATTCCATTGTGCAAACGCTAACAGACGTATTGGAGCATAACCTTTCATGAGTGAATACCCACTTCGTCAGACGCATGTCTATAAGGTGCCACAGGACTCTTTGTCGCTTTTTACGGATCCAGACTAACACGGCTACCCCTCGGATCCTTGACATTGTGCAAAGGCTGCTTTGTGTGTCCCATTGTGACAATATCATGTGCCAAGCCGTTTGCACTCTCCGCTCCCGTGTGGCACTGAGCGTCCCGCAGAGCGCCTGTTGTTCCCGTGGGAGAGCAGCAGAAACTTTTGTTGCAAGCGGCATTGCCATGGTGAAAGCCAGGGCTCCCTGGAGCCGGGATCAGAACAACCTGCCTTCCTGTGCCTATCCCCAGCGCACGGGGCGATGCGCTGGAAGTGGCTCCTTACCTCAGGGCATAGCAAGAGTCCGCTGTAAAGCCAACTCCCATAACTCCCCCTTCCCCCGGGAGCTGCCCCTTTCCGCCTGCCAACAGGAGCCGCCTTGCCTTGCCAGGACAGCTTCCCCCGGCCCGGAGCCGGTGCGCTCACCAGACCGTACGGGGAACAGTATCGCTTCCCCGCTGGGGCTAGCCAGGCGCTGACGGGATGGCTGGAGGGGGGCAGCGCCCTGCGCTTACCTCGGCGGCGGGGATGCGGAACGCCTGGCCGATCTGCTCGTACAGCTCCCGCACGCTGGCGAAGCCCCCGACGCGGCCGGTGGGGCTGCCGTGCGCCAGCTGCGCGTGGAAGAGCAGCGGGGCCCCGGGCTGGGCAGGAGCGGGCGGCGCGGCCGCAGCATCGCCTCCCCCGCGGGCCGCAGCCGCCTCCTCGCTCTCCACCAGCTTGGAGGTCTCCTTGGACTTGCCTTTCTTCTTGCCCGGCAGCCGCAGAGGCATGGTGCGCGCCCCAGCCGCCTCCCCGCAGCCGCCGCCGCCTGCCCGGGCTGGGGAACCTGCTGCTCCCCCCGGGCTGGACTCTGCCCCTGCCTCGGGCGCGCACTGAGACTGCCGGCTGGCACACCCATCCCCGGCCGCCAGGTGATGGCAGCCGCCGGCCAATGGCAGCCGCGCTCCCTGCCCCGGGCAGCGCCCTCGGCCCCTCCCCTGCTCAGGCCCAGGGCAAGCCCAGCGGGAGCAGCCTGGCCCAGCGCCCGGCGCCGCAGCGCGCCCCTGAGTGCGGGCTACACAGCCAGGGCCTTGCGCCTGCCTAGGGCAGCCGCAGCTGTGTAAAGGAATCCCGCCTTTAAGGACGTTGCAGGGGCGGGAATGAAGTTGTTAGGGCTGGGTTGTAGGGCCCTGCTCCAGCTCCCGCTCCCAGCCATGCGCTGCCTTGCGGGCACTAGTACAAGAACCATTGGAGTCGGTGCAGCAAGGGCCAGCGCAGTGATCTGCCCCACCTTTGGGACAATGGTGATCTGTCACTGACAGAGCCAGAATACCTGTCCCCTCCCTCGCTGTATGATACGAGGGAGGGGGCCCCGCAAGGAAGGGGGCCCCTAAAAGTGGCAAAAAAAATGTAAGGTATAACTAGGTAAGTGACATTTATTGACACTATTGCACAATCCATGTCGGTTTTACTGACAAAACCCTGAAGTCATTATGATACATCATAATGCTATTGGCTACATCAGTTGTCTGTCGGTCAGTTTCGAATTTTAGTTGGACCCATTCAGAGAATGTGTATTTGCGTTCATAATGGCGGTCGGCGGATAAATGTTATTAATTTAGTTGTTTAATTTTTTATCATTTGAAACTATTCATTTCCAACGCAGAAGCATGCTTTGTGATGTCTAAGAGAACGTATAAGAGCAGAGCTAGTAAACGAAAGGCAGCAAAAGATGCCGAGAAGGAACTTGAGAAAATTCCAAAGTTGTCAACGTATTTTGCGCTGCAATCCAACGTACAGGTACAGGCACATGAAATGGACTTTGCTAGCAGCGACGAATCGTATCCAGAAGTATCCAGAAGTGCTTCAAGTGAGGTCGAAGGTGAAGCCAGTTGTTCTACCAAACAAACTGTGACAGATATTCCAGCTGCTGCCGGGAAAGAAGTATCTGAATCTGAACCACTGACTGATGATCCAGGAGATTGGCCATCTATAATATCGGACAGGCAAGTGTGTGACATTGTTGCACGTGGCCCACCGCAGCAGAATGAAAGTTACGAATTTCCATTTAACGAGGAAAGACGGAGGTTCACAAATACTCATTTCTATCGAACCATGGCAAATGGCGAGAAAATAAGACGTTCATGGTTAATGTACTCAGTTCAGAAAGATGCCATTTTTTGTTTTTGTTGTAAATTATTTGGCACTGGCGACATACCACTACGTCATGGAACATCTGCTTGGAAAACACTGTCAAAAAGACTTCAGCAGCATGAAACAGGCAAAGGTCATCAAGACTGTATGGTGAAATGGTTTGACCTTCGGTCAGGCATAGTAAACTGTACATCTATTGACCAACTCGAATTGCAGGCTTTTCTGAAAGAAAGAGATTTCTGGAGAAATGTTGTCAAACGCATGGTTGATGTTGTTATTTTCTTGTCCGAAAGAAACTTGGCATTTTGAGGAAGTAATGAAAAGCTCGGCGATCCTTCGAATGGCAACTTTTTGGGACTGTTTGAATTGCTTGCAAAGTATGATACTGTCCTCAGCGAACTTTTACAGAGGATTAAGAAGGCAGAGACACATGTTCAGTACCTCAGTCCACAGATCCAAAATGAGCTGATTCAACTTGTTGCCAGTAACATTCAAGAGGCCAACATAGCGCAGCTTAAAAAAGCAAAATATTATTCAGTTATTTTGGACTGTACTCCCGACGTGTCACATGAAGAACAGATGTCTGTGGTGTTACGCTTTGTTGAATGCAACGGTGAAGATGATGTCAATATTCGTGAAGCGTTTGTTGGTTTTCTTAATGTTCATGATACAACTGGCGAGGGCTTATTGGAAGCATTTCTTGAAAAGGCAAACAACTTAGGAATAGACATTGCTGACATGAGAGGCCAAGCTTATGATAACGGCGCAAATATGAGAGGAAAGAATAAAGGAGTTCAAGCCCGCATGCTAGAAATAAATGACCTTGCCTTGTATGTACCATGTGGAGCTCACACTTGGAATCTTGTGATCTCAGACGTGGCAAAGTCATCGAAATATGCCGTTGACTTTTTCGGTCTGATTAACAGAATATACGTTATCTTTTCTTCTTCACCTTCATGTTGGGATATACTTCAAGAACATATGCCAATATCTGTTATAGGGTTATCGGACACTCGTTGGGAGTCGAGAATTGATGCTGTGAAGCCATTGCGTTATCACCTTGAAGAATTGTGCAATGCTTTGTCATCTTTGCGAGAATATGCGCTTGAAAAGAAAGATGGCAATACAGCAACAGAAGCCAGTGCACTTTTAGACCATGTTACTACATGGCCTTTTGTTCTGACTGTGTACACGTGGTACGATATACTATTTCACGTCAATAAAACCAGCAAATTAATTCAGTCACCAGATGTGTCAATTGACGTACTGCAGGCAGAAGTTGGTGCTACAAAGAAGTTTTTGGAAGACTATTGAAATACAGGATATATCTCTGTAGTCACAAATGCACGTGAAATAGCAGAGCATATGGGTATTGAGTAGCTGTTTCCAGAAACCAGGGTGCGACGTAAGAAGAAAATGTTTGATTACGAATGTGCTGATGATTCGAGTCGTCTTTCTGCTGAAGAAAAATTCAAATCGCAGTTCTTTCTTGTTCTCACTGATCAGGCCATATCTTCTGTTTCGTTGCAGTTTAACCAACTCGTGGAGTGGTATAAGTTGTTTGGATTTCTGTACAACGCTAACAGCCTGAAGCAGTGTCACACAGAAAATGAACTGGAGAATCACAGCAAAAATTTTGAAAGAAAAATGGGAGACATTGATGCCAACAAACTCATAATGGAATTTAATAGTTTTATTTATGTCATCGAGAAAGAGAGAGGACTTGTCACGGCAAACAATTTTTTAACATACATATACAAGAACAGCCTTCAGGAGATATATCCGAATCTTTGCATTTGCATCAGAATTCTTCTGACCACACCAGTTACGTCGCTGGTGCTGAAAGGAGCTTCAGCAGAATGAAACTGATCAAGAATATCCTGCGCTCAACCATGACAGATGACAGGCTTTCTGCGCTTGCAGTTATCTCAATCGAAAACAAGATTGCCAGATCTCTGGACTATGACGCATTGATTAACTAATTTGTGGAGAACAAGGCTCGAAAGAAGCGCTTTGCGTAAATACGGAATACATGTACACTGTGGGCCTATGTATACATAATATGAATCCTGTATATTGTATAAAATAAATACCGCATTCCAGTTTCTGCATTGTAAGGGGCCCCGCCCGGGCATATGTTCGGAGGGGGCCACGTTCTTTGTTGCTACGGCCCTTGCTGTATCCCCTTCACCGAGGAGTAAGTTACAACAGGTCATTTGCAGTAGAGGACACAGATGTGCAGGAAAAGCACAGATACAAATAGGAAGAATGGAGGGTGGCTGACATGAGGAGAACTCAGAATAAGGGGATGAAATCAGGAAAGAGAACATGAACGCTAGATATCATTCATAAATAAGACTTCCGGTCAAAGATCTGTTATAGTATTAAAGTTTCCAAAAGGAAGCAATGTAAAGCTTCTTTGCTTGGGATATTTAAAACAAGACTGCATTGTTAAAACATAGTCAATGTACAAAAAAAATATAATCACAATTCTGCAGTGGCTGAAGGATGGACCATAGCTTGTTATAATGAAGGTTTTTTCCATCCCTACATTCTGAAGCCACGATTAAACTGTACAGTATATCAAGCCAGTTAGCCAAGTGCTTGTGGTTCCCATTTCAAAAGCAAGCTACTAAATATTGATCAAAATAGATCTGTATCCAGGATACCATAAGACAAAAAATAGCGCAGAAAAGGATTCTTACCAATCCTCATTTATATAAAGTAATTCAACCGCAACTGTATGTAATGTGGCTATAATTCTTTCAAAGGTCACTACCCCTAACTTCTTAAGCAAAGCTTTAGAGGCTTTTTAATGGCACCTGTTCCTTACCAACAATGGAATTAAAACCTTAAATTTATACATAATTTAAGAATATATTATCCAATATTTTTACCAAGACAAAAAGTTAACCTTCATTATTTATACAATGGGTTTGTTGAGTGCAATAAAATGTGCTAGAAAGTATCGATTTTATACATTCCTCCAGTATAAAAAGTGTTTTTTCTTTCATTTACACCAGAATAACTCCAACTTCAATGGAGTTACTCCTGATTTACACTGGTGTAAGGGACTCTCGTCCCAAGGGTGCACAACAGTGGAACACATGCAGCAGCATCCCACACTCCATGGCAATTCTCAGTGTAAGATAACGTGGAGAGGCAGCATTAGCTTACACCAGTTCCCCCAGCACTCAGTAACCACCTGCCTCCCCACCCCTGAGGGAAAACAGGATAACTGGGAAGTGGCAGCACCCATAGCCAGGTGCACATAAGGAAGTGGTTACACAGGATCTCTATACAGATGACATCCAGAGGTAGCAGATCTTAGAAGAGATACATATTGTTGGTGCTAAATCCTTTGCCAGTTCCATGGGGACAAACAACAATCCCCGATGGCATGCTCAGTCAGAAACTCCGTGCTGGGCTGTCCTGCAATGGCTCAAAAATGGGAGTGCCAACCTTAGGGCAGACTGTTAAGAAGCAGGGCACAAACCCCAAATTGGTTGAGAGTTCTATAGACTTAGATTTCACCAACCAATTAAGTGTAAACTCCTCAAGCACTAACAGCCTTAAAATGGAGTCACAAACAGTCCCCTTGGATATCCTGATCTCTCTTGCCACCCAGGTGAGCCTACATTTGTGATAGATGGTCCCTTACACCAAAGATCACAGCAATGTTCAGGTTACTCCCAGTCCCAAAGGACTGGTCACTTACCACAGGTCAGTTGTAACTTGTCTTTTGTGTGAGAGCTAACACTTGTAACCAATTCTATAATAAACTAACTAAAGATTTATTAACTAGGAAAAGGAAATAAGAGTTATTTACAAGGTTTAAAGCAGGTAAATGTATATACACATAAATGAGTTCCAGTCTGAAGTTTCAAAAAGTAATAGAAGCTTCTATAATAAGCAAGCTCTATATGTCCTTTAGGGCTAAGCACTGGAGATCTTTTTCTTATACCAAGTAATCCTTGTCCCCCAGAGTTGAAGCAACATAAAAACCCTCCTTTTTGGGGGGTTTTATTCCCTTCTGCCATTCTGCTTTGAGCTACAGACTCAGCTGATTGGAGAAAATCACTTGCAGGACTCATCTTCATGGGCGGAGGTGAGTAAACAACAAAGTCTTTTGTCCTCTTTAATGTTCCACTCTAGTCTGTCTGGTGTGGATGGGCCTTCCCTGTCAACACCTTATGCCCAAATAAATCTGTTAATCTTTAAGGTGCCACCAGACTCCTTGTTGTTTTTGTAGTTACAGACTAACACGGCTACCCCCTGATACTTAACACCTTATGCTGGAGATCAGCACTTTACACTAGTTAATGTCTCTCTCCTGTCTAATGATATCCAGTTACAGAAGCTTACAGTGAAAACACTCAAATATTACTTTATAATATGGCATACAGATGTTGTGAGATTAATGCATGTAGCAACTTACAACCATTCCAGAAAGTTAAAACACATAATTCTAGTACCAATTTTAACAATACTAACACACAGGTGAGCCAGACTTATTTCAGCTATGTATTTGTCAGTATTCAAATGAGACATGGGTACTTTAGAATGAGCTGGCACCTGGTATGCCAACATCACACTTTACAACTCATATCTCATGGCGTTTCCACTCCCTTGCAGGGGAATAACCCATATAGGGGCCAATTTGTCCCTGAGCAATTTGCATTTTTGACACACTATAAAATGAAAAGATTCAACTCTATCAGATTTTTAAAAAGTGAAACAATTTGGATCCTACCTGACTAGTATGTAATACATTTCATTGGAGATTCTGTTCAAATAAGCATTCAGCAAGCTGTACACTATATATTCTTGAAACTTTTGATTTCAAAACTAAGTGCTCTCATTAATTTTCTAGTACTTCCCAGTAATCAAAAATACCACAAGATAAATCAAGAGCTCTATTTTGATACTTCTCTTTCCAGTCCTGACTGAAACCAGAAAGTGCAGAGGCAGACACTTCTTTTCCTTTCTTCTTTCTAATTAAAGCTGATTTTTTTAAAAACAAAAATAGTTTGGATTCCTTTTTATATTTTTTTTATCTGAACCACTATGACAGTCTGAAGCTAGGGAACCTTGAAATTACATTGATTATTAAACATCCCTTTCTTTAGTCCATTTTTTAATACTTGAGATCCTATACAAGGGATGTCTAAGCACTGTATTACCACAAAATTTAGCACATTAACTAAATTCTCTTCCACTGCTCTCCTCCTTCCATTACACTAATCCTCCTTCCCTTTCCATAATTTCACATTCTCCTCCTTGTTCTGTATAAAAATACACTTTCTATAACAAATTATAATTTAAGAATTTGGAACGAGAAATAATTAGAAAAATTCAGTTGAGTCCAGTTATAGGCTGATAATTAGCTGTTCTATTGTTGTAATTGATAGGAACCTTCTGCCCTTTTCTACACCATTCCCAAATCACTTGAGTGATGTGCATGCACTGCTCATGATTTGGCAATGCTGTTTGATAAATTTTGCATGTGTGGCCTTGGATGTGTCTGGCAGTTCCTCTCTAGAGTTCCCTCCTTATTCAAACATTCTCACTCCAGCCCCCTCCCACCCCCCCACTCTTCTTCAGGCTTTCCCTGACACCTGTCCATCCCTATAACCCTTCAAGCTCCATTCAGGAATACTACAACTTGGAGGCCCTGGGCTTCAAAGGAGCAGCCTTGAATATGCAACCAGGACATGCACTGAAGACAAAAGTAAATGAAATGAATCACGGTCATGATGAGTGTGCACAAAGAGATATGGTGGAAAGGTGAGAGAGAGGCAATTATTGGGAAACCTTGAAAATACTGGGGGAGCAAGAAAGCAATGACCTAGAGGTGCTTGTATCACAGCTTTGTCACAGGCAGAAGGAGGAATGCCAATAGGAGGGGAATGAGTGCATCTAATATCAAAGGAACGGTGCTCTACACATGCAAAAGGATGTCAGGTTGCTGCTCTGGAACATAGCTGCAACTGGCTAACACTAAGGGTATGTCTACTCTGCAATTAAAACCACACGGCTTGCCCATGCCAGCTGATTCAGGCTCGTGGCACTGGGCCTGCAAAGCTCTTTAATTGTGGTGTAGACATTTGGGCTTGCCCTGGTACCCGGGCTCTAGGACTCTGTGAGGTGGGAGGGTCCCGGAGCTTGGACTGAAGTCTGAGCTGGAACTTCTACACGGCAATCAGCTGGTTTGCGGCGTTCAGGAGGCAGGGGAGGGAGGGAGGAGGCTGCGCGGCAGGTCCTCGCTCCTCCTCCCAGCTTCCTGAATGCCACAAGAGAGCTGATTGCAGCAGGCAGGAGGCGGGGGGAGCAGGGGGAAGGCGCTGATCTGGAGGGTCCACCAGCGGGTGGGAGGTGAGGGGGGGGCGTAGGGGAGCTGATAGGGGGGCTGCCAGCCTGTTTAATACCTGTATTAAATTGCTTGTTTAAAATTGTTTAAAATTTATATAATGTCTTTTGTCTGGCCCCCCCAAAAAAAATTCCCTGGAACCTAATCCCCCCCCATTTACTTTAATTCTTATGGGGAAATTGGATTCGCTTAACATCGTTTTGCTTAAAGTTGCATTTTTCAGAAACATAACTACAACGTTAAGTGAGGAGTTACTGTACTTGAAAAATAAAGTACTGCTCAATACATGTGAAAAGCTAGCAGAAACTGGCCCCTGGAGATTTATTTTCATCTTTGCATACACTGTTGCAAATGTTAAGTTGGCAAAGTTATAAAGTGTGAGGTGTGATGTAAATCAGGTGGGATGAAGTGGAGAAGGATTAAATGATTGTGGAGAATAATCTAGATCTTTTAACAATTAATTTCCAGACATTGGGATGTTTGGGTTTTTTAATGGGGTGGAATTTTTGTAAAGTAATATTTTATAAGGAATTAGCTGGACTCCATTGGAACTCACTTTTATCCTTACCTCTTACTGACTGAGGTGAGGGGGGAAGTTGTTTGTACTTTATGAGCACCAAAAGTTTAAATCAGGGGTCTCAAAGTTCCGGCCTGCGGGCCATCTGCAGCCCGAGAACCTCCCCACTGCGGCCAGGTCCGTCCCTAGCTATTCTGGGGCCCTACACAGCCCCCCCCATGGGGGTGTGGGGCCCCACGCCTCCGCTGGGGTGGGGGGGCGGCTGGCTTGGGGGGCAGAGGGGAAACACCTCCCAGCACTTACCGGCAGCGCGGCTGGGGCCGGCTCCCTGCAATTCTCACCACCGGTGAGTGCAGGTCCGGCCCTGCTGCACTCTTCAGGGGAGCGGGGGCGGAGCAGGGGCGGGAAGAGGCGGGGCTTGGGCAGGGAAGGGGCAGGGCTTTGGGGAAGGGGTGGAGTGGGGGTGGGGCTGGGGCGGACCAAGGGCAGGAGGAGGCAAGGCTGGGGCAGAGCTGGGGCGGGGGCCATAGGGAAGAGCCAGAGCAGGGGCTGGAGCAGCACGCAGCTGCGCAGGGCACCAGGAAATTTGGTACCCCAAGTTTTCTGGTGCCCTATACAGCTGTGTACTTTGCGTATGGGTAAGGATGGCCCGGACTGCAGCCTACTGAGGAAAGACACAGGCAGACACGCTGCTGGCAATGTCTGGTGCAGGCGCAGCCCCCCGCAGCTCCCATTGGCTGGGGGAGAGGGACAGAGATACCATCACTAGTGGCCGGGCAGAGTCAGCCATGGAGGCAGCAACACTTTTTTCCACAATGAACAGGAGCGCCGCCAGCTTTTCTGACGCCCGAGGCAGTGGAAGGTCCCACCCTGAAATGCCGCCCCCCACAGAGGCGACAGAAGGTCCCACCGCCGAAAAAACACCGCGGTTGCCGCCCCCCAAATTGTAGTGCCCTAGGCGACTGCCTAGGTCGCCTAATGGGTTGCGCCAGCCCTGACAATGAATATAAACAAGTCAAAATACCAAACACAAACTGATGCACACCTTGCTGCAATCCTGAAGATTTCAACTGCTCAGTCACTGAGGCCAAACATCAACAAACTGACAGAACTGAAGCGTTGCCAGGTTCTGGCAAACACTAAAAGCTCTCTGGCAGGCAAAGAATTGCATAATGTTGTATGACAATTTTATTATTTATAAGAAATTCGAAATAAAAAATACAATATGAACGTTTTCTTTTCTGAACACCATCTTCAGTGACATTATTGGAACTCTGGGAGGATTCGAGGACTGGCACTGGCTCTAAGTTAAATTGAGTTTGAGACCACTGGTTTAAATCAAAGGTCAACAAAAGAGGAGCCCTGCTCTGACAAATCTTGTGAAATCTATGAAAGTAGGGCTTTGCCTTGCAAGACTTTAACAAGAGGTACGAGTGGAGAATTATACCTGGATAAAACTAAGTGCGTTTCTGCTTTTCCTTGTCTTTCACACACACACACACACACACACACACTCACTCTCTCTCTCTCTATTACAGATTTTTCCCAGTCTCCAGAACCTGATCTCTTGCACCTCATTCATTTCTCCATCCCAATGAGTTCCCTCTCACTACATCTGCCTTTTTCCATGCTCTCCTTCACTATGGTGATGCTATCTTTGGCCACAGCCATGCTGTCCTTGGTCAATGTCACCATCTCCTGGGAGAGCTGCATTTCTTTCTCCCTCTGGGTCTTCCTCTGAGCCAGCCAGGTTTTTCGCTATGAATGCCATAGGTTCTGAAAACAGTTTGTCCTGAATCTTCCTTTATCTCCCCCTCAGGTTGCCCAGCCTGTCAGCAGTAGATAGAGTCCCTGTCCTTGATGGTCTGGCTGTTACTGGTGCTGAGGTGAGACTAAGGGAAAAAAAGAAATTGTTTATAGTTCACATCCCAGACAAGTCATGATTGCTTTTAGTATTATGTATATGTGACCTTACCTCCCTGAAACTCTTCCCATTCTTGCAGGAACTTCAGAGACAGTCAGGGGTCTGTGTGTATGGAAGGTGCCAGGTGCATTTGGATTTCAGTCAGGGCCGGCTCCAGGCACCATCTTGCCAAGCAGGTGCTTGGGGCAGCCACTCCAGAGAGGGGTGGCAGGTCCAGCTATTCGGCGGCAATTCGGCGGATGGTCCCTCACTCCCACTCGGAGCGAAGGACCTCCCGCTGAATTGCCGCCGCAGATCGCGATCGCGGCTTTTATTTTATTTTATTTTTTTCTGCTGCTTGGGGCAAAAACCCTGGAGCCAGCCTTGATTTCAGTCTACTGTATTTGCATTCATGCTGTCAGGGATGGGGGGTGGTTGATGCTATATGTTTCAGGTTTCTTTTTTCATCTTTGTTTGTGAGGTGGAGGTGCTACTGTGGTGTCAGAGGTGTAAGGCAGAGATAATAAGGGGCAAGCTGGATAGCAATTCCCTCTACATTCCCTTTAGACTGTCCACACTCTCAATAACCTTTCGCTGAGGCTGGTCACTAGGAGACAGAAAATGGTCTCATTCAAAAAGGCAAAGGGCAGATCAGGGAGATATGTTGTGAAGCTATTCTATTCACCAGGATGGTCCCCCAAGAAGCGCTGCAGGAGTGGACGGGACTTACAAGCTATACGGGGGATGGGTGGCCCGCCTGAGCATCCCTATAACATGAGAAACAAAATCAAGCTGTTTTTCAGTGTTAAGTTCTGCTATATCTCCCCTGCAGACACAGGGAAAGTGAAGAGAAAAATAGGTAGGAACTTACAGTGATTGTCAGATACTATGAAAGTTACAGCCATTTGTACCTCAGCATGGAACAGTATTGTTTGTGCCTTGACTGGGCATGCAATGGGCAGATATATCTCATGAAAACTAACCAAATTTATTTTCCTGTAAGCACTGTTTCAATAAACTGTTGAATTTCGCACAAATGAATGCTTTTGGTTTTCATATCTACCACAGGACAGGATGAAGAGGACCAATGGTACAGACTGCAACTGCGCCATATTGAAGCAAAATGGCGGACCGGAAAGACGGGGCCTTCTAGCTCACATCTGCAACAATAATAAATTCTAAAAATAAATACTTACATGCCATCTCCTACAGGAGATTTGACTCTTTGGCCTTGGCCCAGGTTTTTACTAGGAGTCGGGCTTAGCTGAAGCAGAACAGAAATCAGTGTTTGTTGTATCAGGGCAGAACTGGGGCTGGCTTTCCAGTTGGCTGTCATCAGAGTCCTGAGTCACAAAAAGATCCTAGCTCAGGGGCAGCTCTTCTCTGGAAGCCTCCTGCTTACCCTCTGATAAGCAAACCTAGTCCACTTTGCAAGAGGATTCCAGAGTTCCCAATAAATGTGGACTTAGTGCAAGTAATGGGTTGTATTGTGTGGACATGTGGTCAAACTGGATTAACTTGATTTGATCTGGTTTAAAACCCCCATGTAGTCAAGCCCCATGAAAGGGGTTGTCAGAAGCTAGGCAGCTGGTAGTGGGGAGCCACCTATCCATTTCACTCCTGGCTAGCTTAGGAGAGGGGCTTAGGCATCTAAGTCACTCACTTGGTACATGTGGCTGACAAGCTAGAGATAGGGATCTTCAGCCATGAACCTTCTCCCAGACTTCAGTACCTAAGCCAGCTCAGCTACTTAGAGATTTTTTCAGCTTCTAAGGCATGGGCTACCTACCTACCTCCAGCTCAAGCTCTGTATCTCCCTCACGCTCACCCTACATTACCCTGAACTCCTGGCTGTCTTTGTGCAGGTGCTGTCACTCCACCTATTGGTAGCCTACATCTGGCCCTCCTTCTGCAGGGTCTGACTGGTACTAGGTCTTAGATGTGCTCAAAGTGCACTTATGGGATCAGGCCCTGCTGTCGAGATAGATGTTTCTGTACCTAGTTTTAAAAATCGGTTTTAGGGTCTCCAGAGCTTTGGTTTGAGATAGGGCTCCAAGCAACATGTTAGCTTTAGGGTCACAGCAGCACTTACGCAGAAATGTAGGCACCTGAAGGACTTGAGCAGTTGGGTGAGGGTGTTTGAGGAGTCACCCGAACTTTGGCTTTGAAAATTTCAGTGGTACCTGCATGGTCGAATTAGGCACCTATCTGCCTCTTTAAGTGCCTAAATTCCTTTAGGAATCTGGCCCTAAGTCCTATTGACTTTCAATGAGATATAAGCACCTAAGGGCTTCTTTACACTTATAGCTGCACCACTATAGCACTTCAGCGTAGATGCTACCTATGCCAAAGGGAGAATCCTCCCATTGGTTTATGTAGGTAATCCACCTTCTCAAGAGATGGTAGAATTCTTCTGTCAACCTAGTGCTGTCTACAAAGGGACTTAGGTTGGTTTAACTTTTCACACCCCTGACCGACACAGTTAAACCCATCTAACTTTCTAGTGTAGACTAGGCCTTAGTCCCTTCTGGAAAAAAAAAATGGAACTCCGCCAGATTTTTAAAAAAGGATTTAGGCACCTAAACCAGCAGCAAGGTTCCGAGAAGAATTTTCACGAGTTCCCAGGTGCCTGACTCCTATTGATTTCAATGGGAGTGAGGCATCTAGATGCTTTTGAAAATCCCATTAGGCACCTGGCTGCTGGTTTAGGCACCTAAATCCCTTAACATATCTAGTCCTTAGGCACTTTTGAAAGTTTTATCTGTTATCTATACAAAGTGTCTAATTCCTTTTTGAATCCTGCTAAACTCATCTCCTCACCAATAGTAGTGGCAATGTGTTCCACAGGCTGGCTGCATTCTGTGAAAAAAATATTCCCTCCATAGAGAAAACTGTAAAATGTTTCAAAATGATGTGGCAGCTTTTTCTGTACTTTAAGTTTTACACCACATTCAGAAATGGTGAAATAAAAGAACTAAGTTTTCTGTATGTGTAAGTATACACTATTAGCAACTACTATGGAATTCTACTAATTCAGGCCTGCTACTCTTACCTGAAGTTGGATATTGAAAAATATCTGCAGTTATTCTAAGTATTGTAGCTACTTAGATTATGGGTATCCAAGACTTGGTTTCAAATGCTCAGCCTCATTTGCTCTTCACAGAGTTTATGGCATGTGGTTATGGCAAAAAAATAAAAAAAAGTTAAAAACAAGTTTATTAAAAAACACATGAGAAATGCCATACAGAACATACTGAAACTGGAAATCTTTTAAATGCATAAACACAATATGGATAACAATAGGCATAAGCAGTAGGTAGTAGTTAATTTTAAAACTTTTTTTCCCTTTGTAGTATCACTCCAGCTACTGTTCAGGTTCCCTGTTTGTTCAGGACTGCAAATGAATATGATTTACACTATCAAACATGTCAACTGTATGAAAGAGAAACTGTAGTTAAAAAATTGACAGTATCTTGTAGGAATGCGTTCCTTTGAAAAATTGGAGTGGGATTCTTCTGTGCTAGGGCTCATTAAAAAAAGGCTAACTAAATTAACTCCAATTCTCATAATCCACCCTTCTATAGAAAATCATTTATCTGACGTTGCTAAACACCCTGTTATAACCTAAATTACCCAGAGCAGGTAACTAGTAGATTTCCACAGGTAAAAGAATGACTGCAAACAAGAGTATTTTCTTCTTATAAAGAAAAATAAATCTTCCCTTAAGAATGTCATTATTAAAGCACTGTGGCACGTTTTTAAAACCTAAGTTATGAAAGTAAGTCTGCAAGGCAATTATATGACCAAAACCATACTGCAACCAAGGGAACCAGCCCTATAGCATGTTATAATACTAGACTCAATTAGTGAGGGCTATCTCCTTCCCCTACATATGTTTTTTCACCTTAAGGGCTAGGTAACTCATGTTTCTATTCACAAAGGAACTTATCCAAGCTCACTGAATTGACGGAAAGACTTCCATCGGCTTAAATGAGCTTTGGATCAGGCCCAAAAAGTTTCCTCAGAATCCTTTAGCTGGGAGCTGGGCTTTGTCCCTTCTCTCTTATGGAAGTGGTAGATGGTTCAGCCCTTGAACTCTACAGATGTCCTGAGATATGCATGATCTTGAAATGTGTGAGTAAGCCAAGCGCCTTTATTTACACTGTTCCATGGGCAACCATGGGTAGCCATGACAGCATGGCTCCTTCTGGAGCCAAAATACCATGTTGTCCTGAAATCCATCCCTAGGGAATGGGTGTTACCACCGATTAGTAGTATTCCCCAGGTGGATTTCTGAAGGGAGCATGTCACAGAGTGGCTACACCTGTACTCCTTTCCCCAGAGCCATGTGTTCTCCCCTAATGCTTCAGGGCAGTCCTCACAAAATCTGGGGCAGCTGGGAGCAGGCTCACGCTCTTTTGTGGGTTCAGAAGCTCTACAAACAGATTTAGCCTTTGCTTTGTGAAATGGAAGGTAGCATGTGGGCCTTCATATCTAAATGGTGTCAGTTAATGCTTTAGTCTCTTTAAATATCTGGCTATTACATGAGCGTATTTCTACTATGAATTCTGATTTCTGATATTAGTGGGTAGCATCACATAGATAATCTAGAGATACATGAAATAAAGTACTTGGATGCTCAAGTACTTTATTAGAAATATGTGCATTGAGTTTTTGCAAAATGATTACATTTTACAGGTAAGCAAAATACTGAATAAACTCTCTGATTAGGAAGATCTAAAGTAATATACAGTGAGTGGTTTTCCCTGTATGTTTTACTGCAAGAGTCACCCGTGTGACTTGTATTTAACCATTCTCTTCTCATGCAGCATTACAGTATTCTCTCCCTCCACCCCACAAAAAGAAAATGAATATTCCACAAATGGATATAGATTGCACTTTTACAGCATGAATTTGCCAGTCTTCTGCATTTTCAGTGTCCTGCTGAAACAGTGTTAACACAGACCATTCCTTTATGAAACAGGAAGATTTCTCCTAAGTACTTCTTTTGATGCTGGAGGTATATTGTCTGGGAAATTTACTTCAAATTCTATAATTAAGTCGCCACGTTGGTCGGGATTTTTGGGAAATGGCAATCCATATCCTATAATTCTTCTCCTCATCCCAGGCTTTACAACCTCATTTATTGTCATAGGTATGGTTCTTCCTTCTATTGTTGGCACGGTGACCGAGCTGCCACATAAAGCCTAAAACAAATAGTTCATATCATGAGAAAGAGGCAACCATCAAAAGCTTATTTGTATTGAAATCTGAATTTTCAGATTACAGAATTAGAAAAAGCTGATATTGTGACTACATGGTTTATTTTGCATAACTGAAGAGAACTGTCAAAACCGAAAGACAATAACTTATGTTGCTCCCTTTAAAAGGGGACGCTTGCTTTATTACCAATGTATCTCCAATATCAAACCAGTTATCAGTGCCCTAGAATGACATCTGAAGCAGTCATGAAAGGGTTTACTCCCTGGTGCCGCATCCTAAACTTCAGCAGATAACGCAGTGATTGGTACAACCAGAACAAATGCGCTCAGTACTCTCACTGTCTTCTGCTCATGAATTTGTACCAAACAAGCAGCATCTCTGCTGTCATTAGAAATTCAGAGTCCTAGCTCTACTGTGCTTAGCGCAGGGCCGGCTCCAGCATTTCTGCCGCCCCAAGCAAAAAAAAACAAAAAAAAGCCGCGATCGGCAGCGGCAGTTCAGCGGCAGGTCCTTCGCTCCTAGAGGGAGCGAGGGACCTGCCACTCCCGAATTGCCGCAGGTGTCGCCCCTTTCCCTTGGCCGCCCCAAGCACCTGCTTGTTAAGCTGGTGCCTGGAGCCGGCCCTGGCTTAGCGTTACATAGAGTATACATTTATTTAAAGACTCTTGCAACACTTGTTTTGCTCATAATTTGCTTTTTAAAATTATTTTAGGGGTAGTATCTGACATTTAAATTGAATCTTTTTGATAGAGCTGGGCAAAACATTTTTGGCTAAGATTTTGGGGGTGAGGGGGAGGGAGAAATGCATTTTTCAGTGTCCCAAAACAGTTTGCAAATTTGGATTGAATTCAATTAATAGTTTTGGCCAAGAAAAAAACCCTCAAACAATTTGAAATGTTTCATTTTGTAATGGTATTTTGAATTCAAATTTGGCCAACTAAAAAAAAAAAAAAAGCAGAGGAGGTGGGGTTGGAAAACCACCTGAAATGGCTGACTCAAAACATTTTGTTTTGAATTGATCAGAATGTTTTTGTCAATTCAAAATGAACATTTTGAAAAAAGAAAAAAAAAAGGTTTTGGTTTTAAATTAAATGGGATTTTCTCTTCCCTCCTGGATTTTTTGGTTTGATCGCCAAACCAAAAAAAAAAATCCATTATTTGTTCAGTCTGCTATCAATCTTCAAAGTGTCTTTTTACATGCACATTTGTGATGTTCAAATTAAAGCAAATACTAAAATACAAACCAAGGATTTACCTTCTCTATATCATCAAGATATAATTTCTTGGCAAAAACAAAAACAAACTAAGCACTTTGTTTTTTAACAGAGATAATTCCCACTAATCTCCTGTTTTATCTAAATATTTATACATTTATCACTGGACTTCTGGCCTGCAAGGATTGCTTTTGTTTTCCACCTACTCTGCGTACTTAATGTGTGCTGACAAAAGTCAGTGTTATTTGGACTCAGTAGCAGAATTATGATATTTGTGCAGAAACCACATTACCCATCCTGTCATTACATACTGCTTTTCCTCTTGTATTATGTGATTCATCTCATGAAAAAGCATTTAAAACGTTTGTTTGTTTTTTTTGAAAGTTCAGAATACAGGCATACTTTCTTTGCATGTCCTCTGCACATCACTTGAGATTAGTTTATTCTCATCATTCCTTAATGCTACATTTTTAAAAATACAGACTTGATTCATTTTGGAGAGAATCAATTCCTTTAATTGTCTTCAAACACTAAAGAAAACACTCTGCAATCCCTTATTTTTGCTTCTGAAAGCAAAACTACTTTGGTCTTTGGAATGCATCTAAAAAAAATGTTATGAACTCATTTTTATCATCCCATATAACTTCCATAACAACACCTGCTCACAATTTATCCTAATGAAATCCATCTCTATATATTCTAAAAGTACACTTTTAGAAACGTGTGACATGAAAGATATTTTGCAAGTTTGCTAAATTAAACTCCATTGGTGAACTGTGAAAATATTCTAGACATGAGTTCTAGATGCTTTTTACTCCAGAAATGATAAGGACGATATATCATAGCAGAAAGGAGTCCATTACACTGGATGCATTCATTATTACTCCAACCCAATCTGCATTTACATATAGAAAGCTACTGTACTTAGTACTAAAACTTAGAAAAATGGCAAATATGTTCTACTTTCCTTTCCCACAGATCATCCTGTTTGCTGCCATAGACAAAACTTAACAATATATGATGCAGACCCCAGTAAAAAAGCCAGTGATTCTGGTACAGATAACTATGTACTATATTTAGTTTGATTAAATTGTATTAGCTAGAGAACTGGAGTGCGGAATTATGATAATTGCTACAGATTTGTTTTCTGCAGTGTAGCCACAATACCATGCGAAGACAATTTGTTTTTATATTTCAGTTGCGCTATCAACTAACAAGAAACTTACCTCCCGCAAACTGATTTTAACAGGATAGATAATATTTGAACCATCTCTCTTGAAGAGTGAGTGACTTTTGTCTTTAATGACAAAAATAATATCGGCTGGGATAGTGTTGGGTGTTTCATCACCTTCTTTTGGGAAAGTGATTTTGGTACCTTCTTTCCACCCTCTCTTGATCTCAATGGTGAGGATTTTGTCCTCTGTTCGGACACTTCTGCCATCTGGGTTCAGCCTTTTTCGGGAAATTCTCATCCTTTTTGTGCAGCCATGATATATCTCTTCCAATGATACTTTAAGTTCATGGCTAATTGGGGGATCTTGTTTACGACGAGGCTGGCTACCAACTGTATTCCTCTCTCTTGGAAATCCATTCATGCTAAAACTAGTGAAGGATCCAAAAGGATCTCCATCCACTTCCATGTCTTCAGTGTCTCTGCCACCAGGCATTCTTCTCCCAAAGAAGATCTCAAAAGGATTTGTGCCACCAAAAAATGCTGCGAATGTGGCATGTGGGTCACCATGGAAAGAGTATCGAAAGGTGCCACCCTGTCCATCGGGTCCTCCAGCTCCTCCTTTCAACCCTAATTGGGACATATGGACAAGGTTAAGAAAGTCCATACTAGTTTTCAATCCTGGTACTTATTAACAACATAAAGAGTAAAATACATTTTTGTCTTGAGTCATAAACAAATACTGGAAGAACTTATAGTAGTTTAACAACTGCACAAATATAGTAAGCAGAGATTGAAGGGCTCCTCTTTAAAGAGACCTCACCCTATTTGCCAGTGAGTGCAGAGTAGCAACTACTCATCATCATGCAACCGGGAGTAATTTTGTAGATTTAGAATTGTTTCCTAAAAAAAGCTGCCCTATCAGAAGCAAATCCATTTAATAATTTGTCACTCATCTGAATGATTGGATTTTAATTAACATTTTAATAGTGGGCTGAAAATGATGAGTGTTCTCTGTCTGCATGATCTTAAAGAACATATTCCCATGTAATTTTTTTCACTAAGGATCTGCTCAATGGGACTAGGGTTAAGCCCTTCAAGGCCACTATAGGTATGGAATATATAAAGTTGTATTATATTTAAAGCTTTGAATACGCTCCGTTTCTAAACAGACTAGGCCAATTTCTATGCTCTTGAGATCAATGGGATTGCACAGGGTGTTACTCAGACAGACTGGGTCAAATTCTGTGCTATTTTAGGAAACTACCATAAATCAACAGCTAGCCATAAAGCACACTGGTACGAATGGATAACAGAAAGTATAATCCCTTCTATTGTTTTGGAAACAGGACTTCACCAAGTCTGAGACAATGGAAACACTGTGTTTTGCTTTGTTTCTTTGGGTGGGTGGGGGGTATAATCTGGAAGTGGAGAGGAAAGAGAAAGTTGAAAGGGGTGCAGCACACCAGAAAAGTGAGGCCACATTTTTGTTTATTAAAAGCTATTTTCCATCAATAGCAACACAGCATTAAAACCTCCCAGAAACAGTAAATGTTACATTTGTACTATGTGGCAGAGAAACCTATCATAGAAACCTTGACTTTCAAAAATTCTGATTTCTTTGGGTGCTTGATTTCTCAACTTTAATGCTGCATTAACTAGTTTTTGTATTTAATTTCCTTGAAGTTTTCAAAGTCAAACAATAGTAAAAGGAAAATAGCTAAAAGGCACATTCCTTTATTAGTTATAAATTTTAAGTTGTGTTTATCAAATACTCCAGGCTAGTGGTTCTTGACCTTTTCCAGACTGCATCCGCATGTTACAAACAGAAAAAGCTTTGCGACAGCCCCACTCCCATCTAGCAATGAAGAAAGGGAAGTGTTTGTGACCCCCTGAAACTTTTTTGGGGGCGGAGACTGTGACCCCCAGTTTGAGAACCCATGCTCTAGGTACATTATAAGAATTAAAAAGAGACTTTAGAGGTAAAGAAGCTTTGCTATCTCTAACCACCAATCTCATCCTATCACTTCCTTAGTAAAAATTCCTACTCTCCACTCCTCTTCCCAGGCCATCCAAGATTATGCTCCCCTGCAAAAAAACAAAACAAAAAAACCCATCCTCATCTCTAGGAGTCCTTTAAAGTTCAGTCTCCTTTCTCAACTAATTGACTACTTTTTCTCTTTCTCTTCTTCATATTGTTGTTCCCATCCAGGGCCGGCTCCAGCTTTTCTGCCACCCGAAGCGGCAAAAAAATAATAATAAAAAGACGAGCAGCGGCACTTCGGCAGCAGCTCAATCGCGCCACTTCTTCGGTGACAATTTGGCGGCGGGTCCTCCCTCTCTTCCTCTTCGGCGGCAGCTCGAAGAGGAAGAGAGGGAATGAGGGACCTGCCCCCAAATTCCCGCCAAGACCCGGACGTGCCGCCCCGATACCGGACGGAGTGCTGCCCCTTTGAATTGGCCGCCCCAAGCACCAGCTTCCAACGCTGGTGCCTGGAGCCGGCCCTGCCCCATTCTTCCCAGTGTGAGATCTTCCTTCTACTTCCTTCAGGTGACAGTTTTCTCATGCCCTGCTTACACTCACCACAATCCCCAGCACCCACCCAGTTACCTTCTACCTCTACTCTGGCTCCAGACCATACCTCACTCAACAAACAATTATTTTCTACCTCCCTTTCCTGGCTAATGACCTCCATCTACTTCTTCTTACTGGCTAATTCCCTCCCCCACTCTCGCCGTGACACCAGAATGCCTCCTCAGACCTTAAGGAGGTCTTCGGTTCTAAATACTTAATCATCTCAGCGACACTTAACCACTAAGCTGCCTCATAGGATTAAGGTAGCTCAGCACTATACACAACCATTTTCCGTCTAAGGCCCTTACGTAGTTATGAATTTAGTTTTATGCTAAAGCAGTTCAGCATGCATCCTACTTTCTAATCCATATTAGAGACAGATCTTTTTTAAAAAAAAAAAAAAGCTGAATTCAAAGTATTCATAAACCATGCATAAATTTTAATGCTAGGTCTTCAGCTGAGGCTGATTAGCATATAGTGCAGCTCAAATGGAGGAGTGAGAGACAGATAAGGCAACTTCCTAACATATCTTTGGGAGACCATATTGTATTAAGTGTATGGCTGGTTTATGTATCTTTGTGGGCCAGGGACTGTATGCATTCCACAGTGGGGAGGATTACCACAATTCCTCCAGGAAGTGAAAACAGTAGGGGATAATTAAGGCAAATCACTCAGGTTCTAACACCTCCAGAGAAGTACCACCTCCTGTGGAGGCTCACATATTCTGGTTCAAACTGGATTCTCCAGTGATCAAGAGACAAAGAAAGGACTTTTGGATAAATAACCTAATCTTAAATTGATGCAGGGCCATTGTTCCTGTTCTTGCTCTAAAGACTGATCTGACCTTATAACAAGAGGAAAAAAACAGTTTTGGGGTTTGAAGGACTAACATCTAGAAGAGCCCTATGCTGAGTTGGGAGTGGGTGAGCACATGGGTAGGTTTTTATAGGCTTTCTCTGTAATACTTCTACCTTAAGAATAAATGTGCCTGCTTGGAAGAAGCTGTGTAGTATCTTGTAACTGCAGGCCAAATACTGGCCACAGCCCTCAGAGAAAAAGCAAAGCACAGGCCATGGCCTTCTAGGCAGACTGGCTTGCTGGGGATATCACAGTGTAGATCAGGGAGATGTCCTTAAAACCCCCACTTCCTTCTGACTGAGGCATGGGTCTCTGCCCAGGAGAGGTGATGGCTGAGAGGGAAACCTTTAAGGACCAAGCAGGGTGAGTTACCCTAAAATTGTGGCAGAGGGCAAAAGTGGCCTTTGCATCCTCTTGATCCAGGGCCCAAGTCAGTTGCCTGGCACAACATAGACCAGCCTGAAAGGATGTTAGTGGACCATTGGCAGTTGGCAAGAGGTCAATATGGCAGCCAAGTATCAGTTAAGTATAAGGGAGCTCAGTCACCCCCTCTACACTGGCATCAGGGAAAGAGTCAGCGTAGGAGTTCCCCAGTTGGTGCTACAGCTATACTGGGGTGATCGTCCCATGTAATGCTGGCTTTAGGGCCACTTTCCACCAATGGCACAGCACAAACCAGCAACCCATAGGCCTTAGCATTTACTATTTCCAAATTCAAAAACCCCGAACTGATCTTCTTCAAAAATGTATTGCTTTTCTTTCTCTAAAAAGGACTCTAAAACAAGACAAGTGTCCCGTTTTAACAAATACCTTTAATCCAGATATGAGGAATGGATTTTTTATATTTGTTTAATTCCAGGATGACTGAACTGATTTTACTCAAATTTAAAAAGTTAAACAAATTTGGATTAAACCAAGCACAAAAAGTTTAAGTCCTAAAGGAATGTTTTGATAACGTTCTGAACAATTGCAGAGGGGGAATTAGAATGGAAATGGCATCTCAATCTTAACTCTAGTTTTGCTATGGCAAATGCTACACTAAACATTTTTCAATGTTTTGTTTGTTTGTTTGTTTGTTTGTTTTTAAATGAAGTACTGGTTCTGGTACTGTCAAACAAAGGCATGACAAACTGTGTCATGTGATTAGTGGAATGATACTTCCTAGAATAGATTCTGAATAGTTTTCGCTGAAAGTACATCAGGTTCCATGGTTGTAAAAGAATTACAGAGCTTTACAACTACTGAGTACATTCTGGACAACAATGACAGAGCTTAGGCAGCCACTCAGGCGTCAAGGGATATTTCCCGACACATAGCTTCAGGAACTTGTCAATACTTTTGTTAATATTATGCCTAAAATAAACAGAAGTACATGCTTTGAGCCTCTGCTTCAGGTATGCAATGTCACACTGCCAAAGGCTACACTGCTTTACATGCCTTGCCCTCTACTCTTAGGAGAATCTGACTAATGATATTTTTAGGAGGGGGTTAGGAAGTGCTACTGCACTGGAATAGAATGAATATTACCTAAGCTGTAGATTAATTAAGTACTTGCATATAGGAAAGAACAACAAACAGACCTAAAGGGAAAAAAGCAATAAGGCAAAAGATTAAGGGCAATATTTTTACAGCTATTTAGGAATTGCTGCACTTAACATTGCAATGCCTAATTGATTTAGGAGCCCAAGACTCATTTCCAAAAGGGGTTTGGGAATTTAGGAGCCTAAAACCTATTGACGGTCAAGTGCTTAAACCCCTTTTGAAAATGAGACTTAGGCATTACAATGCTGAGTGCAGCAATGACTGAATACCTTTAAAAATCTGGGCCTAGTACCAAAGGAGCAGGATGAGCCCTTAGTATTCCCAAATAACAGAATCAGGTTAGGTATCTGAGTCTTACAATTGACATGAGAACCCGTAGAAACATCAGCAAAGACTTGTAGTTTTAGAATTCTCTCACTTCACACTGGAACAAGAGACCATGGAATTTGCCTCATTTACAGAAGTTTACAAAGAAGCAATGATCAATGACAGCACCACAAAAATCAAGTTCTCATGTTGATAAAGGGCCAGATATCTTGTATAGCAGTGGTTCTCAAACTAGGGCCGCCACTTGTTCAGGGAAAGCCCCTAGCGGGCTGGGCCGGTTTGTTTACCTGCCGCATCCACAGGTTCGGCCTATCAGGGCTCCCACTGGCCGCGGTTCGCCGCTCCAGGCCAATGGGAGCTGTTGGAAGCGGCGCGGGCCAAGAGATGTACTGGCCACTGCTTCCCACAGCCCCCATTGGCCTGGAGCGGCAAACCACGGCCACTGGGGAGCTGCGATCGGCTGAACCTGCGGATGCGGCAGGTAAACAAACTGGCCCAGCCCACCAGGGGCTTTTCCTGAACAAGCGGCGGCCCTAGTTTGAGAACCACTGTTGTATAGCACTTTACTTCACAATTAGTGCTACTAGTCAATGAGACTACTGATTAGGGTGACCAGATAGCAAGTGTGAAAATTCAGGACAGGAGGTGTGTGTGTGTGGGGGGTAATAGACACCTATATAAGAAAAAGCCCTGAATATCGAGATTGTTCCTATAAAATCGGGACATCTGGTCACCCTACTACTGATGGAGTAGTGTGCAACTCAGCATTAGTCAAATTATCAGAATCTGGCCCCAAATGAATGTTAACCATTAAATGAGCCTACCTAGTTTCTGTGGGCAGTGCTTAACCAGTTTGGAGTCTCAAATAGGATGCAAAAGGTAACTGCTGAATCCTAGAAATGGTGGGGAACCATCGCAATTGATGATTAAAAAAAGAAAGAGCTTCCTGTTTAAGTAATCATTTTAGGCTATATATAACATTTCTGAGGCCTCATCCCTTTGGCACGTAATTACTGTTTACAGTTAAACTAAAAAATTGTTCTGGTATTTCATGACATCAGGCAAATACTTTCCTCTACGGGCAAGAAGCCAAGGCCAACTAAGGACTGGACACCTGGGCTCCTGCTCAGTAGAGGGACTGTCTGTCTTGTTTTGTACAAGCAAACTATCCTTTATGAAAAGTTTTAGAGATATATTATTCGAAGAGTATCAGAGGGGTAGCCATGTTAGTCTGGAACCGTAAAAAGCAACAAAGAGTCCTGTGGCACCTTATAAGGTTGCTTTTTACATTATTCAAAAGGCGCTCTGTCTCTGTCTCTAATCTGTCTCTGTCAAAATGTAACATTTTGATGGCTATCTCAAAAAGCACAGGGGCAAAAATAAATAAAATGCATCCAGCTATTTATGGGTCACAGACAAATATTAATTTCATTAAAAAAGTTCTATAACATGGATTTGGGATCTTTTTAATTTTTTTTTTAAATAAAGAAAATTGAATTAAGCATGGTTCTAAACATGAAGGATACACTATACATGATTATATATATTTGTTAGCATATAAATCTCTGTAATTACCATATATCAGTCTCCATAAGAAAACAATCATTGTCCAAATCAGTACATGCCATGGATAAACACACAAACTTTCTTCTTGTCTTGTGGCATTCAACACAACTAAGTGTCCACTTTAAGAGTATAGCACAGATAGATACTGAGTAAGAGAAATACTTACCTTCCTCCCCAAACTGATCATAAATGTCTCTCTTTTTGGGATCACTCAGCACTTCATAGGCTTCTGCAACCTCTTTGAATTTTTCCTCTGCGTGGGGGGATTTGTTCTTATCCGGATGCCATTTAAGGGCTTGTTTTCTGTAAGCCTTTTTGATATCTTCTTCAGAAGCCCCCTTTTCAATTCCCAAAATTGAATAATAATCTTTTCCCATTCCGAGTGTTGTTGGATGAATTTTAGTTTTCCTCGATATGAAGAAACCAGTGTCCTGTGTCTGAGTAATGCAGTGATACTGGGGGGGAAAAATAGCACAAATCAGCAAAGCAGTTGGTGCTCTGAGCAGTGGGTAGACTGCTTACCCTTATTTGATTCCCTCCCCTGTTGCTCATTTATAGATAAATATACACACTGGTAGAGAGACAGCCCTCTCCAGAGCCCTCCCATTTATACTACGTGTCTCCGCTCTTTCTAGAACAGCAAATGCTACAGAACGTCATTTCCCAGACTGCTCAAAGCCAAAACATTCTCTGCACAGCTGTTTCCTCTGCCTTCCAATTAACTGTTCAATTTCCATTTTTCTCTTTTGAGTGATAAATAAGGTCTGTATCTTACTATCAGATCCCGGAACCTATAGGTCAGTGGTCTCTGACCTTTTTACATCCAACACCACTTTTTGAATTTAAGGGCAACCCAGGGTCTACACCGTCCCTTTCCCAAGGCCCCGCCCCTTCCCCAAATCCCCGCCCCCTCATTCCTTCCCCCTTCTCTCCATCACTCACTCTGCCCCACTCTCACTCACTTTCACTGGGCTGGGGCAGGGGTTTGGGAGGGGGTGCGGGCTCTGGGCTGGGGCCGAGGGGTTCACAGTGTGAGAAGGGGCTCTGGGCTGAGCCTAGGGCAGGGGGTTGGGGTGCAGGAGGGGGTGAGGGGTGCAAGCTCCAGGAGGGAGTTTGGGTGCAGGAGGGGGCTCCAGGATGGGGCAGAGTGTTGGGGTGTAGGAAGGGGTACAGGGTGCTGGCTCTGGGAGGGGGGTCAGGGCTGGGGCTTGACGTGCAGGAGGGAGTTTGGGGTGCTGGCTTCAGAAGGGAGCTCAGGGTTAGGGTGCAGGAAGGGATATGGGGTACTGGCTCCGGGAGGGGGCTCAGGGCTGGGGGTTGGGGTGTGGCCTCCTGCCGGGCAGCACTTACCTCCGGTGGCTCCCGGTCGGCAGTGGATGCAGCGAGGCTAAGGCAGGCTCCCTGCCTACCCCAGCCCCACATCGCTCCCGGAAGGGGCCAATGCACCCCTACGGCCCCTGAGGTGGGGGACACATGGCTTTGAGCGCTGCCCCTCTCTGCAAGCACCACCCCCACAGCTCTCCTGGCCAATGACAGTTGTGGGGCCGGTGCTTGTAGGCAGGAGCAGCACATGGAGGGAGACCCCCATCCCCACCCCCACCGCTGCAATGGCGACTTCTGGGAGCCGTGTGTGGGGCCGGAGTAGGCAGGGAGTCTGCCTTAGCGGCAGCCATACTGCACTGCCGCCGGACATCGCAATTGACTGGGTAGGGCTACCATACATCCGGATTTCCCCGGACATGTCCGGCTTTTCGATCTATAAATAGCCGTCTGGGGGGATTTCTAAAAATCTAAAAATGTCCGGGATTTCCCCCCCCGATCGGCTATTTATAGATGGAAAAGCAGCGACCAAGCGCTGCTGGGCAGCCAAAGCCCTTTCCCGGCTCCCCCCATCCCCTGCAGCCTTAGCACACCATCCAGCTCGGCAGCTGTCTTCCCCCTCCTCCCCTCTCCTGAACGCTCTGCCCCCCTGCTCCTCCCCCTCCCCTGCTTCCCGCGAATCAGATGTTCACGGGAAGTCTGAAAAGAAGCAGGGACAGGCCAGCAGCAGCAGGTAAGCTGGGGCGGGGGGGGAGGGGAAGACGTGAGGTGGAGGGCTCCGGGGAGGTGCGGCACGGCCCAATCCGGCCCCAGCCGAGCGGCTCCAGCCCTGGCTGGCCCCAGCGGCTCCGGCCCGGCTCAGGCCTCAGGGCACTGGCCGCAGTTCCGGCCGAGCGCGCCAGCCCGGCGCCGGCCAACCGCCCCGGCCCCAGCGGCTCCGGCCCCGGCGGCTCTGGCCTAGCTTGGCTCGGGCCCCAGGGCGCTGGCCCTGGTTCCGGCCGAGCGCGCCGGCCCCGGCCCCAGCAGCTCTGGCCCGGCTCGGGCCCCAGGGAGGCCGACCCAGCCCCAGCCGAGCACCTCCGGCCTGGCCCCAAGCCCTGTAACTCCGGCCAAAGCGCAGCCCGATTCTTGGGCTCTTGTTAAAGCTGGCCCTGCGCAGGGGATGTGGGGGGCGAGGGGGGGGTTTGAATGGGTTGGGAGTTCGGGGGGGGCTGTCAGGGGGGCAAGGGTGGGGAGAGGGGTCAAGGCAGGCAGGGAGCAGAGGGGGTTGGATGGGTCGGGAGTTCTGGGGGTCCTGTCAGGGAGCAGTTGGATAGGGCATGGGAGTCCCGGGGGGTCTGTCTGGGGGCGGGGGTGTGAATATGGGGTGGGGGTGTGGATAAGGGTCGGGGCAATCAGGGGAAAGGTAGGGTCCTAGGGGGGCAATTAGGGTGGGGGGTTCTCAGGACGGGGCAGTCAGGGGACAAGAAGCAGGGAGTCTTAGATAGGGGGTGAGGTCCTAGGGGGCAGTTAGTGGCAGGGGTCCCAGGAGGGGGCAGTCAGGGGACAAGGAGCAGGGGGGGGTTGGGGGTTCTGAGGGGGGCAGTCAGTGGGAGGGAGTGGATGGGGCGTGGCAGGGCAGGGGCAGGGCTACAGTGGGGCTCCTCCCCCCCATCCTCTTTTTTGATTGTGGAAATATGGTAACCCTATGACTGGGAGATCCTCTAGGATCAACCAGTCGATCGTGAACAACCGGTTGGTGACCACTGCTGTAGGTCATTGGTCTGAATCCAGACCTTGTTAGTAGGCACTGAAAACCTAGCTGTCTGACAGTTATAAAACCACCTATGGAAAATGAGTTGAGAATTTCAATTCCTGATGTGCATTCTAATCTATGTAGGTTCTTATACCATGTAAGAATGCACAGCTGTTCAAACTGCCAGAATAAACTGGCACCTTGTGTAGGGATTAAAAGGACATTTCAAATTCACAATAAAATCTGAAACTTTTCAGTAGCCTGATTTCACTTCATTACAACCCCAAATTACTTGATTTCCCCCTAATATACAGGATTCCAGACCCAGTCAATCTGATAAAGTACTACTTTATTGCCAATTAGGTAGTAAGCACAACAAAGTATAACAATGATATAACTTGATGCATTTCCAGTTTAAAACATCACATGCAGAAACTGGCCACATTCCTTTCCATATGTTACACTGTACAATATAAGCAGTAGAAACTGGTTTCAACAAGATGCTGATACCCGCCTAAATACAATAATTAATAGAGACTTCTGAGACAAAGCCATTTGATTTTTGATAAGTAAACAAGTTAAAGTTGGGATAGATACCCAATCACTTCATATGATGATTTACGTAAAGCAGGGATACTCAGACTGAGGCTCCGGATCCGCAAGTGGCTCTTTAAGGTGTCGCCTGCTGCTCTTCGCAGCACACGATATTAAAACACTGTGTGATTATTAACCAGTCTGAGTTATTAGCCAATCAGGATACTTTTACTATGTTATTAACCAATTGTAGTGGATAAAATGATGATATCTGGTCAGTCATTTTGCTGTGAGAATTATATAAACTAAATATTTCCCATCATACTGCTTAAATATGAATGTATAGTACTATGGTAAAGGAAACAATAAATTCACCTACTGGGTTACTAAATTTGGCTCCTGAACCACTGAGGTCTAAGTATCACTGATGTAAAGTTTTAACTTTCAAGTCTTTCTCAGACCCTGCAGAAGGGTGGGTATCACGTTACAGCCTACACGCCAGCATATTCAAGATCTCATTTGGCTCTTAGCTGGGTATTAGGTCAAGAAGTTCTAGCCATCTGGTCAAAAAGGCTATAGATTTAAGAGTGATTACTATAATTTTAGGAAAAATATTTCTTTTTAATATTTGTTCTAGTGAAAGGAAAGGCCAGTTTTAGTCATAGCTAAAAATTACACAAGAGGGACAAATAGCTTTCCATATACACCTCTACCCCAATATAACGCTGTCCTCGGGAGCCAAAAAATCTTACCGCGTTATAGGTGAAATCGCGTTATATTGAACTTGCTTTGATCCACCGGAGCACCCAGCCCCGCCCCCCCAGAGCGCTGCTTTATCACATTATATCCAAATTCATGTTATATCAGGTTGCGTTATATTGGGGAGGAGGTGTATTGTGTTTATTAATTGTTCCCCTTTCTACTTTATTATGTTCAGATGTCCTTATTCTATAAATGTCAATACTGGACTGTTTTACAGTGCCCTCAGCAATACCTGTGGGGAACTTCCACACACCAATGCTCAACTTAGAGATGGTATACATCAGAGGTTTAGATGGTATACGTCAGAACCTGCATCTCCTCCACAGATCTTCTCAGACGAGTCAGACCTATCAGTGATGGTTAAAGTTGGCCAGAAAAGGAAATTTTTTGGGGGTGGGGGGGGGGGGGAGATCTTATTCAAAGTTTCCAGTTGAGAAATATTTTTTCCGTGGGAACATACACAAAAAATTAACAATATGGAAAACTTTACATTTCCTCACCTTTACAGTTTTCCAATTTTTACCAGTGGAAAATAGAAAGAAAAGATGAAAAATATTCCCCTCACACAGACTCTTCAACATTCTGTTTTTCAAACTGGGAAAGTCAAAGTGTGACTGTGTGTTACTTTCTCATTGATTTTGTTTTGTTTGTTCCCCCTTTTTCTTGGGGAAAAAAAAGGAAAAACCTAAGGCAGCATGCAAATTCTCAAACTTTTTGCAGGGGTGGGAGGAAGGGAGGGAAATAAAAAATTAGGATTGAAACAAATTTCATGGAGAGGGGAAAAGTAAAAGAAATTAGAACTGGTTTTAACATAAAAATCATTTGACAAAACTCCATTTTTGAAGGGGAAAAAAAAAAAAGTAAATAAAAAAAAAGTTTTGACCAGCTCTGCTTATGATCCTGGTTCTGAGAACATCCGAGGATACTGGGAACCACCTGCCTCTTTGTCCCCCAGCACTAGCTTGCATCACTGGAACCTGCAATAGTCTAGATTGAGCAGTCACAATGTTCAGCTCAATCCACCCTAGTTACTGCCAGCATCAGTCATCCTCTCGGCTGTAAGAGAAGGAATTGCAATTAGACAGAGAGACAGAGAACTAGTTATCGTCCATCACTGTTTCCCCACCATGTCCTTCTCCAAGTGAGACTTGGCAGACACTATCAGGCCTTAACAAGAGCTCGTTTTTATTAGTATCATTCCTATCTAGTTCCAGGATCCTTGAGTGGATGAGAGGGGTTACATTTCATTATATTTTACCTACAGTATTTACATAATGTCTTTGCTGCACTGCATGGCTTACTCGTTTTTGTTTGTTTTAAATTAATAAAAAAAATACTCTCACCCACACCATTTAGTCAAGTTATCTTTAGAAATGTTCTAAGATTCCAAGCTAACAAAAAAAAACCCAAATTCATGCTAAGCTGAATATGCGGTCCTAAATTAAAACATTTGTACTTTTGTAGTGCTGGGGTCTCATAACAAAGCACTGTGCTGTAAAGAGTAGGCACAACAAAGGCCATACTATAAGCTTTAATGCTGAATTTTCATCATTAGATTATTTCAGAATAGAATTTTCCTATACTGCAAGGTAGAGTTGGTTTTTCTGCATTTAGGTTTCCACGGGCAGTACATAAGGTAATGTTTTAATTACATCCAGGAACATGTTACAATAATTTAGGTTCAGAGGGTGATTGTTTTCCATTATTCTAATTCCTAACTAAACAGACAACAAAAGTTAGTCTAGAAAACATTGAACAAATGACAACAAATGCTATCAATAAGACCTATGAAGCTTGGTTTTGCTGCATTGGCATATATAAGGCTCACGTTGTCAGGGCGAAAACCAACAGTTACAGGATAAACTAACAATCTGAGGCCTCATGCCTAATGAAAAGTAGCCCTTCAAAATTAAGCAGTCTACATTTTTCGGAACATCCTGGTTGATGGAGGTGGTAGGAATGGGCTGCATATGATCATTATAAACCCAACAAAGAAAAACAAAAAGTCTATGAAGTCGTCCTTTGGCAATATTGTACCAAATAGGTTACACGGTCCAACATCAAGTGTGTATAAAAGGAGTTCATGCTGAGCAAGTTCAAGACACCTTTTATAGACTAGCCTTTTAAAAAAAATTGTTAAATCCCCTAAGCTCTCTCATACTGGGGGAGGGGGGGGGGAGGAGAGAGAGGAAAAGATATCACACTATAGAATCTCAACATTTTGTTGAGGGCAACACCACTTTCCAAACTCAATGTCATACAGGTCTAAAACTTGTGCTGCACACAGAGAGCTAGTGACTTACTCTTTGCAGTTGTAACTACACAGAAAGGAAAGGCAAACATATGTCACATCTTCCTCCCATTACACAGCAGAGAGGCTGGCTTCAATAGCTCCTGCATGCAATACACCAACCAGTCAGTAGCATCACTGAAACTTAGTCAAGCCCCTTGGGGCAGAGAGGGGAGGTCACATTCCTGGAGAATATACATACATACATACATACATACCCAAAGACTGAAAATCTGTATCCATGTGTTCCCCTACATAAGATTCTGGCCTCAAGTAGCAGTATTTTCCAGATACATAGAAGTGATGCTTGCTGATAGCAGCACCACATGGCTCCCGTAGCCCAGATGCCAGGCAGGCAGGTGTCTCCAAGGCTACATCTACACAGCAATGTAAGGCTAGTGTTAATGGGACTCAAGTCAGCTGATCTGTGTCAGGGAATCATGGGCTTGAGCCTGTACACTGCATTTTAACCCTAGGTTAAGGATTTGCTGACCTGTGCTCAAACCTAGGGCTCTGGCATCCACACTGTAGTGCACAGACCAGAGTGAAAGTAAACGTATTCCAAAATACCTAGCGCCTCCTGTCAACACACTAGCCCTAGGAACGTGGTGCACTGTGGGAAAACTCTACTGCCCTCACTGTTCCCTCACTGTGGCAGTATTGAAAGAACTCAGGTGTCCACAAGGAGCACAAGTACATAAACCACATAATTAGTTCATTTGATGGCTGTCTCAATAGAATGACTGCAGTTTGAGAAGGCTTTATACTGAAACTACCACCTAATCTGAGAATTGGGCTCTCCAGCTCTAGGCTGAGTCCCACTGGCACAAAAATGTCCATGTGCACCTGTTCTCAGGATAATTAGGACATCAGTCACCAGGGCAGTCATATTAAAATGGAACATGGCAAATCTTAATTTTTAAAACAGGATGTTCAATGAAGGTGTTTTGGTGTGGGGGGGGAGGTTTAATTTATTTTTGTCTGTTTGTTTTGAAGTTTGACATAAAATGAAGGTCACATCCCCAGCCTTGCTGCTGCCGACTACAAAGCAGTGAAATGCATGCCCAAGGCTTGGAGCGCAGTGTGCTCCAGCAGCCAGTGAGATCTCTTACCCCTGCCCCTGCTGGGATAAAAGGATCCCCTGGAGACTGCGGGGAAGTTTTGGGGCTGGTTCCCAATCACTGCCCTCACAGTGCATGCGGCCCCAGCGAGATCAGGGAGCAAGGGCCAGAGAGTGGAGTGAGACCAAGAGGATGCCCTGCGGGGAGGGGGAGTGGCAGAGCTCCCTGCTCAGCACAGCTGGGAGTGGGATGACCTGTACCACCCCGGGGGCCAGGAGCTGCCTCCTGCCTGTCAGCTTTGCTTATTGCTCTGGGCAAGTTCTGTGCAGCAGCGAGGAGGACCAGAGCACGCTTGGCCAGACAGTAATGGCACTTCTGGTCGCTGTGCTCTTCCTTTGCCACTGGGAACTCTGGGATACATCCAGAGGACTTCTGGGACCAAGTCAAATTGAGTCAAGCTGGGACTGCATGCACACAGGAAAGCAGCAGGGCTCGGACCCTATGTCCCAGCTTAACACAGGCTTGGACACTCCAGCCGTGCAGGGTCCTAGGATCCTAGGTCTGAGCCCGAGGTTAGCACAGTTGGTATGTGGACACAAGGAGGGTTTGGAGCCCAGGCTTACATTGCCGTGTAGACATAACCCAATAATGACAGCATGCACAATAATTATAATCCAACAGAACACCACTGATTAGTCACTATTCTTTCCCATTTCTTCATCACATAGGCACAATATCTTCACTGCAGTCCTCAGATTTTGATGTATCATGTGACTATTAGATGGTTAGTAGCCAGCATTTTATCCAGTGACTGTATGTCTGTCTATTTTAGGATTTTCAATTCCTTTATACACCATTACTAGTCTACGATGCAAGGGTATGCGTAGAAACGGAGGCTGCAGTATACTCTGCATGGCACACAGGCTGCCGCATATGGTTGGCTTCCAATGTATATTGTATAGGTGTATTGTCTGCCAAGTAAAACATGGTCAAGAGTAATGAGTCTGGACTAGTGGAGAGAAATATATCTGGCAACTGTTGCAAGTATTTTGGCTTTGCTATCTATATATCTAGACCAGGGGTCGGCAACGTTCGGCACGCGGCTCGCCAGGGTAAGCACCTAGCGGGCCGGGCCAGTTTATTTACCTGCTGACGCGGCAAGTTCGGCCAATCGCGGCCCCCACTGGCCGCGGTTCACCGTCCCAGGCCAATTGGGGCGGCGGAAAGCAGTGCGGGCCGAGGGATGTGCTGGTCGCGGCTCTCCGCCGGCCCCATTGGCCCGGGACGGCAAGCCGCCGCGAGTGGGGGCCGCAATCGGCCGAACCTGCTGCGTCAGCAGGTAAATAAACTGGCCCGGCCCGCTAGGGTGCTTACCCTGGCGAGCCGCGTACCGAACGTTGCCGACCCCTGCTCTAGACTGTACAGCACCTACACTACATCTTTAAGAGATCTAAAGAATCAATTGCCTTAAATAAGCAGCTTAATTTAGACATAAACTTGGAAAGTTTCATGGTCATCAAGTGTACTTTGCTTAACCAGCAAAATCCTTTGTGCAAGCCCTTAATTTTATAACTCAATATCTGTCTTCTGTCATGCATGCAAGAACTTTTCAATTGAGGGAAAGGTTTTATTGGTATAATTAGAAACTAAATGCAATATTGGAAGCAGCTAAGAAGGAAGATCGTATTCTGTCAAAAATACATGAGCCCCTAGTCATTCAATGGATCTCTAATACAAATAATACCCTAAGATTTTCATAAAGCAAAAAATGATTGGTGACAAAGCTAAAGTACCCCCCCTAAAATATTGTACGTCTGTCAGAACATCCTTACATGTAATTAGACTAACTCATTAAGATGCAACAGCACCATATTCCTCAATTATTGAATATGTTCATTAGCAAAATTAAATGGGAAGCTGGAGAAATATAGATAGCCTTAAGCCAAGATAACAGATTCCAATTACTGAGGACAAAGTTGGATTAATCTTTACAATGATAAGGGATAAGCATACTGTTCCTCAATAAATAGTAAAATTGTGTGTCTTTTTTTGAGCAATCAGGAAAGGAGGAGGAAGAAAGCAAAGTAGTCATATTGTTGAAGGGCACTGTATTAATTTCAATGGAATAAATGGACTCAAAGAGTCAAAGGTATTAACATGACCCTGTCACTGTTCAACATTAAAAAGTTTTAAACAAGGTTCAGGCTTTTGGAATACAATGACTTCTGCCTGCTCAGTGGCAAATACACTGCTAAAAAATTTCTTAATCTTTACCAAAGATATAGAAAAGGAGGAGAAAATTAAAACATTTGAAATGTAAAATGTCAAGTAATGCCTTCGTTTTAACAGGATACCAGGATAGCTAGAATCTTTAGAAGGAAACCCCATTAGTCACTCTTTCAGATGATAAATAACTATTTAGGAGAAATTAAATCAGTTGAAATGGGCTGGAATTGTTAAAGTCTGATCCTATTTCCTAGAAGACAAAACAAGACAAACATACCCAAAAGGAGAGAGAAAAGAAAAGCAAAGGGAAAAAATGCAGTTTCTGTGTCTGGTGTTGACTCTTACTTGCTACCACACTGCTGGAGAAGCACAGGAATAGCACACTCTGAGTCCTAGCAAACTTGTACCAGCATCAAACTGACTAGGGCATTGCTTTTTGGTGCCAGTTTAGTCACATATTCACAGCAAAGTTGCAAAATATGGTCTTGGACAGCTAAGCCAGACTCTTGATAGAGAGAAGGCAAAAGGAGAAAGAGAGAGAGAGAGAGAGTAAAGAGAAGAAATAGAACATACGAAGGGGAATGACAGTCTCACATCGCAGGTGGTATTCAGGATTTAGCCAAAGCTGGTGGAGGAGGAAATATCATTTGCGTTCCTCTCTCCCCCTAAGGATCAGGTTGATGAAAGCCCAGTGATGCTATGGTACAGCCTGGGGTCCCAGGAGACTGTGGTTGTGGCAGTCACAGTGGTAAAGCTTGCTCCTTCTGTTTCACCTGCCCCCCTCTCCCCTTCCAGTAGTTGTCAGAAAATTTCTTAATTCCCCCCCAGAAGTCTTTTAAGAACTCCAAAAGGGAGTGATGGGTGGAACAGCCCATTCCCCTCATTATTTTGTTAATCAATTAGGCCTAATTTTTGACACACCAATTTTGGTCTATTAGCTTCTGGTCCCACACCTCTTGTTTACGATGTGTGATCTCACCATAATCCTTAAGTTAAATCAATAGGCCTTTATATTTTGACTAATTCAGTTTTTCAGTCTCCCTTTTGCATCTCTTCCCAAGAACAAACATTTATTATTATAGATTATTATGACATCTTATGAACTTTCACTCAATTGTCACACTTAGAGTAAAAATTTGTAGGCCCAATTATTAGGGTAAGGGTGCTGTTGTATTTTGGAGGTGGGATAGGATTGCCGGAAGATAATGCTGGCCCAAGCCCCAGGCTATGGGCTGGAGTTGACTATCTGCCGGCTTCAGGGGAGAACGGGCGAGAGGGCATGGCCTTGGGGTGGACGTGGGCAGGGCCACGGCCTGGGTTAGGGGAGGTTTAGGCTCCCCTGGCTTTCAATACCTACCACCCATGACTAAGCATAAGCAAAAGATCTCCAGTGCTTGCCGTGGGTTAGCCCTAAAGGACATATAGAGTTCACTTATTACAGAAGCTTCTATTACTTCTTGAAACTTAAGACTGGAATCCATTTATGTGTATATAGGTTTACTTACTTTAAACCTTGTAAATAACTCTCTTATGGCCTTTTCCTAGTTAAGGAATCTTGAAATAGTTTATTATAGGATTGGCCAAAAGCATTGTCTTTGGTGTGAGATCTAAGATACAATTGTCCTGGATTAAGTGACCGACTCTTTGGGACTAGGAGTAATTTGAACATTGCTGTTAGCTTTGTGTCCAGTGTTACTGGCCTCCAGGAGCCGTCCCACAATGCCCCACACCAAAAAATACAAGTTGATACAAGTGCTCCTGGTGAGGGCATGCATCACCGACACAAGGAACCAAGGGTGCACACACACAAGTGATTTAATAATTGTGGTGGCTTTCAGATTCTGTGGGCTTGTCTACACTGCAATATTGTCAACAAAACTTTTGTCTTTCATGGGTACTTAAAAAGCCCCCCCGTGAAAAACAAAAGTTTTGCTGATGCAAGCGGCAGCGTGAATGCAACTTTGTTGGCAGAAGCACTCTCCTGTCGACAAAGCTAACACCGCTTGCAGGACTGGAAGTATTTTGTCGGCAAAAGTGCCGACAAAATACTGACAGTGTTTACACACGCTGACTTTTAGCAACAAGGCTGTGTCAACCTTAATGTCAGGTAGCTAATAAAATTGTTACATTGTTTTGAAAAGGCTGTCTGGTATCGCTGCAACTACTTACTGAGAGTATTGCACCCAGAAAGGGTGGAAAAATGATTTTGCAGGAATCTGGCTCAGTTGGACTCACTTCAGGGTGTGGTGGTGGTAGGGTGACCAGACAGCAAATGTGAAAAATTGGGACAGTGGGTGAGGGGTATTAGGAGCCTATATAAGAAAAAGGCCCCAAAATCAGGACTGTCTCTATAAAACTGGGACATCTGGTCACCCTAGGTGAGGGTCATAGATCAGCATTCATGTCGCACTCCCCATCAGTACTCAGCCTGGGCCAGGGAAGCTAATGATCCAAGCAGCAGACCAAATTCGGTGATGAATCCTGGTCATGTGCCACCTGAGGCACAATGTGCATACATTAAGAAGGCGATAACAGGGAGCCATGGCGAGAGACAAGAATTGCTGAAACCTGAAGGCCCAGTTTTGGAGTCGTGGAGGCCATGGGCCACCTCTGTGGAATAGCAGGGATCCAGCATACTAAAGAGATACTTACATTAGACTAGTTAAAGACTGGGGCATAGACCAGACTCTGTGAATCCATGATTCCTTGTTTCCTGATTTTTCAAAAAGTCCTGTAGTAAGTGTGATGAATAGAGTACTATCAAATTCATGGTGCATTTTGGTCAATTTCAATCATAGGATTTTTAAAATGGTAAAATTCATGCTTTCAGCTACTTAAATCTGAAATTTCACAGTATTGTAATTGTAGGGGTCCTGACCCAAAAAGGAGTTGTGGTGGGTGTGACATTATCTGATTAAAATATGACCATATAGATTATTGTTGCAACCACTCTTATCTATTTGCAATCAATCTTGTACAAAATGAGGTAAGATGTCTATGGAAAGATTATGATTTGCTGGTTGATTATGCTATTTGTATGCATGTATCATTTTTGTATTTGAAGTTATGACTATTGGCTCTATACCTAGATTTCAAAGGTTTACTCCTGGAGTAACACCACAAGGTATTCTGCCTGCACATCTTGGAGGAACTATTCAAACTGAGTGGCCCATCAAAAGGACACTTAACTCACAACGGACCATGGGAGATGCCCATCTAAACTGAATGAACGTTCCTGTGAATGTTCCATCTGAAGTATAGGTAATGGCTTCCTGCTATGACTAAGTGAAATCAGACATGGACAGGTAACTTGCCCATGTGACTCCAAACTCCCATCTTTTACCTGTAATTTTCTACTAACTGTGCTGAGGGCTTTGTTTGAAACAATGGGTTTCCCTCCACATGATAGAAGTTATAAAAGGCCCTGGAAACACCTCCATTTTGTCTCTTTCTTGCTCCAGCCTCTTCCTGCTCAAGCCTCTGGACTATGAATTTATACTAATGGGAGCAGTCTAACCTATGGACTGACTACTTTCCAATGATTTGGAAGTAACCAGAGACTTAACGTAAGACAGCAGTTTATTCTGTCACTGCTACAAGCCTGAAACAAGAACTTTGCAATTATTGTATGTATTTGATTCCTTTAACCAAATTTAACTCTCACCTTTCTTTCTTTCTTATAAATAAACCTTTAGATTTTAGATACTAAAGGACTGGCAACAGCGTGATTTTTGGGTAAGAGAGGAGTTACATATTGACCAGTTACATATTGACATGTGGCTGGTATTTTGATATCAGAAGAACCTTTTATTTGATTAGATTGGTTTTAAAGAACCACTCATCTTTAAGTCTAGTGTTTTTGGTGGTGAAACAAGGACTGGAATATTTAAGAAAACTGCTTTTATGACTTCTTGTTACCCAGCATGGTGAAACAGAAGTGTACTTTTGTTGCTGGTTTGGTATATCTCATGGGAGAATAACCTCCAGGTTTGGGGTATATCTGCCCTATTTCTCAGTAGTTTGCCCTGAATTCAGTATTCTCAGTTGTGACCCACTGAGGCACAGTTATGGGGGGGGAGGGTCGCAAGGTTATTGCAGGGGAGGGGGATTGCGGTACTGTTACTCTTACTTCTGCACTGCTGCTGGTGGCTGCCTTCAGAGCTCAACAGCTGGAGAGTGGTGGCTGCTGGCTAGGATCCCAGCTCTGAAGGCAGAGCCGCCGCCAGCAGCACTGCAGAAGTAAGGATAGCATGGTATGGTATGCCGCCCAGCTCTGAAGTCAGCACAGAACGGTGGTAATACTATGACCCCCTAAAATAACCTTGGGACCCCCTGCAACTCCCTTGTGGGTCAGGACCCCCCATTTGAGAAATCTATACAATATAGGGTAAAAGCACACAAAAGACTAGATTTCACGGGCAGAGACCAGATTTCATTGTCTAAGACATGTTTTTCATGGCCATGAATTTGGTAGGGCCCTAGGGATGAAGGTGGGCATTTCTCAACCCTTTTAACCCTCTTCCTTTATTAGAAAAATGCCAATAAGTCAGTAAGTCTCAACAAAGAGGCAGGCTATTAATTTGATGCATCTCGAGGCTAGAGATTGACTTTGCAGGTCAGGGTTTAGGCACATTGGCAAAGCAGCATTGGGAAGCTTGCAATGCTGCTACTCATATATCGGTTTTGTGCACAAAGAGGACTTCACTCCCACTGGCTCTCAATCTGGAAGCCTTCACAAACACTAAATTCATACAATTTAAAAAAAAAAAAAAAAAAGCATGAACTTGAGAAATGTTATTGACCAATAGGATGTGAAACAGCTGTGAATTTAGAGCACAATTCCACAGGATCAGCATACAAGCTGTCTTTTCATTTTATTAGATGTTATTTTTCTTACCTTAAATACCATACTCACAAATACAGTTTATTTTTGTAAGGCATTTGTGCAATTGTTTTTGGCCTCATTAAAACCGATCAGTAAACAGAAAGTGTCTGTGGAGAGAGAAAAAAAAAAAAAAAGCACACAGCACAATGTGTTGCTGATCAGAGTTATGGTGCTATGTGGAGTGGGAGAAGATCCTTACACATTCCCCATCTACGTTCCATTTGGTGCTAGTCAGTGCTTTCTGCATTTGCTCTCAGCAGAATTAAAATTAGCAAAATTTCAGAGGGAATATGTTTATTTTTCAGTTTTCTTTGCTAAGAAAAAGGATATTTTCAGAATTAAACCACAACTAAACCTGTTTGGGATGACAGTTTAAATGCTATAGTTTTAATTTTTTTTTTTTAATATTGCATTGAACAAAGTGAATGCTATTAATACTTTACCAAATAAGGAACAGCACAAATTTCTGCTGTTTGACATGTGATCGCTATTTTTTATGTAAGCAAAAGGAGGTGTTCCCACATATCCATATTAGATTTTTTCCAGAGTGCCGCTGAACAAATCCCACCCACATGCTGTTCTATGACTCATGCAGATAGATTTTTATGTTTACAAGGCTCAGCAATGACAGATCCCCCTGTCCTGTAAGATGTAATAAGAACCAAGTTATATTAAAAACACAAAGACATGTCAGAGTTTGATCTAATTGTTAGTTTAAGTTTGTCTGATTTAACATGAAACAAAAGAGTCGATTCTCCCTTTGAATCATGATAATGGGAGTTATATGTGCTCACCGAAAAGAAAAAGAACAAAAAAACCCACCCATAGCCCTAGGTATCACTCATCCTTGCTGCATTACAGCAAAGTCCAGTTTAGAAGACTATGAAGTAAGTTGTTGCTCACTTTTTGAATGTTCTGACTGCATTCCAGGGCTCGAAGATGCCTTATTACTTCCAAGAACATAGGTCACACTTACAGCATGGGAGACTCCATTCTGTAATTCAGTGACTCCAAAAGGGGTTTGGATAATCAGCAGACCATAACTCTGAATACGACACTGTGGCCAAAAGGACGAATGCATTCCTCGGATGCATAAACAGGAGGTTGAGTAGGAGTACAGAGGTCATTTACCTCGCTTTTTGGCACTGGTGTGACCGCTGATGGAATACCGTGTCCAGTTCTGGTGTCCACAATTCAAGAAAAATGTTATTAAATTGGAGAGGGTTCAAAGAAGAGCCGCAACAATGATTAAAAGATTAGAAAGCATTCCTTATAGTGACAGACTCAAGGAACTCAATCTATGTAGCTTAAGGAGAAAGTAATCAAATCACCCTTTAACTGTCTTTGTTCTCTATAGAGGAGAACAAACATTTGATAATGAACTCTTCAGTCTAGCAGACAAAGGCATAACACGGTACAATGGCTGAAAGCTGAAGTAGACAAACTCAGACTGGAAATAAATGGTAACATTTTAAGTGAGGGTAATTAGCCTTTGGAACAATTTACCAAGAGTCATTCATTGCCTACAGCTGTAGGCAATGTGACAGTGCTGGATTCATGGTTTATGTGCAAATACCCCCACTGAACACTGGTATCATGATGCTCAAATGCCTATTACCTTCCCCACATCACCATGGTTCTAGCACTAGTACCCATATTAGCTGGGTTTGAAAGATTTACTTATGCTATTACACTCTTTTCCCCCCAACATCATCTTAGGCCATCTCCCTCCAATTTAAAGAAAGAAAACCACGCATACTGCTTATGGAGAACTGTATTTAACTGCAACATATAGACAATCCTCCTTTTTCAGGATCTGTGTGTATAAACAAAAACTTAAAAACCCACCCTAAAAAAAAAAGTTATAGACCACTCTTGTTTTTGCTAGACCTTACCCTTTGCTCCACTTTTTCTTTTCTTACATTGTACTACCGTTTTTTAACTTATTTTCATCAGTCTCTTCTATTCACTATCTTAGTGGTTCTCAACCTCTTGGCATTCAGGACCCATTTGTAAACCTTGATGGCATGTCTCAACCCAGTAAATAGCTTTAGCACAAAAAACTTCTGACTTACTAAATATTTCTTATACATGATATACAATACACATTAACGTAATTATTGAATAAATACACTACAAGTACCATAGTGGGGCTTCTATGGCTCCTGTCCCACAGGGCTCAGCTCCCTGTTCTGGGCTTTGAGACCTCCGAGGTCAAAGTGTCACTGAGGTGTGGTCCAGCTCCAGAATAGGGGGCAGGCCAGGCCAAGAGTGGCATTGCAACTTGGTACATGAGACCACTGTCCAGTCACACAAATTTGGCTCAGCTAGCGCCCCCATCATGACAGAGAGGCAGCTGGGATGAACCTGAGTAGTGCTGAAGCACTGCAAACCCATGCTCCATGTCTCAATGCCCATAGCAGGGAGCTGTGCCCAGCCAGCACCACCAATAGCTGTAGGAGCCATTGCTACCGGGTGAGATTGGGGCAGGCTCTGCAACGCTCACCCCTTCTCCCCAACCTCCCATGCAAGTCTTTGACACATTCTGGCAACCCCATTTTGCCCCATGGGTTGAAAAACTCTGCACTGTCTTACATACAGCCACCCATCCCCTGACGCATAGGTGTCTAGTAAAATTTTTGAAGTCCCAACTACCTAGAGATATGAAGGATGGGGACCCCACCATCCAATGTCTGAATGAGAAACCACTCTTACCTTTGCAATTGTGAGGAAAAGTGAGAGTCTGATTGTGTTCCTATCAGGGTGCTGTATCTGGACCTTGCCTGGAGACAGTCTTACGTACTAGTCTTGGGCTAGTACGAGACAAATTTAAAGGCAACGCCTTCCCTTTTCTGTTGCTGCAAGAGAAGCAATATCCTCCGGCTCTCCATCCCCCCTTGCTTCTTCCCACCCCCTACTAGGAGATGTGGGTGGTTCTTCACTGCTCTACCTCTCCTATCCCGTCCCCCCACCTAAACCCAAAAGTAGGTCTCAGTGAACAACTCCAATGCCTGCCCTTGGTGCGGCTGCTCAGCTCTTCTCAAACAGCAGAGGAAAGAGACGTGATTCTTCCCAGTTTTACTGCTGCCCACGGGGTTTTGAAAAGCTACAGTGAAAACGAACACAGTTCTGATCAGCTTTCAGTCTGCTGCAGCTTGAACTATTAGCAGCAGATAGCTAGAAAGCTTCATGCTTGCAATCACCACGTGATTTTTCAAACCTTTCATACTGGAGTGACAGGGACAGAGAGCTGTGATGAGGAGCAAACAAAAAATTAGGAGTAAAGACAGTGTGTCCTACACTTCCACAATTGTACACGTTTCTTACATTCCTCTGTTAAACACAGATTATTATTCTCTCATGAGACTGCAAACGCTAGGGCAGAGGTGGGCAAACTACAGCCGTGGGCGACATCTGGCCCACAGGACCATCCTGCCTGGCCCCTGAGCCCCCCCCGCTGTCCCCTCTCCCCCACACCCATGCTACTGTGCAGGCAACACTCTGGGTGGCAGGGTTGCGCGCTCCTGCTGAGCGTGTCGGGACTCTGGCTGTGCAGCGTGGCTGCCAGACATGCTGCTCTGAGCAGCACGGTAAGGGGGCTGGGGGGTTAGACAGGGAGCAGGGGGTGGTTGATGGGGCAGAGGTTCTGGGGGGCAGTCAGGGGACGGGAAGGAGTTGGATAAGCGTGGGAGTCCTGGGGGGGGGGCAGGGGTGTGGATAGGAGTCAGGGGGGTTGGATAGATGTGAAGTCCCAGGGGTCCTGTCAAGGGGCAAGGGTGTGGATAGGGGTCAGAGCAGTCAGTCAGAGGACTGGGAGCAGAGGAGAAAGCAGGATTTGCCCTCAGCAGAACAAGAAGTGGGATTTATTCCCCATCAAATAAGTGAATTTTGCCAATTCACAGGCAGTAGGTTTCCAATTTTACATTTAACTATGAGGGGGATGGTGTTTTATTAAAGTTATACTTTGTTTTCTCCCTCTTGACAGCAATCCTTATGATATAACATATGGGAGATCTGACATTTTAGTGAGATGTGAATTAGGCAGCAGTGAAGAGGCAGCTTTCTTATACTATTTTGGTCAAAAAGAGTTTCCCTCCAAATCTAATGTCATCCTCATTTTTCATAGAATATCAAGGTTGGAAGGGACCTCAGGATCTAGTCCAACCCTCTGCTCAAAGCAGTACCAATCCCCAGACAGATTTTTGCCCCAGATCCCTAAATGGCCCCCTCAATGATTGAACTTGCAACCCTGGGTTTGACAGGCCAATGCTCAAACCCAGGGATATGAGCTATCCCTCCCCATAGTTAACTCTTAAGTACCTAGAGTTTGTTTTCTCTGCCCCTACGTATTTACCAGCTTTATTGTACTTTGAAATATTAAGCTTGTACCATAGATCTTCAGGGCTGAAACTACCTTTTACATTATTGAACTCAACCATTCCCAATCACAAATGGGGGCGCCGGGTGCTACCATAAATAAATGTTTGTTTCCACTTACAGTAAATATTGAGCTGTCCACTTATAGCATCATAAAAAAAAAATCTAAAGGACAACAGAGAAGGGCGAAAACTAGGGACCATGATAAAATAAATATTCTTAGACATACACAAGTGTTTTGTCATATGTTATTTATTACATTTCCTCAATAAACACATAATCCATAAGATATTTCAAGTTACCAGTTAATCTAAATGTGCCATAATCATATTTTTACAGGCTGGTGACTGAATTTTGAGTCCTTTATTATGAATATTGACTAGGTTCAGTGTTTGTTTAGGGATTTTTAGAACTCAACTCATACCCTTTCCTTCCTATTGCTCCCTTTCCCACTGCTGCCAAAATTACATACACATAATACAGGTCTAGCCTTATATACCAGTTCTTTTTAACTGACTTCTGACAAACAGCCAGCAATGGCTGGATAAAAAGAAATTATATAAAAAAAATGTATTTATGAGCCCCACCTAAATAGATGAGTAGATAATCAGAGAAGGTACAAATCTCTCCATCCCTGGACCAACTGTCCTCAGGATGGGCTGAGCTGGCGCACAGCCAGCCTATAGTCTTTCTTGCCTCTTACTTGTCACATGAGAAAAGGTAACAGTTTGGTCTTAATGAGGTGTGTACATATGTATCAGGACATAGGTGCCAACTCCATGCTGGAGCATCCACGGGGAAAAAAAAATGGTGGGTGCAGTCCCCCCGCCCCCCTCATCAGCTCCCTCCTTCCCCCCCAATGTTTGCCATCTGCCGGTGGGCCCCTTTGATCAGTGCCTCCCCCTCCCTCCCGCCTGCTGCAAACAGCTATTTCGGGGCATGCAGGAGGCTTTGGGAGGGAGGGATAGGAGCGAGGACGCGACGCGCCGGGGGGAGGGAAGAGGCGGGGTGGGGTAGGAAGAGGCGGGGCAGAGGTAGGGCCTTGGAGTAAGGGGTGGAGTGGGGGCAGTGCCCGGGGCAGAGCCGGGGGTTGAGCACCCTCTGTCCCCCCGACACATTTGAAAGTCGGGCTCTGTGTATTAGGGAAGGGGATTACCTCAGACCAGGCCTGTATGGTTGTAGTAGGAAGATGTATTTGCCTAGTCTCCCTTCCTAGCTAAGAAAAACTGACACCCCAAAATCTCTGTTGGTTTTAAATGAAGGGGCTCAGTATTAAGGCCAATGCAGCAAATCACTCAGCATGCATTTAATGTTCTAAGTCAGGACCATAAAGGACCACTGGTTCCCTCTCTCATCATGCATAACTTATTTGTCTTTATTTTCAAAGCCTTCACACACTATCCCCACCCTATCTTCTCTGATTTACTATCAAGTTGCCAACTCCTGCCTCCTATCCACCAACACTGCCAGTTCCCCTTGCCCACTTGTAACACTTTCAAGCAACCACTTTCATGCTTTTTTGCATGCTGCAAACATCCACACAAAAAAAACCTAACTAATTATCCTCCTGAGAACTCTTCTTTTCCTTGATGCCTACAAAAAACTTGACAATTGTTAGACTGTGGGTGTGCTGAGACCACTACTTACCATGCTGACCCATATTGTTTCACTGTACTCCTACAGTCTTCTGTGGCTGTATCCATCTGTTGTATCATCTCATACTCAGATAATAAGCTGTTTGGGGGCAGAGACTATCTTTTTGAGTCTATACAGAGCAGATATAACTTAGAGAATTTTTTTCACTTCAAGGTCCCAGAAGCAAAGACAAGGTTAAGGGTCTTGTCCATGACTAGGGCTGCAACACACTAGTCTCCATTATTATTACCATAAAGAGCAGTGCTTTAGAAGTACGTGAGGTATTTGTAAAACGTTTCAAAAAAAAAAAAAAAAAATTAAAAAGTGGCTAGACAGATATATTTAAGCTTGTCAGTTTTTTTTTATGATTTTGATAGGTGTTTATTTTTAAGCATTTAAGATTTGTTTTATTTAAATTTTCACAGTTGTGGGAAATTACAGCGAGGGGTCACAAATGGGGAGGGCAGACAATTATTTAACAACTGTAGATGTTGAGATTCAAAACTTTATATGATTAAAATACAAATTGTCCGCATCACATCAAAATATACAAAGTAAATATCCTCAAAATCAACTAACAAGTTGTCAAGCAGCATTTTTCTTACTTTGTCTGTAAATTTTGATCATTTATGGAAATACTTTTAATTAGTTTGTGTGTTTATGGTGAATCAACATTTACCGACATTCACTTAAAAAAAAAATCTAAACCTTCCAAGCACAGATATAAATTTTTTTACACATATTCAAAAGAAAAGCTGTAAGGATGAAATCCATCCCATATTACTCAACTGAGCAGTCCCACTGAAGTTTTGTAAGCATCTGTAAATTTTGCACCCAAAAATGGACTAACCTTGTATTAAGTCAGTTATGTTTTAGCCCAGAGTAAAATTCTATAGCAGGATAAGGAGTTTGTAAGAGAAATGCAGACAAAACTTTAACTATAGCATTATAAGAGGAGTCACTACAATAGAATCCTTTTTGTTCTTCCAATTTTTCCTCTCTGCTATCCAGTTCCCTCCCATTTATCTTCATCAAGAATCTTTGAAATCATATACATGAATTTTCCTCTTTCATAAGTGTAAAAAAGTGCAGTAAGCAATTCACAAATGATGTCTGTGCAGTTCAGAATTAGAAGTATTAAAAACCCTGAACTTCCTGGCTTTCTAGGTAAATTGCACTACTAAAGTAATCACTATAGGTCATTTAAACCAAAAAAATAAATAAATAAATAATATATATATATATATAAAATAAATAAATATATACGTTTATTTAGTTTCTTTAAAAAAACAAAACACAATCAATTAATAAAAGATCTTTGTGAGCAAAACTTTTCCTTGACATGACATTTATGACAGCAGAAGATGGCATATCTCAACTCCCCCCAAATCCCTATAAAGCAACTTGAAACTGATTACCAGGCAAAGAATTTGGCATGTTTTAAAATTACAAGCTGGAAAGGTCTTGAACATTAGCAGCGTTTTTTTAACCCAAAAGTCAACTTTCAAATCCAGCTTGTAATGCTAAAATTCTGATATTCATACACACACACAAAAGTTCACTCTCACCATTATATCTTTTTTCCCTCATCTCTTTACTTGAATGAACAGTATGTATTATCTTCTAACAGTTACCAGTACTCTGCTGGTTGGACTGTAGATGTTCTTTATCACTTCAGGGAATTCAGCTGCCAAAACAAAGCTGGGAATTACTTTTTTTTTTCCTTCTTAAATATGACAATCATCTTGCAAATGAGCCTCTCACTGTATGCATGAATTCTATGTGTGATAATTAGGCATCACTTCTCTCATGCTCTGAAGTTTCAAAGAAGAACGACATCTGGAAGCAAGGAAATTAAATTGCTCAATCCAGAATGCGTTATTCCAGATTTCTGAATACGACATATTTCCTTCTTTGAACTTATGTACATACCTTACACATTCCAAGAAGTAGGATTACTTTGCTATATAGTATCAGAGGGGTAGCCGTGTTAGTCTGAATCTGTAAAAAGCAACAGAGGGTTCTGTGGCACCTTTGAGACTAACAGAAGTACTGGGAGCATAAGCTTTCGTGGGTAAGAACCTCACTTCTTCAGATGCAAGTAATGGAAATCTCCAGAGGCAGGTATATATCAGTGTGGAGATAACGTTATCTTCACACTGATATATACCTGCCTCTGGAGATTTCCATTACTTGCATCTGAAGAAGTGAGGTTCTTACCCACGAAAGCTTATGCTCCCAGTACTTCTGTTAGTCTCAAAGGTGCCACAGGACCCTCTGTTGCTTTTTGCTATGTAGAATGTGTTCAATGTTCATTAATGTCTGCATATTCCCAAGATTTGCACTGTTGATCAGAAAGTTACATAGGGAAAGGGAATTGCTATCAGAGCTATAGATTCCCTAGCATTTAGAAACAATAGTTTTTCTTCCTTCCCGTCCTGTAGAACTAACATGATTATTTTAGTGTGTACCATGTATTGAGGGAAAGAAAGCTAAGTAGAAATGAGGACAGTATCCTCTTTAGAGATGATTATCACAGGTCAAAATTGTGCATTGGTAGGTCAAAGTGGGGAAGCTCTTTTTGCCGTGATCAATGGGTTAGTCACTGAAGGTAATAAACAGACTCTTGTACCAAAAGAAAGCATGATAGCATAACCATGTTTCAATGTGTTTTTTTGTTTCATGTGTTGACAGTAACATGTTTATAATATATCTATTTCAGAACCTTGACTATTCTTATACAGCCAAATGCAAGTCAGAGCTCTAGATAAGGGGTGAACAAACTCTGGCCCGTGTGCTGGATCCGGCCTGCCAGCAGTTTTAATTCAGCCCTCAAGCTCCCGCTGGGGAGTGGGGTTGGGGGCTTACCCCGCTCTGGTGCTTGAGCAGGGTTGAAGGTCGCTCCACGCAGCTCCCGGAAGCAGCGGCATGGCCCGCTCCGGCTCCTACATATAGGAGCAGCTAGGGGGCTCCGCTCTGCATGCTGGGAACCGCAGCCAATGGGAGCTGCAGGGGCAGTGCCTATGGACAGGGCAGCATGCAGAGCCACCTGGCTGCGCCTCTGCATAGGAGCTGAAGAAGGAACATGCTGCTGCTTCCGGGGGCCACTTAAAGCAAGCACCGCCCGGAGCCTTCACCCCTGAGCCTCTCCCAGTGCCCCAAACCACTGCCCCAGCCCTGATCCCCCTCCCGCCCTCCGAATCCCTTGGTCCCAGCCCGGAGCACCCTCCCACACCCCAAACGTCTCATCCCCAGCCCCACCCTAAAGCCTGCACCCCCAGCCGGAGCCCTCATCCCCCCCCCCCCCCACACACACACACACTCCCTCCCACACCCTGAACTCCTCATTTCTGGTCCCACCTCGGAGCCCCCACCCCCAACCAGAACCCTCACCCCCTCCCAATCCCAATTTTGTGAGCATTCATGTCCCGCAATACAATTTCTATTCCTAGCTGTGACCCTCGGGCCAAAAAGTTGCCCATCCCTGATCTAGACACAAGGGAAAAAAAACCTTAAATGAGTGAGGAAAAAGTTTGTTAGAGGAAAACTGCTTTCTGTCCTAAGTGATTAGAGCAACATAAGAACAAAGTGTCCAACTAGAATGCCAGCAAGAGGCTTATCGAATTTTAAAGCAACTTGACACCAGTTGTAAAGGGCCCCCATCTGAAGAACATTTACAGTGTAGGCATATATCAAGAAAAAACACAGAATAGGCAGTGGTGACATTTGCCTGAGTGTCTTCTAATAAGAGCTAGGTCTTATATAGCACTATTCATAGGTAATCTAAAAAGCACTTTACAAAAGGAAGACAATATCAATCTCCCTATTTTGCAGATGGGGAAACTGAGGGACAGAGAAGGGGAATGACTTGCCCTCTCAGGTCAGGGGATGTCAGGTATAGAACCCAAGTCTTCCAGGTCCCAGTCCAGCGTGCTAATTAGGCCATACTAGTCACCCTTCATTGTTTGGTAAACACTCCAATCCGTGCATTGCCAGTAGATTTCTGAGTAAGTTTACATATTACAAGCAACAGGAAACACTACATTGAAACCTTTAATAGGCTTTTAACTAACAAAAATCAATCTTAAAATTCCCACTTTATATACATAATCTTTTAATTTCAGGATGATTATAATGGGGGAAGCCAATGGAATAGGCATACAATCTCCTTTCACCTTCCTGGGATAGAATCAATTAATAGAAGCAGATAGGAAAAGGAATTATTTTCTTCCTGGAACAACTCCAGTTGTTCTCTCTTTATGTGTGTTACCAGTAAAAGTCAATGGATCCTAATTAAATTAAAAAGCCAGTCATAAATAAAAATACCGTTTTCATGTAAACATCTGTTAAATAATAAAAGCAAAACATTGCCAACGTGACAAATAAAAATGTGTGAAAATAGAATTTACTTAACTCAAACCTAAGTTTAAATTGGAAACATATGATATAGTAACAGAAGCATACACAGCAGTAGGCCATCCCCTGGCACAGACATAGCAGATGTAAGCTATAGTACGTTCCTCTCCTCTCCTCCCTTCCCACAAACACACACACACTTAGTGGTCCAATTTAAGTATTGCTATTACTCTCTCATATTACTAGCTGTTAGGGCAAAAAAGTTAGCCACACTCGGCCTTCAGCTTCATCTAAAGCTGATTTTTTGTCATGTAGCAACATGTTAATTGATTGCAAATTGTTTCTAGCCAAAAACGCTTGTTCCTGGGTGTGGTTCGAGAACGTTAAGCAAGGTCTATGTTAAACATAAATAAATAAACAGGTTTCATTTGAGCCACCTCGTTCCAAACTGACACAAGCTCAAAGAGCCTTGTAACCAAGGATATGACAAATCCACTTTTTCAAAACTTTATCAGATGCTTGCTATCAACCCTCAGCATTAACTGGATACCAGATACAGATACTGACACTACAGAAGTTCGTAAGATAATGGCTGTGGGCTCTGAAGCCTGGTTCATTTGAACACCCACTAGCTCACCCATTGCTAAAAGCCCCTCCCCCAGGCTAGGGAGGAGCTACTGGACCCAGAACCCAACCAAGTTCAGGGGACAACAAAGGCAATAACGGGAACAGACGTGGGGGGTCAAAGGGCCAAAACTAGGGAACCAGAAGGGGACACTGAGCAGAGAACCCCGGACAGTGCCCATTGTGCCTCAAAGGCATCGAGAGAGCTGGCAGACACTACCCAGAGGAACTCTGCACGGATATGTAAGCAGATTAAAAAAAACAAAAGACAGCCCCACAGTTGCAGGGGTCCCCCTCTGCCAACTTCCTCTCCCTGGTGTTACAAATGGCCACCTTGGCCATGGCCAGGAGGAGGCTGACAAGATGGTCCTACGACTCTGCGGGGCTTCGGATCGGATGTGCGTAAATAAACAAATGCTGGGAAAAGTGCAGCCAGAACCTCAATAAGAGGAAGAGGGGCTGCAGCCTGGCGCACTGAAGGTATGCGTGCGCCAGGGTCTCCCTCACGCCACAGAAGAGACAGGTTTCAGGGACAGAGGTGAACTGCGCCAAATACACGCCTGTGCTCACAGCTCCATGTAGGAGCCACTAGCTGATATCCCCAGCAGGCCGTAGGACTAAGATGGAATATAAGCTGTCCCACCAGGGTCCCCCAGCCTCCATTCTTGGTGAACTATCCCGCCATTTGGTATATGGGCAGGACATGGGTGTGGGGAAATGAAGTGTGTGCATCATGAGCACATATAGATGGTCTCTTGGCGCGGTTCGAAAATGGACCGGCTGCAAGACATGCAGCCAACTTGGGGTACGAGGAGGGGGAGGCTGGGAAGGCTCACGGGGCAGGGAGCCAATGGAAATATCCGGAGAGCCTGGAGTGAGAGGCGGGCATGGCGCACCCTCTAGCAGGACCCGCTCGACGAAAACCCGAGCCTCAGGGGACACGGCTGCCTCCACCTCCTGGAGAACGTGCCAGGGGGTTTTAAGGGTGGAGAGCCCCATGCATCAACTGAGCACCAGGGGATCCATCCAACCGCCAAGGTCATAGTCCAGGAGGTCTCCAATCTTGGTAACTCCCACCAGTACCAACCTCTGGCACACCAAGGGGGACTCTACCACCTGCACACGGAGCTGAAGATTGTGTAGCAGGGCCTCCGTGAGGAGATCTGCCCTCTCGGTGGCCGCCACAGACCTGGTTGCTGAAACCAGCCTGGTAGAAGACCAGCAGCTCAGAGAGGTCTCGCGGAATACCTCTTGGATGGAGAAAAAAAGAGCTGCCTGTCATATCGGAGCCCTCGCAGGCGGTGGAAGAAGGCATGCCCTAATATGCTTCACGCCGAGCCACCTGCACTATAAAGGACTCTCTGCAGGGCCTGGAGACGGAAGACATGGACCTGCTTGCGCATGCATACCAGGCCGTCCTCCCTTCTTTAGGGGAGGATGGAGAACCCCTGCAGAGACCCAGTGCAGTCCTGGCCAAAAAAACTCCAGAACCAACCTCTGGAGATTGGCCAGGAACCTTGGGGGTGGGCATAGGGTATTGAGCCAGTGCCAGAGCATGGACAGGACCAGCTGGTTAAGCACCAGCGCTCTCCGCTGGAGGGAAAGGCACTGGAGCAGTCCTGTTCGGCCCCGCAGTCACCCAGCCAGTTCTTTGGCAGAGACAGATGTGTGGCAGAAAGGTAAACGCCAAGATAGAGCAGTGGACCCGTGCTCCACCGGATGGCCTGAAGCACGGGTGGGAGGGAGCTTGCCCACCACCCGGCCCCAACCACTAGGCCAGAGTTCTTGACCCAGTTGACCAGGGCAGAGGAGGCCGCTGAGTAAACAGCTTGGCAAGCCTCCACCCACACCAGATCGTCCGGGTCCTGGACCATGAGGAGCACGTCATCGGAATACACTGCCAGGACCAGCTGCACCTCCGGCTCACACAGCACCAACCCCGTCAACCTCTTACGGAGGAAGGGCTCAATAGCCAGAGTATACAGCTGACCTGACAGTGGACAGCCTTGCCGCACTCCTTGCACGAAGCTGACAGGTGCGGTCAAGGTCCAGTTGACCCTGACCAAACACTCTGCGGAAGCGTACAGTACCTGGAGAAACCCCATTAACTGGGGCCTGAAGCCGAATGCCCGCAGAGATACCTGTGGTCCATCCGGTCGAATGCCTTCTCCTGATCCAACGACAGGAGGGTGAATGACAGACCATCCCCACACCCAAGCTCTAAGAGACCCTAGATCAGGTAAAGATTATCAGAGATGGTACGGTCCGGGACGGTGTAGGTCTGGTCAGGATGGACCACGTCCACCAGCATGGAACGCAGCGAGATGGCCTTTGCTACGACCTTGTAGTTCATGCTGAGGAGCGAGACGGGACACCAGTTAGGGAGATTGCAGGGCTCCCCCTTCTTTGGCAGCAAGGTGAGCACTGCTCGCCTGCATGACAGGGAGAGGACCCTGCTGCTCTCCACCGATTCGGCCCAGTGGTGGCAAGGTCCAGGCCGAGGATGTCCCAGAACACGCGGTAGAACTCCATGGTCAGCCCGTCCGTGCCCAGAGATTTATTAGTGGGCATGAGACGGAGGGCTTCCGAGAACTCGGCCAGAGTGAGAGGCAGGGCAGCTCCAGCCGTTCCTGGTCACCCGTGCTAACTGTCAGGAGTTCATCCCAAAGCACACTGCAGGCATCAGTGTTGGTTGGCTCCAGGGAGAAAAGGCCAGCATAGAAGGCCTGGGCCCTCTCGCGTATCTCCACCAGATCCGTGAGGAGGGTAGCATCTGCTGCCAAAAGGCAGATGATGTGCTTCTTAACCCCCTGACTGCTACTCCAGGGCATAGAAGAAGCGGGAGCCACGATCCATCTCCCACAGGAGTTGAAGCCTGGTAGGAAGATGCTAGAATCAACAGAGCAAACCATCCTGAAAAATGAATATCCTAAAAAGGAATCAAAAGTAGTACTGATTGAATGAAAGCACTGAAGTGCCAAGGCAAGGGGCATAAATAATTTAGTGGTGGTACATCTTAAAAAGCCAGGTTACATTTAGCTGAAAAGAGAAGCCACACTAGAGAAAGAGTCACAAACCCCAGAGAAGAACTTAGGCTTTCGTTCCCCTCCACCCCCACCTTGGCTGGCATGCCAAGCGGGGACGTCTCAGACCTTGAGCTGGTCAGATCAGCTCTGCATATCACCTCACCCTGCGGCAGCTAACAACAAACGCGGCTGTTTCTCGAGGCGCTGCCAGTTTCCTCAGCCCCCGCTGCGGCGCGGCACCGCAGACCTCTCGCCCCATCCATCCTCCCGGAGCAATAAAGCGCTAGTTCTCTGTCGCCTGAGCGCGTTACACGGGGGTGATACTTCCTCCGTGACCACGCTCCCCAACAACGCCAGTTTACAGGCCGCCGCCGCCGCCGCCACAACACCCCCCGCAGCGCTGTAAGCCCCATGCCCAGCGGGCTGACCGGCTTCGCTGCATCCCTTTTCGGCGGCCGTCACCTGGCAAGTGACGCTTCTCCTCCCCAGTGGCACCAGCCCAGCATGCCCGGGGGGCAGCCGCAGAGCCATGCTGGGCCAGGAGCTCTGCGCCCCCACATTTCACCCCGGATGGGACTGGGGGGGGGGAACTGCGCCCTGGAGTCAACGAGCTCCCTCAGCCTGGGGCCAGCGCCCAAGGGACGGGGGCGCTCCGACCCCAGCGGCCTGCGAATGGCAGTAACCGCTCGCCCCGCGCGGAGCTTCACCCTCCCTGACTCACTCAAAGCCGCAGAAGTCTCGGTCAGCGTTAGCAGGCCGCGAGCCAACCGAGCTCCCAGCAACCACCGCGCTCCAGCTGAGGCTGGAGCCCCACACGCTGAAAATTAACCTTCAACGCTCGCGAGATCCACCTGTTTCCCTTCCGCGATCTCCCAAATCCCGAACCGATAAAAGTCATCGCGTGATCTCCGCCCCGCCCCGCCTAGCCTACACGATGGGGCCTCTCAAATCCCGTTCCAGGAATGAACTATCGCGAGTCTTATCCCCCCGCCTCTGAGGATTTCCCCTTCCATGCCCCTGAAGGACATCTCCGTAGATCTAATCTCGACCCCACACATATACTGGCTTTCAGAATGAAGTCTCACGAGATTTCCTCTTCTTCCACAAGAACCTCCACGAAATCCCACCTCTCCCTTCCAGAGATCTCGCGAGGTTTCCTCTTCTTCCCTGCCCCCCTCCCCCGAGCACGATGCCGCGCAGGAATGTGAAAGGCTCCCGCCCGCCGCCATTTTCTTTCTTTCTTGGCAGGCAGCGAGTAGGGCAGGAAGCGGCGGCGGAGCGGCTATGGCGGATTATTCCACGGTGCCCCCTCCTGCTTCGGGCGCGCCCGGAGGAGGAGGAGGCGGAGGTGGGGGAGTCAACGATGCCTTTAAAGACGCACTGCAGCGGGCTAGGCAGGTGTGTAATGTGGGCACCAGCCCATCGGTAGCTCCGACCCTCAGGCTCGGGGGCCTGGAAGCGGCTCCCGATAGGGCCACCTCTGATCCTCAGCACCGGAATCTCCCCTCTACCTATTCTGGGACAAATAGGGTGGGTCCTACGCAAGTCCTTTGGAGCGTATCGGGCGGCTTCAGGGGTTTGTTCTGGGGAGGGGGCTGGAGTAAGGCTGGGTCCGCTTCCCTTTCAGGGCCCTCGTTTTCTGTGCACGTTGGGGCTGACGGCGGTGCTGTTTGTTTCTTCCCCATTCCCCGCCCTGTGGACGCAGTGAGGAGGGATTCCTGTGCCTCCCCAACACCCCAACGAGGGGGGAGCTCCCGCAGCGCCCTTGCCCCTTCAGCACACAGTGAGATGGGGGGGGGGTCCCACTACTGCTCGATCCCCGGTAACCTTCCCCCTGTACCCACAAGCTCCGTCAAGGGACAGGTTATGGAGGGGACCTTTCCCGGGCCTTCCCTCTGAGCCGTTTGGGGGGGAAGCAAATAGCGAAATCACAGCTGGTTATTAAAAGCGCCTTAGCCCAGGCAGCGCGCAGCCCTGGGTCGCCGCCCTGCGCTGGTTGGGGAGGCGAAGGGGACGGAACTGCTTGTCGCAGGCCTTCGACGAGGCTCCCCCCGTCGTGTTGGAAAAGGCTCAGGTTCAGTTCCAGTTATTATGTTGCCTGAGGCGCTCTTGTATCCTGGTAACCTGCTCAAACTAGTTTGAAAGTGTTGGGTTCGTTGGTCCTGAGCTAAAACTACAAGTTTACGTTGCGTAGTCTCTGTCCTTTAGTTTTACTTTTAACTTGATTTGCACTATTGTCGTTTTTGCAGTTGGCTGCACATAAGACTTCATTTGGTAACAAGCAAGATGCAACTTTGTACAGTATTTATAAAGGGAAAGTCAGATAATGCCGTTATGAGATTTAAGGTGATTTTGTTAGGAGTTGGGTTCTCTGTGAGATAACTCAACCTGTTTTAATGAGATGGTAAATCTCAAAGAGCTTGTGGAAAAATACATGGTGCTGCCATTTCTAAATGCAGCAGTCTCTACTTCCTCCATGGGTGAAACCTCATGAGTACAACAACCTCCTTCTTTTTGTAAAGAGAAATCTGTAAGAATGCAAAATGCTCTTTAAATGCCGGTATTAAAGCAAAATGATCATTTGATCAAGTGTGCTCAAAGATGATATGCAAAGAGAGGGACTTTTCTTCGTCATTGAGATATATATTGTTTTTAATATGTATTTTTTAAACCTCCATCAAAACTAGGGCAAACCAGGACTGATCTGCAAGGTTTTTGATTTGCAAGGTAAAAAGTATCTCATGTTTGTTTTCATTATTTTTACTTTTATCTAGATTGCAGCAAAAATTGGAGGTGATGGAGGGACATCAATGAATTCAAATGATTACGGTTATGGAGGACAAAAAAGACCTCTTGAAGATGGAGGTATGCTGTCAATAAATATGTGTATACTACCATAATTCATTGTGTTCATGGCAGCGGTGTCAAAAACTTCCTAAATTTTCCACAGAAACGATAGTATAGATCCATATTGTACTGGCATGTGCACTCTTTAAAGAACACCACACACTTTGCCAATTTGGTTTTAATGGGGATTTTTGTTTAGAAATCAGTGGTGCTATTTAGGTCTTAAATCTGAAGTCTTGTAAATCAATTCTTAGACCATTACCTGACCTCTTGTACTGAAACAATGCAGTAAATTTTAAGAGGAAAACCCATGGATAAGGTAGGTGAAACAAATAATTTAAAAGATACCTTTATGCAGGTATATTGGTGAAATCTTTTATTCACAGTTAAGGTTGAAGGTGGTCACCTTTCAAACCTATGCTGGTTTGACTTCTGATTTATTATTGAAGGTACCGCATCTGGTAAACTACTTTTAATGCATTTCATTGTAATGGCATAGGACTTTAAAAAAAAAAAAAAAAAGACAGGAAAATAAAAATTCTTATTAGACTTGGCTAAATCTTTTACTAACTTACAGCACGCATGAACCCTGATAAGATCATGCTGTAATATTTCCTCTACTTTTGTTGCAGTTTCCACTTTTTTGACTTGCTTTACGTTGCAGAAAAGTTTGCTACTGAATTGTGTGGCGTGTCTTCTGATTTTTACTACACGACTAGTGTGAACTTAACAGGGTTTGATATGTTTAATATACACACATAATCCTGACTAAATTATGGAGAGAAACTTCTGAACTTGGAGGTGTTGAAAATACTTTGTTAGGTCTATATGAGCTGTGACGTTTTTTTTCCTTTAAGAGGATTGTGACTCAGTTTACAGAATGTAATTAAGGCTTCAAACCAGGAGTTCTTGTATTCTTTATTAAAGTGTTTTTCTATTAATAGTGAGGTTTTTAATATACAAAAATGAGCTAATGATGCTTCAGATGATGTATGTAATGTATTCTTTTTATTTTATGTGTAGATGGCTCTTGGACAAGTCCGAGCAGTACAACACACTGGGAGGGAATGCCCTCTCCTTTTAAAGGCAGGAATTTTTATTTATTACCTGTGTTTAGTATGTAAACGTGAAATAAACTAGTGGATCTTTTGAAATGGATGACACAAATATTTCCTGGATTATGTGTCTGACTTTTTGCTACACATAAATTATGATGGTTCATCACATAACTTTGAATTTGGGGTGGGGAAGGAAACGAAGTAGTCTTTTTCAGAAATAGGTTGTCAGTGCCTTTCATTTCGCTTACTTGTACAAAGAGGATTTTTGATGTTAGTGATAGAGTTGCTTTGAATATACTTTTTTTTTTTTCCTTTGGTGTTTTTTTTTTTTTTTTTTTTTTTTTTTTTTTTGAAGTTTTATGCTGTGAAATGCTTGATATTTGGATAGGAATTTCATACCACAGTTCAGACTCAGATTGCATTGCAGGGGATTATTGTTGTTTCTTAAATTCTATATAGATTTGTGGTCACTTGTCAGATTTTTTTTAAGCCATTGTTTATTTTCATACTGATTTTTGGTGGACTTTTATCTTCAGTTCTTACCGTAGAAGCATCATTAGCTTGAGAAGCCAGTTATTAGGAGCAGAGTTAAATGTTGTTGCTTGTCTTAGCTAAGTTTCATTGACCGTTTATGGATATCCAATCTACAGTATGTTTCTAAAACTATGCTTTTCTTAAACCACTGGATAGACAAATGGAAATACTTAACTTCTTTTCAAGTATACTAACCGAGTATCATACTTATAAGATTTCTTTTTTATTCAGATCTATTCCCTGAAATTACCAAAACAAAAACAAATTCATTGACTAAAAAAAATACACTGGAAAAGTTACGATTCACACTCATGGGACAGCCATTAGTTTAAAAGATTCTTGTTTCTTGGCAAAAAATAAAAAAAATCTTAATTTTGCAGATCAACCAGATGCTAAGAAAGTTGCTCCTCAGAATGACTGTAAGTATTTTTTATTTCATTGCGAATAAAACCTAAACAAGTGTACATTTTCAGAGCAAGAGTATGATGCAGTATTCTGGTAGGTAATGTTGGACCAGTGAGATCACAATGACTTGACCTGTAAGTCTCAAGTTTCTATAAGGAAAATAGGCTTGTTTTTGAACAGTTTGATAGTTGTGGAATATTATATATTAGCAACAGAGCTGAGAATCAGTTTGTCTCTTTCAGCTATACTTTTATACCTCTGCTTGGCAACTTTTTTTAAACCCCAGCTTTGTCAGAAGTAGCTACAGATACACCTCTACCCCGATATAACGCAACCTGATATAACACGAATTCAGATATAACACTGCGGTAAAGCAGTGCTCCGGGGGGTGGGGCTCCGGCAGAGCAAAGCAAGTTTCACCTATAACGCGGTAATATTTTTTGGCTCCTGAGGACAGCATTATATCAGGGTAGAGATGTAGTTTGTTAGTGGGAAATTTTTGGCTTAATTGTGAGAGAATTTTGCCTTTATTTGTGAATTTAACTTTAAAAATACTTTTTATTTGTAGCTTTTGGAACCCAGCTACCCCCAATGCATCAGCAACAAAGGTAGGAGCCGTAATTAACATTTTGTTTACACTTACTTTTTAGTATTGGTGCATTTCCAGGAAACAACTTCAAAACATTTATCCTAAAAAGACAATGTTTGACCATAATAATGAAACACAGTTGTGAAGTGATGCTTGTTACAGTTTAGCCACAATAGGCATAAGCTAAATATTTGAAATGTATGTAATAGGATACCACATCAAGAACTGCATAGAGACTTGATATCATGTCATATGTGGGAGGTCTGATCCATAGGGTCAGGCGTCTGGTCTGAAGGAAAAGGTTATTTTAAAAGCAAGAGGGAAAGATTTCTTAAGGAGAAAAATATTGGAGTTAACAAAATTTATGCCAAACATATCCGATCAATAACTTATGCTGCATTCGTCTCATCTTGCTTCTTCCCTCTGCTGCCTCAAAAACACAAAACTAACCAACCTGCCCTTTTAATTCTTGTTGTGCATTTTTTGTTTGGAAATGGCCTATATTTTTATACATCTGTGACATACTTCTAATGCTACATAACTAGCAATATTTTAATAATCATGGAATATACTGGTCTTTTTTCATACCAAACAGATTTTTAGCAGAATAATTGATTTATTGTGAACTACATAAATCTAGTATCTAAATTTTATATAATGTTAATTAGGAATGTCATTTTTGCCTTCTAATATTACTGTTTGGTATTCTGTGTTTACAGATTGTAATTTTGGCTTTAATCTCTATTTAACTTGAAGAATTTCAGGTTAAAATGGGCAAAACTTCTAAAGTAAAATTGCATAAAATTGGCTCCCGTTCAAGTCATTAGATGGGGTAGATGCACCCACAGAAAGACATTTCCCCAAAATGTTACAGTATGTTTCTCCTTCTTGGTGTGATTGGGGGGGGAAAGGCAGCCAGTCTTTCTATACAGATGAAAAATATTCTCTAAATTCTAAGCCAGTGTAGTCTCCTAACCATATGTTATCTTTTGTTGTATTTTGTCTTCTTTTAGGTCTGTAATGACAGAGGAGTACAAAGTTCCAGATGGAATGGTTGGATTCAGTAAGTAGTATAAATGTAATATACAATATAATGGAGCTCTTAACAAATGTTGCTATTGCTAGTTAACATCCTTTTGTTTTTATCCCTCAAGTAATTGGCAGAGGAGGAGAACAGATTTCACGCATACAGCAAGAATCTGGATGCAAAATACAGATTGCTCCTGGTAATTATTTCCTTTTGAGGTTATATCCATTTAGTGGTAACAAGTTTGGAACACTGCTGGTTGGTTTTTCAACTAAATTTATTCTCACCTTTAACAACTGGGAATAGGTACAAGTCATTTAAGTGCAAAACAATCTTAAATCTTGAGACTGTCATTTTATTGGTTTAGCGAAGTGTTAAAACTTCCCACAACACACTTTTCTATTTACTTAGCTACTGATTCCTTGCAAGTTAAACAGAATTGTTAAATCTGTTTCATTTTACAAACTTTATAGATAGCGGTGGCCTGCCTGATAGATCTTGCATGTTAACTGGAACACCCGAGTCTGTTCAGTAAGTACATTGTCTAATAAAATATTTTAAAGTATGTCATATGACTCCTATACAGTGAGGTGACAATAACTAGGCTTGGAAGGATTCAGTTTTTATTGGTAAACATTGTAAGGCACACAGAAATTGACAAAAATGTGTTTCCATTGATAATCAGAATTTACAGATAAGCAACATTTTTCTTATTTTTCCTGGGAGAATTTGATTTAAGGATATTTCCTTTGCATACTCTGTCATGTGCTGTTGACAGTTTGTGTTTTAACAGTTATAAAGCTTCAATTCTTTGAATCTGAGCGTTTACTGTTATTAAGTAATTATTCTGACTCCCTGTTGTCTTGGGAGGAGGGAGAGCATAATTTCCCACAACTCTGAAAATTTAAATTGATAATCTAGAGAAATGCTTAAGAATAAGAATTTAATTGTGCTGAGCCTGAATATAACCATTCAACTGTGGAAAATTAAGTAGCCCCTTTTCTTGCAGTCAGATCTATGCTGATGGATCAGACCCTAAGAATATTATTAAATCAAGGATGAAGCATTTGATCTGTATATTATCAAGATCTGACTGAACAATGCAACTGGCCCAATTTTTGCTAGTAATTATTAATCTGTACACTAGTTTCAGCATGGGTACAAATGGGTCAGAGTGGTGTGTGGCCATGCCATTTGATTTTATGTTGATATGTAATTTTCTGGATGAAGTTAATATTGAAGTGTGGTGTTTTTGATGATTAGTAGGGCTTGGGAGACATTCGTAAATTTGAGTCCCACTATTTTTCTTATTGCCGTACTGTTAACAGTAATTTGAATTTGATCTGTTGCCAAGTAATTTAGTTTACTATATATCACTAAGCAAAAAGACATTAACGTTTATTAAACATACATTAAAAAAATAAAGGGGGGGGCTACAATATCTGCTTTTTTTTTATTTTGAAAGGGTCTTACACCTTTCACTCAAATTGGCCTGCCTAGGAATAGCTTTTTAGCAGACCAACTGATCACAACAAAATGTTACAAGATTAGATTCATTCTGGCTCGATAGGATAAGCACTTATTAGCCAGAAGACAAATTGATAAAAAAGCAAGGCACAGTCATGGATATGTTGGTGTTCAGTCAGAACATTTAGTATTTTAAAAGAAGGCCCAATGGTGTGAAGATAAATGTGGTCCTATTATATAGTAGCAGTGGGAGAATCATGGTTGTACTTGGTAAAGCAAGGCTTTCCAGTACACAAGACTTAAGCCTTTAGCTGAATCCTTACATGTCTTTATGGTTTAGATGACCTGTAACTAAAGCAATGTAGTGCCTATTGATAGAAGACTTGCATCAGCAGAGAGAATTTTCCACCATCCTGTGCTGTGGTGGGTTGATCTGTGAAATTACACAGCAGAGTATATTCTAGTTGAATGCTGGAAAGTCTGGTGCAGAGGTTCTCAAACTGTGGTCCGCAGACCACCAGTGATCTGCGAGCTCCATTCAGGTGGTCCGTGGATAGTTCCCTCTAAGGTGCGCGCCTGGGCGGCTGCACACAACACAATGAAGGGCCACTCGCTTAATTAGTGGAGCCATGCAGGCTTGGCTTCACTAATTAGGTGCCTGGACCTTGGAGAAGATGCACATGTAAGGTGAGGTGGTGGCCTTGGGAAGAATAGGGGGTGGGTGAGAAGAGTGGGGGAGGGGAATTTGGGATGTGCAGGAAAGAGGCGACTTTCCCCAGCTCCAGGGCTGCGGCTGCTGGGGAGAGACCCCCCGCCACCTTCCCAGCCCCTGCTTGGGGGCCGCCGCAGCGGGGGAGAGGACACATCCATCACATTAGAAAGGTAAGACTACTGATACTAAAATATGAGTTACGTGCTTTTATTTGTAGAACAAAAAAACTTTAATTACTATTAAGGGTTTTTTTACATAGTGCTTTTATCTAAAGCGCTTTACAATAGTTAGCTAACGGTACAAACAACATTGGGAAAGATCATTAAGTGGTGTGCTCCGCGATTTAAAAAAAAAGTATGAGAACCAGTGGTCTAGCAGACTTGACCAGCCCTAGCTGTTAGTGTTGAGTGGTTTTCTTTCAGCTTAACTGAAAAGTTGATGTATATCCAGGCACATTTGGCCAGCACTGTAAAGGTAGTGTCAATGTGGGAGACTGTTACCTCTGAGTCTAATTTACTCTGGTTTTGCTTGAGGAGATGTTAGGTGGAATGGATTTTGTCCAAGTGTCTGTGTGCCAGCCCCCTGTGCTCTTCTGTTTTTGGCAAGGCCTGCTGGGAGGTCTGGGGTCAATTGATGGCAGTTGGTGTTTCTCTTTGGAAACCCACCCATTTTTCAACAACTGTGGTGGGTTCTCTCTTCAAGAAGCTGTCTCTTAATGTGAATATGCTTGCCAGTTATGAATCCACTGTGACCATAATTTGGGGGCAGATGTTTGAAAGAGGTATTGTAGCAGTTTCAGTCCTAACTTTATCTTTGACCTGGTCACTGTGGTTTAGGCAGGTTAAAAACAAACTTACTGTTGCCCGTCCACGTAAAAAGGATCCATGCCGATCTTGTTAAATGAAGTCTTCAGCCATTCTTATTAATACAGGACAGTAGGTACCTATCCAAATTTAGAATTACAACTGAATTTTTTACAAGCTTTATTTTGGTATTTGAGTAAAATTAACGTACAAAGGGAAATACCTTCCTCAAGATTGGCGGTCTGTGGCCAAGATAAACATAGTCTATGAAATTTGAGATTAATTGGATAAGAGGTTTGTCAATTATGACATGCAAAGAATTTCACCAGAGTTTAAATGTTTTTTTTATAGTTACAGTATTTAAAACTTCTTCTTTTTTTTTTTTCTTTTTTTTTTTTTTAATTATGGTTTACTGGACACATCAAGCTGAGCTATAATGCACAGAACCTAAGATGACGTGATGGATTTTTAAAAATTAATCTTGTAAATAGCAGTGTTAGCATGGGTTGTTGAGAACTGAAGAGCTAATTTTTGGTTCCTGCAGTTTCTGAAAGAGTGCTGGGAATCAGAAAGAGCCAGGTTTGGGGGTAATTTGTTTTCCTCTTTGGATTTTTTTGCACAGAACCTGGGGAGGAAAGCATATTCCTAAATTACCATATTCAGATCTTTGGAGTTTTGTTTTTTGTTTGTAAACTTGAATTGGAATTTCCTGACTCTTTAAATGATGGTTGTTAGTAAACTAAAATATTATAAAAATCCTTATTGGACTTGTTAGTGGGTGTACTTCTTGCAGCAACAGAGGAACAATTACTTTTTCCTCCCGCAGTACTCAGTAGGCTTTAATTATGCAGGGTTGCCTCTTGTTACTCTCCTCTTGAGTGTATGTGTAGGCCTGTAGAGGAGAGAGTTGTAGCCTGCTGTGTAATCATTATGAAATCTGGGCGTCCTTATCAAACCCAGATAATGCAGTCTGTGCTCTTCTAAAGTCCTTACATTATAAGGCCCTTGTTGGGAAAAGAATTGATTTAAGAAAATATCAGAGATTAGAAGTAATGCTGAAATGCCTGAGGAGGTACCTAGCGTGAAGATGTCAGACATATGGCCCATGAGCTGCAACACCAGAACTCGGACCTTTTTGAACCCCCTTCCCTCGCCCCACCTTCCCCAGCTGCCTGTCTGCTACTGTTCAGAAGGACTGGGAGGGAACCATACCCAAGTGGGAGAAGGCAAGGTGGAACCTTATTTGCTGATTGGACACAGACAATGAGACACTTCCCTCCCTATGTGTGATAGGTGCCGCAATGCCCCAAAGCTGGGGCTCATAGGAGGCTCTGTTTGAGTCTCCTTCCAGCTTTCTGGGAAAGGGCCCTTCCCCATTCCATGCCCTGGAGCAACCTCCTTCCCCTTCTTTAAACCCCACTCCCCCCCCCCCCCCCCAACCAAGCACCAGGTTAGGGAAGATATTACTTACTGAACATCTCTTTCTGGGGAACTGAACTCTGAGATCCCCCAAGGGGGGGATGGCCCATGGGAAGGAAAATAACCATCCCCTCATCTTTTCTCTCCTTTAAGTAGTGTATGAGGGGCCGCGAGTAGGTTTCGGAGGGGTGCCAAGCAGGGCCAGCGTTAAGACTCATTGGGGCCCAGGACAGACAGCCAAAGCTCCACTGTGTGGGTCTGAAGCCTGGTGCCTTGAGCCCTGCCACTCAGGGCTGAAGCTGAAGCCTGAGCAATGTAGCTTCACGGGGCTCCGGTGGCCCGGGGCCCCAGGCAACTGGCCCGTATACTACCCCCTAGCTCCGGCCCTCGCTTTTAAATGCAGAAAATCACTTACTGTGGTGTAGGTGGGCCATGGAGTTTTTATAGCTTGTTAGGGGGATTCAGAAAGAAAAAGGTTGAGAATTTCTGTTCTTGGTGTCTGTTATTAAGGTTAAACATCACAAGGCTGGCTGTAGGTCACTCAGTGGAAGGTGCAGGGAACCTGATCTTTCGAACAGCACAACAGCCTGAGCTTCAGGTCACAGTGCAGGACCTCTTTGTTTGGTTAGGCCTTTGACTCTTGCGTGTATTTTATTTTAATAGCTAGGAGTTGAAGATTCTTTTCAAAGACTTCTGTTGTGAAATACTGTTTTAGTGACTGTTTTTGGTGATATTAAGGTGGTGAGGCAGTAATTATCCTCAGTTTCTAAATAAACTGATTCCCAAATGCCTTCAAAAGGGAAAAGTAGAAATTTTCTATTTATTTTTTGGTTGGTTGTTACATTGTCTGTTTCCTATTTAGCTAATGCATGGCATACAGTAGAACCTCGGAGTTACGAACACCTCGGGAATGGAGATTGTTCGTAACTTTGAAATGTTTGAAACTCCGAACAAAATGTTATGGTGGTTCTTTCATGAGTTTTCAACTGAACAATGACTTAATATAGCTTGGAAATTTTACTATGCAGAAGAAAAATGCTGCTTTCCCTTTATTTTTTTTAGTAGTTGACATTTTAACACAGTACTGTATTGTATTTGCTTCCTCCTCCCTTCCCCCCCACTCCCCCGATTGTGTACTTCTGGTTCCAAACGAGATGTGTGATTGACTGGTCAGTTCGTAACTCTGGTGTTCATAACTGCAGGTCTACTGTATATATTTCAGGCAGTTTTTTAGTAATGTTTATTTTTGTAATTTGTTGGTATTGTTGGTATTGTTGGAATGTTTCTTATTGTACTAGAAAAATGGAAGTGACTATTGATAAACATTGAAAACTTTAAATTGCAAACAAATTAATGGAACAGGGACAGGCAAATGAGAATGTAATGAAATAGGAGGATTTCTCCTTGTATGTGCCCAAAAATTAAACATTTTGGAAAGCTGATTTCAGAAGGAAGATGATAGGGTGTCCAATAACCCCTGTGTGCTTTTATTAAATTGTCCTGAAAACTCTGCATCTTATAAAAGCCATAAGGAACTAATAACTTATCATCTAGAATTACTGTAGCATGGTGGTGGAAGGCCCTATTGTCTGGTATTGAAATGTGTGGAAAATTCTGGTGCTAGAAAAAGTAACTCAAGTCAGAGTTCTACAGGGGAGAAGGAAAAAAGGTATCCACCTAGAAGTCTGGTGGAACTTCTTGAAATTCGCTGGAAGAAAGTTATTGGCCACCACCATATCTTAGTTTGAGAACTTGTTTTAATGCTGAGGAAGAAGGAAACACCTTCAGTAATCAAAATTAAATTAAAAATTGAGAGATTAAAAGAAGGAAAAAGGAGAAACTTAATATCATGTAGAGTTTTGCTAGGACAACTAGTAAACAAGTAAGAAAAACAGGTGGACCTAACTATGAGATAATGAAAGGCTTTAACAGACTCTACTGACAAGACAGAAGAAGAAAGTAGAAAAGTATCAGCCACAATATCTGCTCAATACCATGAAGCTGAAGAAAGTGACTGGAAACAGGTCTCGTCAGTACAATTTCAGGGACTTGGATATGTGGGCACAAGTTCACTTACTTATTTCACATTATATTGGAAAGGGTCCAAAGAAGAGCAACAAGAATGATTAAAGGTCTTGAGAATATGACCTATGAAGGAAGGCTGAAAGAACTGGGTTTGTTTAGTTTGGAAAAGAGAAGACTGAGAGGGGACATGATAGCAGTTTTCAGGTATCTAAAAGGGTGTCATAAGGAGGAGGGAGAGAACTTGTTCACCTTAGCCTCTAAGGATAGAACCAGAAACAATGGGTTTAACCTGCAGCAAGGGAGGTCTAGGTTGGACATTAGGAAAAAGTTCCTAACTGTCAGGGTGGTTAAACACTGGAACAAATTGCCTAGGGAGGTTGTGGAATCTCCGTCTCTGGAGATATTTAAGAGTAGGTTAGATAAATGTCTATCAGGGATGATCTAGACAGTATTTGGTCCTGCCATGCGGGCAGGGGACTGGACTCGATGACCTCTCGAGGTCCCTTCCAGTCCTATAATCTATGAATCTATGAATCTATATAATTGGGCATCTAAACCAATATAGTTGTTTCATTCTTCTTAGAACTGTTAATAGGATGTGAATCTACCATGTTCATACTGAGCTCATCTTCATGGAGTCTCACGTAAAGAACTCTTAATAGGATGTGACTCTACCATGTTCACACTGAGCTCATCTTCATGGAGTCTCACATAAAGATGTTAAGAGAAGCTAAACTGGGAAGGCATCCTGTAGAATTGATAAATACATTTTTTATGGATATCAAAATATACAAATGTCTGTGAAAATTGTAATGAAGAAACTCTTTGAATGGCTGTGTGAAATGAATTTTTCCAACCGGAACAATGCACAGTTTGTAATACATTTAGCAGTAACTGTCTGTCTTCACAGGTCTGCAAAGAGACTGCTTGACCAGATAGTTGAAAAGGGAAGACCTACACCTGGCTTTCATCATGGTGATGGACCAGGAAATGCTGTCCAAGAAATTATGATTCCAGCTAGTAAGGCAGGATTAGTTATTGGAAAAGGTGGAGAGACCATTAAGCAACTTCAGGTAAGTTGTTTTTTTTAAACATGTGGGGGTGCGTGTGTGTGTGTGTGTGTGTGTGTGAGAGAGAGAGAGAGAGAGAGACAGAGGGGTCAGACTTTGGAATTGCATGGAAATTCAGTTTTATATTGTCAAATAGGAACGAGCAGGAGTCAAAATGGTCATGATTCAAGATGGGCCACAGAACACTGGTGCAGACAAACCTCTTAGGATTACAGGAGACCCTTACAAAGTTCAAGTAAGTAGTTTGTTTCCAAGTTTTATCTTTTTTATGTATATCAAAACAGTTTTAAAATTATAGACTCTAAAATACATTTATTTCTTCTTTAGCAAGCCAAGGAAATGGTGTTGGAGTTGATTCGTGATCAAGGCGGCTTTAGAGAGGCGCGCAATGAATATGGGTCAAGAATAGGAGGAAATGAAGGGATAGATGTACGTATGGTTGAAAATCTATTGTTCACTATGTACACCTCTACCCCAATATAACACAAATTCGGATACAACGCGGTAAAGCAGCACTCCAGTGGCTCAAAGCAAGTTCGATATAATGCGGTTTCACCTATAACAGAGAGAGGTGGTTTTTGTTTTTTTGGTTTTTTTTTTTTTTGCTCCCGAGGACAGCGTTATATCTGGGTAGAGGTGTACTTTGAGACTGTTTAATAATGTTAAACGCTAGTTAATACCAATAATAGCTCTTTAACTGTATCCCAAAGTGATTATGGCACATAGGTATCACTTGCTCACCACCTAAATACTACTATCTCTTTGTGGAATGCAGCAGCCATCTTGTGCCAGCAATAATGAACAGCAGTTTCTGTTGCTTTGGAGGTGTTTTAATCCTTTTTAAGGGGAAGTGAAGAAAAGTCTAATTAAAACTATAGAGTGAAGAATGTAATTACACAAGTTGGAATTTGGGCAGCACACAGAGGTGTTTAATCCTAGCTGTTGTAAAAGCCATGGAATTGTAAATGACCATGAGTGGTGAAGGTTCCTGTTGGAGTTATTGTTTGATGACACCAGTATCCTAGACCCACTAACACCTTGTTCAGGCATTGACTGGGGGAAAACCACCATCTGCTGAAGTGATGCCTCTATCACAACCAGTGGTGTCTAGAATTTATTTCCCCTTTTTGGCCATCCCATCCATTTACTGGCTAGGATCATGATTCCGTAGTTGCTTAGATTTGACAAGATTGCAGGCTGAGGTGGTATGGTTGGTGACCAGTTCAATTTTCCAGTATTCTTTTTTATTGTGGCCTTTGGTAGGAATATTCGTTGTTTCAAGATATTGATGATGTATTCTCTTAAGGTCCCAATACCACGATTTGCTGTTGGTATTGTAATTGGAAGAAATGGAGAGATGATCAA